>NC_140258.1:2811395-3396395 GCF_949987555.1 Borostomias antarcticus
GGTATAGTGAAGTGAGGTCATATTATTATACTCACAGGTATAGTGAAGTGAGGTCATATTATTATACTCACAGGTATAGTGAAGAGAGTTTATATTATTATACTCACAGGTATAGTGAAGTGAGTTTATATTATTATACTCACAGGTATAGTGAAGAGAGTTCATATTAGTATACTCACAGGTATAGTGAGGTCATATTAGTATACTCACAGGCATGGTGAAGTGAGGTCATATTAGTATATTATTATACTCACAGGTATAGTGAGGTCATATTATTATACTCACAGGTATAGTGAAGTGAGGTCATATTAGTATACTCACAGGTATAGTGAGGTCATATTAGTATACTCACAGGTACAGTGAGGTCATATTAGTATACTCACAGGCATGGTGAAGGTCTCCAGAAAGCTATGGTTAGGACACGTCTTTTTCACCAGGATGTCCAACGCACCCACCAGTCCACAGCACCGCAGCTATAAGACAAGAGACAGAGAGAGAGACAGAGAGATAAAGAGAGAGATAAAGAGAGAGAGAGAAATAGAGAGAGAGAGCAAGAGAGAGAAAGAGAGAGAAATAGAGAGAGAAAGAGAGAGAAAAAGAGAGAGAAAGAGAGAGAGAAAGAGAGAGAGAGAAAGAGAGAGAGAGAGAGAGAGAGAGAGAGAAAGAGAGAGAGAGAGAGAGAGAAAGAGAGAGAGAGAGAGAGAGAGAGAGCACACGAGAGGCAGAAGATGTCAGGCAGTGAGTGAGTGCTTGCGTGAGTGAGTGAGTGAGTGAGTGAGTGCGTGCGAGTGTGTGTGTGTGTGTGTGTGTGTGTGAGTGCGTGAGAGTGCGTGCGTGAGAGTGCGTGCGTGAGTGCGTGCGTGCGAGTGTGCGAGTGCGTGCGTGAGTGCGTGTGTGTGAGTGCGTGCGTGGGTGTGTGTGCGTGGGTGTGCGAGTGTGTGTGTGCGTGCGAGCGAGCGAGTGAATGCGTGCGCGTGCGTGAGTGTGTGTGTGCGTGCGTTCACCGTATTGTGGAAGATGGTCAGCGTGACGGCCATCCCCGGGTCTCCTTTGTCCACATAGTGAGCGTAGACGGATGCGTAGAAGATGGCCAGACGCCCGCTGACCTGCACGGAGGAACACACAGTCCAGTTAAACACACAGTCCAGTTAAACACACAGTCCAGTTAAACACACAACAAGTGTCCTTCACAGTCACATCAGCCGTTTGTGTGTACCTTGTCAAATTTGTAAAGTATGGCGCAAATGAATTCTTTAATGTGTTTTAATATGTTTATCAGTATACTGCACTGTAACTTTTATTCCTGTATTCTATTTGTCCTGCTTTTTGTTTTAAATGTCTATAATGACTTGCTTTTTGTTTTAATGCTTTTAATTTGTCCTGCCTTTTGTTTTAAATGTCTATAATGTCTTGCTTTTTGTTTTAATGCTTTTAATGTCTCATGTAAAGCACCTTGAATTGCCCTGTGGCTGAAATGTGTTAAACAAATAAACTTGCCTTGCCTTGAATGCATTTTTAAACTGGACTACACTTAATTTAAATTTCCTCAACTTAACGCACACTTACTCCGAAGTGATTTATATTTTTAGTTGAAGGACAATCGCAGCTACATTTGCCATCAATAGATTGGTCACTACCATTCAGCTTATAAATAGATCTACAAACACAAAAGTTATAAAGACTATTTTTTTCTGCCCTCACAAATGTTGGTAAAACACCCCCTAAATGATAGTGATGAATTGTTTTGTCAAAATGAAAGTTGTTCATCAAAGTCTTGGTTATGCAATGATGTGAAAAATATTTAGAACATCCTAGATCTAAATAGCTCCAAAAAAAAAAGTTTAGTCACAACAGTTCCCAAATTTAGCAGGCTAATTAGCAGCCAATCAGAATATTCATTACCCAGACCACACCCCTACCACACCCCATGATCTGTCACAATGGGCCATCATCTTGGACAAAGGACAGTAACAGCCTGTCACCTGTCTGCCTGTGACTCACACACCCAGAGCCATGCAGAAGACATGAATAACATGTTTTATTTATCTAAAAATTCAAACATATAACCACTGTTGTCCATCAAGTGAATGTATTTGGTACACTAACAGTTAACATGTCTTGTTGTAGGCTATTTGCACGGGCACCAGGATATATGGAAGCACAAACACGCAGCACTTTGTCAGAGAAGCACGCTGAAAAGAAACGCACACACCCTTCTGACACATCAGAGCCTGCATCATCAGACAAACACAATAATACAACAATAACAATGCACACAAACACGCCTTCCTGTGCAAACCTGCTGGGCATTTATAAAAACCAAACTTGACGGGAGAATGTTGGAGAATGGCATAAAGGTGAAACCCGAGAAACAAATTGACACCATTTGAACATGACAAATTGACACCAACAATGAATATATCTGATATTGCAAAATAACCCCTCAAATATGTTGTACAGTGCAATCGGGAGAAATACTCAAGTGCTCAAAAACTCCTCACCTCTCACACGGCCTCACCCTCCTCACCCTCCTCACCACTCACACGGCCTCACCCTCCTCACCCTCCTCACCCTCCTCACCTCTCACCCTCCTCACCTCTCACACGGCCTCACCCTCCTCACCCTCCTCACCCTCCTCACCACTCACACGGCCTCACCCTCCTCACCTCTCACACGGCCTCACCCTCCTCACCCTCCTCACCTCTCACACGGCCTCACCCTCCTCACCCTCCTCACCCTCCTCACCTCTCACCCTCCTCACCTCTCACACGGCCTCACCCTCCTCACCCTCCTCACCACTCACACGGCCTCACCCTCCTCACCACTCACACGGCCTCACCCTCCTCACCCTCCTCACCTCTCACACGGCCTCACCCTCCTCACCTCTCACACGGCCTCACCCTCCTCACCCTCCTCACCACTCACACGGCCTCACCCTCCTCACCTCTCACACGGCCTCACCCTCCTCACCCTCCTCACCCTCCTCACCTCTCACACGGCCTCACCCTCCTCACCCTCCTCACCACTCACCCTCCTCACCACTCACACGGCCTCACCCTCCTCACCCTCCTCACCCTCCTCACGTCTCACACGGCCTCACCCTCCTCACCCTCCTCACCCTCCTCACCACTCACACGGCCTCACCCTCCTCACCCTCCTCACCCTCCTCACCACTCACACGGCCTCACCCTCCTCACCCTCCTCACCCTCCTCACCCTCCTCACCACTCACACGGCCTCACCCTCCTCACCCTCCTCACCCTCCTCACCCTCCTCACCACTCACACGGCCTCACCCTCCTCACCCTCCTCACCCTCCTCACCTCTCACACGGCCTCACCCTTCTCACCCTCCTCACCTCTCACACGGCCTCACCCTCCTCACCCTCCTCACCTCTCACACGGCCTCACCCTCCTCACCTCTCACACGGCCTCACCCTCCTCACCTCTCACACGGCCTCACCCTCCTCACCTCTCACAGGCCTCACCCTCCTCACCTCTCACACGGCCTCACCCTCCTCACCCTCCTCACCTCTCACACGGCCTCACCCTCCTCACCTCTCACACGGCCTCACCCTCCTCACCTCTCACACGGCCTCACCCTCCTCACCTCTCACACGGCCTCACCCTCCTCACCCTCCTCACCTCTCACACGGCCTCACCCTCCTCACCCTCCTCACACGGCCTCACCCTCCTCACCCTCCTCACCTCTCACACGGCCTCACCCTCCTCACCTTCCTCACCTCTCACACGGCCTCACCCTCCTCACCCTCCTAACTCTCTACATATTCCAGAGGGAAGCAAAAAACAGTAATCACTGTGTCAACAACATTGACACATGCAGTTTATGACTGTTTCCATATCTACAGTATATGTATTTATGATAGTATATTACAGTAATCCACATAAAAAATGCTGTGTGTAGGATCTGCCTCTAGGGGGAGCTCTTGAACACCAGACCATCAGACTACATCTATATTGTATATAGAATTATATGGCTGGTCACAAATTATTCAATCCTATTCATTTATCACCAATATCTCTGGGAAAAGCTAAAATTGCTCTTTCTCATACAATTGTGCTGCTGGATTAAGGTTTTTATTCTTTAGGAATTAAGACTGCTTTTACAGTAGGTATGATGTGAAGTTTCTTTATGAATTAATACTGCAGTTAGGTATGAAGTTATGTTTCTTTATGAATTCAAACTGCAGTTAGGTATGAAGTGAAGTTTCTTTATGAATTACGACTGCAGTTGGGTATGAAGTTATGTTTCTTTATGAATTCAAACTGCAGTTAGGTATGAAGTTATGTTTCTTTATTGAATTGATGTTGAATTGAAGTTAAGTTTCTTTAAGACTGCAGTTAGGTATGACGTTATGTTTCTAATATTGGTAGGTTGTCACACACAGCAGTTTGCCAGATGTGGCTCAGGAGTGAAAAATTCTCCCCATCCATTGTCAATGCTGGGGGGGTGAAATGGACATATCTTGACGTAGGAATGTCACAGAGACAAGGAGTTTGGATATAAAGCTATCGACCTAATGAATGCAGCAATACCAAACATTACTACTCGCACGTGCGCATGCACAGAGCCACAAAATGCATTAATTGGCGGAGGTCTGTGCTCTCTCAAGCACCATCTCGTTTCTGTTAAAGCAGAGGGCTGAGCATCTTCTTGTCAACAAATGTACACCTCTCTTTTTCAGACACAAGAGGGAGTCAGAGTGTAGGGAATACGCCATTTCCTGTTTGTTCAAAGACAGCTCTTTGAGCTGCAGGAATCAGGAAATTAAGTTGACCATCTTTTGAATAAAGGCTCAAAACAAGTGTCAAAGACATTTTAGAGGACTATTTCGTAAATATGTTTGTGACAACCTTGGTAGCATGATCATTGATTGATTACTGCATGATTTCATGATGGATTATTAGAAAACAAGAAATATTGACCTGTAGGTCTACTGTATGTTACACCTTCAGAACTAGATACTGTACAGTGGCACTTGGAAGTGTCCCCCATCCCCAACCCACGTTGACCTTTTACATACCAACAAACCTGTGAGAAGGTATACATTTAACAGAATCAAAATTGACTGTGAAAACATATAAAATGTTACTGTACAGTAGGCTATATCAGTTGCACTTACTTTTTTTTTTCTCTTGTCTTTAGTCGTATACCGTCTTGGTTGCTTCTGTGTGTGTTTCTTGTACTGAAGTGATTGTCTACCTGCGCCAGTGTCCCTATAAGAAAATGAGGAATAGAACATCATAGTCTAGTTGATAATGAAGTTAATACAGTAAAAATGACAATTATACTACCAACCGTGACCCTAATTGAGTTGCTATATGTGTGGTATAAATACAGCTGAGTTGAGCTAACGTACTTGTGATTACCAGGTCAGAGTACAGCTACTGTTGGGTGAAGTTAAGGCATTGCCTCTCCTCTCCTGAGACATGAAAGCTGGTATTATAGTCTAGATGGAGGGGCCCTCAGATTTTGAGGTACCCCTACCCGAGTTAGAACAAAACACAACCATGTTTTTTCATATCCCCTATGTGTCCCATTACTGGCCATGTGGTGTACCGGGCAAATGCCCGGTGGGCCGGACCTACTTGTGGGCCGATCTAAAAAAAAAAAAAATAATTTGGGGGCTAACGAACGGCCCATAGAGCAGGGACAGCGGCCCATTGGTCCATTTTCTAAACTGACACTGGGCTGGCCCAATCATATGTAGGCACCACCCCTCCCTCTGTTAGTTTCATGTGTCATTTGCGTGGGCCGTTAGAGAGCCAAAAGTCAGTGGATGGAGAAAGATGGATAAGGACAAGTATAGTAAACCAAAGCGCAAGGGGGGCGCAGAGAAATTACGAGCTAAAAAGATTAAAAGTCTTGAGGCGGATGCTGCAACATGTGCAAAAATTACTGATATGTTTGCGCCAGGGGCTGCTTCAACGTCTACAGCCTCAGAACACCATGTTGAACACGAACTTGAAGGAGAGGTGGCTGGTGGCCATGGTGGCGAGAGCAGGACAGGGAAGCCGAGGAGGGACAGAGACATGACAGGGCCGAGGAGGGACAGAGACATGACAGGGTCCTGGAGGGACAGAGACATGACAGGGCCGAGGAGGGACAGAGACATGACAGGGCCGAGGAGGGACAGAGACATGACAGGGCCGAGGAGGGACAGAGACATGACAGGGCCGAGGAGGGACAGAGACATGACAGGGCCGAGGAGGGACAGAGACATGACAGGGCCCTGGAGGGACAGAGACATGACAGGGCCGAGGAGGGACAGAGACATTGTGTTCGGAATCACTCCCTATTCACTATATAGTGCACTATACAGTGCATGTACCCTACATTTTCTCCGTTCCCTAGGTAGTTCACTACATGGTGATCCCTATATAGGGAATAGGGAGTGAGGGAACAAGGGAGCGATTCCGAACAGAGAAAATGTAGGGTACATGCACTGTTCCCTGCAAATCAAGGTGAAATGTGGGTAATAAATAGTGGACTATATAGGGAACGAAAATTCCGTGGAGAATTCGGACACTACAAACAAAATGGCTGACGCCCTATATAGTGCACTATATAGTGAATAGGGAGTGATTCCGAACACAACTTGCCCTGCTTTCTCGACTGTCTTCCTGGAACGGAAAACCCAGGCTTATTCCCTTTTTTTTTTTTTATTTAACCTTTATTTACCCAGATAAAAAGCATTGAGATAAAATCTCTTTTACAGTACTTACCTGGCCAAGAAGGCAGCAACGTTTCACATTGAAAGACACAAGGACATATAAAATACAAAGAACAACACAACTAAATATACAAAAGGCGTAGAGCACGTGGGAACAATAAGAAATGAAGGTGTATTACTACATGAGCAGCTGGTGGTAAGGACTTCTGATCATTTCAGTTTAAAGCTGGCTAAAGGAATAAGTGCCATCAGTTTGAGGCTTGACTGAAGGTCATTCCAAGACCAAGGACCAGAAAAAAAAGGCTCCTTTCCCAGCCTCAGTCCGCACAGCAGGTACCTGGAACCGTATCCAGGCACTGGATCTGAGGTTGTGAGAGTCACAAACTGGTACAAAACTTATAGTTTTATATATAGAACATATGTACCAAGGGAGCTTGCCTAAAATGGCCTTATACAATAATATAAACCAGTGCTGCATCCTGCGCATAGTAAGTGAGGGCCACCCAGTTAGGCTATACAGTGTGCAATTATGAGTCCTCCTATAGGGTGCATTTGATATATCTCAGTGCAGCATGGTAGAGTGGGTCAAGTTTGGCCAAAACAGTGGGACAGGCAAATCTATCGATGGTATCGCCGTAATCAAGCTGGAACAGGAATAAGCCAGAGACCAACCTTTTACGAGAAGATGTTGAAAAACAGTGTTTAAGTGTGTAAAGGAAGCCAAGAGTACATTTCAGTTTCTTAGTTAGGGCTTCAATATGATGTTTAAAGTTTAGATTTGAGGCTTAGCGAACACAGGATTTGCACTAAATCCGCTTTCTGGAATACCCCCCTGCTTTCATGTGCTTCAATCGTTGAACTCAACCCACCTGCCTTTTTTTCCCGCCGCAATATACTTTAGTAGGGGCCTGTGGGTTCTACAAACCCACGCACCCTATGCAAATTACGCTACTGGTGGTGGTTAATTATCTACGTCAAGACTGATGTTCTATTCCTAATTTTCTTATAGGGACACTGTCGCAGGTAGACAATCACTTCAGTACAAGAAACACACACACAGAAGCAACCAAGACGGTATACGACTAAAGACAAGAGAAAAAAAAAGTAAGTGCAACTGATATAGCCTACTGTACAATAACATTTTATATGTTTTCACAGTCAATTTTGATTCTGTTAAATGTATACCTTCTCACAGGTTTGTTGGTATGTAAAAGGTCAACGTGGGTTGGGGATGGGGGACACTTCCAAGTGCCACTGTACAGAATCTAGTTCTGAAGGTGTAACATACAGTAGACCTACAGGTCAATATTTATTGTTTTCTAATAATCCATCATGAAATCATGCAGTAATCAATCAATGATCATGCTACCAAGGTTGTCACAAACATATTTACGAAATAGTCCTCTAAAATGTCTTTGACACTTGTTTTGAGATTTTATTCAAAAGATGGTCAACTTAATTTCCTGATTCCTGCAGCTCAAAGAGCTGTCTTTGAACAAACAGGAAATGGCGTATTCCCTACACTCTGACTCCCTCTTGTGTCTGAAAAAGAGAGGTGTACATTTGTTGACAAGAAGAGGGTCGTATGCCCACCTCCCTTGTTCTCTGTAAATCGCATTGTGTTGCCTCTGGGTATGAAATGCGCTATACAAATAAAGCTTTGATTGATTGATTGATTGATTGATTGATTGTTCTAATGTGTCATGTGTAATGTTATTCCAGCCCAGGCTTTAGCCCTCACTAGTGATGTTCGACAAGTCTACCCAGAGGTTTGTCCGTGTAATCCAGGGATCCAACTCAAAGGGAGGTCTTATCCCCAACACCCGACTCAACGACTCCAGCAAACTGCTGGATTCCACCAGGCTGGTTATACAAACCAAACCCAGATGGCCGATATTTCAGAAGAACAGTTACCGGGTGTCTGACTACAAGCTGGAAGACCTCATAGGTGGCCCACCATGTCCAGGTAGGTTGTGTCATAGAAATTATAGTTTCATCACCTACTTTTGTAATTCACCATCTCCCTCAACCTTTCACATAGCTGTGCTAACCTAATTCATGACAGGATGACCTCCAGGAGGTCCACACACCTAGAAATCTGTCTACTCCAGAATAACCATCCTTTGCCCCTTTGTCCCTCTTAGAAATTACCGCCTTTTCTCATGTCATGTGTCTGCATTCTCGACCACTGTTGATGACGCCTGCCATTTATAAGGCAGCGCAAGACCAGGGGGCGGCACTTCTTGGGATACCACTCACGTGCGTTGTCCGGAAGTCCTTGCGCTCGTATGTTTTCTCAATAAACCAGACTTAACCTGTTTGAGCAAATCTTGGTAAATCCTTTTTGACTAGATCAGTTAAAAATCCATCACAGATGTTGGACTGAACAAACTCCCTGATTTTAATGCTATATGGTTCAATGATGGTTATCGCTAGCCTTATGATTAACTCTAACATAACCCCAAAGTCTCTCTCTCTCTCTCTACACATTGTTCCTCAGAATGGTTCCAGATATCCCCCATCGTGGATCAATGTGAACACTTGTTTGAGCAGAAAGTAGCAGGGAAGATGGGTGGAGATGTACTGGATGCTGGGGGGAAGGTGATGGGGCAGGGAACTACTAAGCTCCAATCAACATTTGGCCCACTGAATAAACATGGAGTGGATATAATGAAATTGAAGAGGTCCATTAAAAAGTATGAAAAACGTGTTTTACAGTATGTACAAACCTCTCCGCGGCTGCTATATGACAACTCCACTTTAATTTCTGTATTCCTTTTCTCTCTCTCTCTCTCTCTCTCTCTCTCTTACCCTCCTTTTACTCCCAGCTCGCTCTGTTATTCTTCCTTGTTAAATGATAATAATACCTTTTCACTGCATGGCAATAAGGTGTTCTGAATCCCAATCCCCCGTTAGCAAGACCATGCATGAGGACCCTGGGCTGGACGAGCGTGAGATGCTTGTTCTGGTGAAGGACAGGATTGTGACCACCACTTCCATCACCCTTAAAGGCGCTGACCAGGTGGACACCTGTTATATGGCAAAGGGGATGGTTAAATTGTTCCAGCTGTTCGTAGGCGGAGTGAGTCATGGGCGTGTCCCTGTGTTTCATTGCATATCTACTGCATATTATCCATATCTATGTATGTATGTATGTATGTATGTATCTATCTATCTATCTATCTATCTATCTGTCTGTCTGTCTGTCTGTCTATACTGTATATATTTGTATCATTATTACTGTGTTATTTTGTGCATTATGGTGGTCATTATTTGGTGTTTGTTGTCAGGCTCATTCTAGCTCTGAGAAGTGTTCCTTGGAGATTCCACCTAATGCTGTCATCGCTTACAGTGTCACAGAACTCAAAGGTACAGGGTTTATTTGTTGAGTTGAATTGGTTATACTCACACCTCAGTATACGATGAGAGGTGGACCAGCTCTGTGGCCTAGTGGTAGAGTGTCTGCCCAGAGACTGGAAGGTTGTGGGTTCGATCCCCAGCCGGGTCATACCAAAGACTATAAAAATGGGATCCATTGCCTCCCTGCTTGGCACTCAGCATCAAGGGTTGGAATTGGGGGGCTACATCACCAAATGATTCCAGAGCGCGGCGCTGCTGCTCACCGCTCCCCCAGGGGATGGGTGGAATGCGGAGAACAAATTTCACACAATCAGTGGAACTTAGTCTTAGGTGATCACAGGTTTTTGTGAGTCAGAGGACCCAAGATCGAGCCCATCGCGTGGCACGCGAATGTGGAAGCAGTACTGACGAGTAACGCAGCGACACTTGTTACTGTACTTATTTGGTGTTTGTATTGTAGAATGTTTTAACTGTTGTTTTCTATACAATTTACATGCTTAATTCTCTCTTTCTATGTGTTTGTGTATGTATGTTTTCAGAGCTGAAAGTCCAGGACCGCACCAACATGGATGACAACGACATGGAGGACTTGGAGGCGGACTGCATATCTGATGATTTAAAATTGCTGTTTGGGGACGCCACATCACAGGATAATATCCTAGACCGAGTATGGAAAGGTATGTTCTTTTCATGTTAGTTTGGTTGCTCAAATGGTTAGTTTACTGACAGTTCCCAGTATGTTACTTCCACCCCCTTGAGTGCTGATATCACTTAATGCCCCCCTTCTCTCTCTCTCTCTCTCTCTCTCTCTCTCTCTCTCTCTCAGCCTTGCAGGAGTTTGAAGAGGTTCTTCAGCCATTAGCTGGTCTCCCGCAGGAGACCAAGTCATCTCTGTTTCTGCAGCTTCGTGAGGTTCTACAGGACAGGACGGACTTTCGGAAGCTTCTAGAACACGCGGTTAGAGACAATGTATCTGACAATGTAGTTGATACCAAACTTAAACCCTACACTCCAAGTTACAGTAAACAATGTGGCCAACGCGGTTCACAGCATTGGTCATTTGTTTGTGTTTGTGTGAGTGTGTGTGCATACATATGTGCACACTGCATGCACATAGAAGACTAGCATTCTTGAGGTGAGGAGACACTCCCCAAGGGGGCCCCAAAGAAATTCAGGGGAGGCGCGGAGGGATGGTTAGAAGAGGGGGAAAAAAGGAAAACATTTTTTATTTTTGAATTTTCTATGGTTTTTATTAATGAAAGGTGATTTTAAAGGTCAGAAAATCAAAATAAATAATGGGAGAGATGTATACTAAATTTGTGGATAGTGCAGAGAGAGCCTCCCCCCGCAGGCATGAATGTATACATATTGTGCAAAAACGTCATAACGTTAACTAGCAACAGGTGCCACCGAGCTAACTTAGCTGTGTAACGTTATGGGCAAGCTAACGCTGCCTTGCAAAATGGACAAATTTGGGGGGTTGGGGGGGCGCAGGTGTGTCACTGTTTTCAGAGGAGAGGCCCACATTGATGGAGTTTGGGAACCATTGTCCTCTAAGTTGTGACATTGTACTGTAACTGTACTGTAATAGGTGACAATAGCTGCCATGCGACCCTCTCCTAGTTACAGTATTCTACAAGCTCTTCAAGCTCTGCGAAATGAGGCATTAATAAGATACATTTCTCAAAATATTGACAAATTATTTCAAATTGTGTATGTGTGTGTGTGTGTGTACCAGGGTGGGACTGCTCATGAATCTGCTGTTGATCTGCTGGTCAGCTCCTTAGGAAGGTGAGAGACAATTCCACACTCACCGATGATGGCATCTTTCCAATGATGTCATCTCATCTCACCTCACCTCATCTTGTTTGCTATGACATCAAACTTCATCAGATATTAGTCCTCATTCCCTCTAAGTTAAGATTGTGTGTGTGTGTGTGTTGGCGTTTGGGCGTGCCTGTACGTGGTTCCACAGAGTTACCGGATGTTGCTCTGGACATGCTGGCTATGTGCAGTCCTGAAGACCTCCATGCCCTCAACATCCTGGTCAGTCTGCTCATCATTATTATAGTGGCACAGAGTTAAATGGTAAATGGACTGCACTTATATAGTGCTTTTCCACCTCAGCGGCACTCAAAGCGCTTTACAATGGCCTCTCATTCACGGTAGCTGCCATGCAAGGTGCTAACCTGCTCATTGGGAGCAATTTGGGGTTAGGTGTCCTGCTCAAGGACACTTCGACATGTGGACAGTCGGAGCTGGGATTCGAACCGCTGACCCTTCGATCACTGAACGACCCGCTCTACCAACTGAGCTACAGCCGCCCCCAGTTACTCCTGTTCCAAACCTTATTCCCATGGTTATCTTTGTAATGCACATTGCTATTGCATTTATAAGATTAGAAGGATATCAGTTATTTTCTGTGCTTTCCTCTACCTTCCTTCTTTACGCTCTCTGCCATAGGTGAGCAGAAGGAAGACCGGTAGAGAGACTGACCGAGAGCCGGTCTCTCTGGAGTTCCTGCCCCGCCCCCTGCAGGACGGGGGGAAGTTCAACTGGGCGACGCAGTTCCTCTGCTCGTCCACTGAAACACTGCGAGACATGGACACCCTGTGGGTGGAGACCGGAGTCCACCCAGGAGTGTTGCTATTGGTCCTGTGCATCGCTGTCCAAGGACTGGCCTCTGTGTGTGCTTGTGCATTGCGTGTGTAGACGTATGTGAAGGCTTAAAAATATATATATTATTACTGGCCTATTACTATTCCTTGCATGTTTCAGATTCTTATTTTCTTTTTTTTTGACATTTAGAAATATTAGACATGATAGACATACAGATGAAAAGCTGACCATGGTGTGTGGTTTGGTGTAGCATATGAAGTTCTGCTTCTTATTCATATTAATTTCTGCTTCTCTCGAATGTATTATCCAACACATCTTTCTGAGCCCAGTAACAACATTACTTGTCTCAAAACTTGTCAGAAATGAATAACAGTCAGCAAATTGACACCCGACAAAGCATGTTCCAGCGCAGACTGTAGACATGGCATCCTGCCCTTCCGACGTGTACAGTATGAACACACTGTACCCGGCAATGTTCAGGCCGTGTGTGAAAGAGAGAATCCATCCACACCTAGAACTCGCACTGACAGATAGTCTGACACCGCACCACACATAGTAAATTACACACGCGTGTGTTACAGTATATTCAGTATGTGTTACATTGCATTCAAGTCATTTAGCAGAAACTTTTATCCAAAGTGACTTATTACAATAATTGCATTTAATGTAGATACTGTAGTAAACATACTACTACTCGTACTACTGGAGGGGAAATGGGTGGGGAGAGAGAGAGAGTGAAATAAAGTTTGATTCAAATGCAACTTCGTGATGTTGAATAAATGTAGTAATTCTGTTAAGTGCGCCCATCTGTGTTATGATGAATGATATGGTCAGACTAGGCTGCTCCTGCAGCTGTTGGCTGTCATGACTGAACAATGAATTCGTACATTTTCAACGATGATCACATGAATGAGAAATGGGTAATTTTTAATAGTATACAGTAGGCTGCTCCTACATCCATAGCACTGGTCTCCAAACGGTCTTCATCAAAACTATGTTTTGGTTGGGTTCTCTATTCAGGGACTGAGTTGGGCCTAATATTAACGGAACGAGTAGCCAAACCGTTTTGTCAGCACTTTGAGGTTGTGTCTCAAAGTAGGCTACTTTATGAACAGAATAACAGGACCCGGGGGCTTTAATCGGCCACACGACACCGCTCTCTCTCATGGGATCATGGGCTGTGCACTCGGGGGTCAGGAGCGCATGCGCGCCTCTGTCTTGGGCTCCTTTCAAATCCTACTGGCCTACGAGTAGTCTTCAAAATAACAAAACACCCTTGAATATGAATGATTCATAGAGAGCGATTACTCTTTATTTAATTTCGCCAATAATGCCTATCCATCTCTATCGAAAACGTGGACAATTAACGACTGGATTTAACGGACTGATTCCGATCAGCCTTTTAAGCGCGCCTATTTAATTCTGAATGTGGGGGTGTATAAGGGGTATCGTTGGGTCTCAAGCAAAAAGAAAATACCTTAAATCTATTTAAATCTAGTATACATTTATTTCAATTAGCTGGCCGCCTGGACTAGCCGTCAAGTCAGTGTTGCCGCTGTGACGTGTACACGTTACGCCGTAGTGCCCGTGATGTCACAGACCGGATAGAATTATATCCGGTCTGTGACATCACGGGCACTACGGCGTAACGTGTACACGTCACAGCGGCAAGGTACATATCCTGCTGTAACAAGTGGACAAGCCTCAGTGCGGTGTTTGCGATGAGAGGAACATGTTGTTAAGATCTATCTTTGCCAATATGTTCGCTAGTGAAATAATTGATCTTTTTAGAACCCGAGAGAGGGTGCCAATTTCAAGTAGACCTGTAAACCAAGGTCCTGAGGCGACGTGCTTTCAGACCCGGTTCCTGGAACTTGAGGTGACACACCTCTTCACGGGAGTTTTGATTGTGCTCTATGTGACCCTGATCGCGCTTTGGATATTAGCAATCATCAAAAGTCATTTTATTTTTTGGAATCCCAAAAGGGCCCGGCTGGACAGTGTGACAGCCCGGTGCATGCATGCATGCGAGCCATTGGGACTGCATGCGAAGATGCATGCGAGCCATTGGGACTGTCCAGGACAAGACGATCCAGGTTCTGACTCCTATGATCCGGGGGGCTGTGGACAAGACATGGTGTCTGAGATGAGTTCATTTCACACGGCCCCGTCTGTCACCGGTTCATTTGACACAGCCCCGTCTGTCACCGGTTCATTTGAAACAGCCCCGTCTGTCACCGGCTCATTTGACACGGCCCCGTCTGTCACCGGTTCATTTGACACGGCCCCGTCCTCCTCCAAGTTCTCTCTGCGTCGGAGGCTCTTTCGCAAGAAGTGGGAGGGAGTCTTTCAAGGGGCGGCCATTTCCACCTCCGACTCTCTGATGAAGAGGGCACCTGACACAGCTCCATCTGTCACAGCTCCATCTGTCAGTCCACCACTCTCCATGACCAGGACCAGTAGAGGACACAGCCCCACTAGCGCCTTATCCACCCCCATGGCATCTAGTGGTGTGCTGGTAAAGGACCAATCTGAGCCGGACACTCCACGATCACCCAAGGTCCACTGGAGACGAGATCTGGAGCTCTCTCGGCGTCGGAGGCTCATTTGTAAGGAGTGGGAAGAAGTCTGTGAAGGAGCGACCACTTCTACCTCGGACTCTCTTATGAAGAGGACACCTGACACAGCCCTGTCTGTCACAGCTCCATCTGTCAGTCCAACACTCTCCATGACCAGGACCAGTAGAGGACACAGCCCCGCTAGCCACCTATCCACGAACAAGGTGTGTAGTGGTGTGTTGGTAAAGGGACAATCTGGGCTGGACGTTCCACGATCGCCCACGGCCCACTGGAGACGAGATCTGGAGCTCTCTCTGCGTCGGAGGCTCTTTCGCAAGAAGTGGGAGGGAGTCTTTCAAGGGGCGGCCATTTCCACCTCGGACTCTATGGTTAAGAGGGCTCCTGACACAGCTCCATCTGACACAGCTCCATCTGTCAGTCCACCACTTTCCATGACCAGGACCAATAGAGGAGACATCCCCGCTAGCTACTTATCCACCTCCATGGCATCTAGTGGTGTGCTGGTAAAGGGACAATCTGAGCCGGACACTCCACGATCACCCGAGGCTCACTGGAGGCAAGGTCCTGAGCTCTCTCTGCGTCGGAGGCTCTTTTGTAAGAAGTGGGAAGACGTCTGTGAAGGAGCGACCACTTCTACCTCGGACTCTCTTATGAAGAGGGTACCTGATACAGCCCCGTCTGTCACAGGTCCATCGGACCCAGTCCCTTCTATCACAGCTCCATCTGTCAGACCACCACTCGCGATCACCACCCCCATGGTGTCTAGTGGGGTGCTGGTAAAGGGACAATCTGACGCGGACGTTTCACGATCACCCAAGCCCCACTGGAGGCCATGTCTGGATCTGACTCTCCGTCGGAGGCGCATCCGTGGGCTGTGGAGACGAGCCATCCTGATGGCCCGCATCATTGGGATGCTGCTGCCGGACAGGCTGAAGGAGGTGGCTCGCAGTGAAGAGTCCCGTCAGCACATGTCACCTGATTGTGTCCAAGACCCGCTTGTCAGAGCGAGTTGCCCCTTTGTTCAAGCGTTCAAAAGAAAGCTTGCAATCTTTGAACATGGGCTACCGGCTCTGAACCAGGAAAAATCCAAGGTCACATCCTGCTAACAGCCTGGCCGGAAACAAGACGTTCAAGACACAATACATAACAAATAACCCCACGATGACAGATAATTTCCCACGGCACACCTGACGATCTCTCACGGCACACTAGTGTGCCGCGGCACACTGGTTGAAAATCACTGATCTAGACCATCACCATCTACCCCATTGGCCTCAACATTTGGTTTGTTCAGTTTGGGGTTACTTGTTATGTCTTGTGCTTGTACTGATGTCATTCATGAATAAAGTCTCTGAACATTCTCTGCCTGTGTTTGGGTCCTATCTCCACTGTATCCCACGACTGTGCTCAGTGAGCTGCCTGGACTTCCTGTCACACACACATACACACAGACATACACCAGCCCACTTCCGGCTTTAGGCCTGGGCCATAGCAAACACACACCAGTATTTGCCATGTCTCTCCTATGTCGTTTTTAGCTTCTCTTACTCTGAAAATGTAATTTATTGCTTTATAAATGTTCTTAGCTGGTAGACAAACATACTCCAGGAGCTTGCTCCATCAAAGCTTTATCTGTATAGCACATTTCATACCCAGAGGCAACACAATGTGCTTTACAGAGAACAAGGGAGGTGGGCATACGACCCACCTCTACATATTCCATAGGGAAGCAAAAAAACAGTAATCACCCGGTGGCCAGATAAGTGAGCTGTAAAAATTCTTCCCTGACCCCTCTCAACGAGGCGATCGACTCCCCCAAATGGTTCTATGTTGCTCCATATCTGAATGTCTGTGTGTCATGTGACATTACTGTTAATGACGTACTGTATTTGTGAAACTGTATAAATGTACATAACCTTTAAAGTTGTCTCATGTTTCTTTCATGCGTTATGTTTCCCAGATATGGATAAAAGACGGTTAGCTCTCTCATACTTGGGCCTCAAAAGTGCAAACTGAGATAAATCTAATGCACCTCAAGTCAAATGTACAGTGTGTGTACTTGACCTAGGTTCTCAGTATGTGACTCATAATTCTCACCACTAGAGGGCGTCACACTCCAATTAATTCACCCATTCCCCCCTCTTTCTCATTCCTGTTGTGCTGCGCCCAGGAAGAGACGGGAGTGGATGGAAGTATACCAGCCGTGCATGTTTTGAGCATGGATTGAGAAAACTAGGCTTTAGGCACAAACTTCTATAGTTGATCAGATGGTGGGGAACAGGCCACAATTAAAGACTGTTTTCAAAGCAGTCAGCTTGTCACAGAGGTGCCAGGTGGTATAGACTGAAGGAGGACTGCCAGGTGGTGTAGGCTGGAGAGGAGGGCGTGGTTTGGCTACACCCTTCCATCCTGCCAGGCCAAACTGCCCTCTGTGGAGCTCTCGTCTTCAACTCAAAGCTCATTGAAGAGCCGGGGTTCCAACCAACACCCTCTCAGATAATACATCTCAGTCCTAATCTATAAACACTATTGTATGGTATAGTGATGCATCTCATCAGGAGGTCTCTGGACAATGTGTTGTGTTCTCCAGGTGTACTTCCTGTGCTCTCCTGCCGAGAGGGACTGCATCACTGCTACATCACACACCTGACCTCTGACCTTCTCATCCTGGGACTGCATCACTGCTACATCACACACCTGACCTCTGACCTTCTCATCCTGGGACTGCATCACTGCTACATCACACACCTGACCTCTGACCTTCTCATCCTGGGACTGCATCACTGCTACATCACACACCTGACCTCTGACCTTCTCATCCTGGGACTGCATCACTGCTACATCACACACCTGACCTCTGACCTTCTCATCCTGGGACTGCATGGTTTACAGATCGTCTTTTTGTTACTCGGTTAATCAATGTACATATAATACTCCATCTGCCTTGCCTTTTTTTCTATACATGAGCACAATAAAAAATAAATATGAAAAATAAAGTATATCCACAACATTGGTCTGTGGTGTTTTTCCTCAAGCACTCATTCAATCACAGACAGACAGGAGCTGGCGTTAAAGAAAAGAAGCACTTAAGAATGTTTATTTTTTCAACAACTGGCCAAGATACTCAGTAGAACAACATTAGAATACAGCCATTTGTAACAGTACAGAAATACTTGGATTACAGTGTAACAAACGTACAAACAAGTGTTTGGAAAATCTCTACCGGCTATTTTTGTCAGATGACGCAAACTGGCGAGTCTCTCGGCATCATTTGGTCACTAGAAAAGCAGCTGTCTGCGAGGTCCTCGGGATCAACTGCTTGTGCAGCCAAAGCCTTGATTATTACCACAGGCTGCCGGCCTGTCGCTTCACTCAACAGCCATTCTGGGGAGCAGGAAGGGGATTCTCTCAGTGTAACGACACCCTGGCCCGTCTCAGTAGCCACATGGCCGGGCCCTTCTTAGAAACGGACTCCCGGAAGGCCGAAATAAATGCATTTTTATTTATAATGCAATACAACTAGGTTCACTTCTTTATGTGGCCATCAGAAGCTGTTATGCCAACATCATAGTGAAGCTAGCATGCTAGGCTATACAATACAAAAATAAATGATTGAAGGTTAAATGCACAATGCCAGCCAATTTACTGACCTCTGTGGAATGGATTCATAGGAACACGATGCCCTTCTGGTACGAACATGGAACACAGTTCTGAGACTATTCTGGTTCACACCAGCTGACCATGCAAATCACACTCAACTACTTAACAGTAAACATCCCTTGTGGGTCCACACTTCCTGTGTGAAGCAGCAGTGAAAGCAGCAGGAGAAGAAGAAATGCGGGCGGGGGACCTCCATTCAAGTTTGCATTAAACGTTGCCAGTGGCTGCACTGGTTGGCCCTCCTCCACACCCCTCAGCAGATGGGCTGGCTGTAGTGGACCGGCACCCCTCGCTCGCTCCTCTTTATCTCCTTCATTAGGGCGGCGGCGCACGCCGACTCTGGTGTGAAGGTCATGGTGTGAAGGTCATGGTGTGAAGGTCATGGTGTGAAGGTCATGGTGTGCAGGAGAGTGTGAGTAGTTGCTCAGCCTACTACAGTCTGAAACCCAAGCCCAAGCCCTAACCCTATAACCCTATAACCCTAACCCTAACCCTATAACCCTAACCCTAGCCCTAACCCTAACCCTAGCCTACTACAGTCTGAAACCCAAGCCCAAGCCCTAACCCTATAACCCTAACCCTATAACCCTAACCCTAGCCTACTACAGTCTGAAACCCTCACCCAAGCCCTAACCCTATAACCCTATAACCCTAACCCTATAACCCTATAACCCTATAACCCTAGCCCTATAACCCTAACCCTATAACCCTATAACCCTAGCCCTATAACCCTAACCCTAACCCTATAACCCTAACCCTATAACCCTAACCCTATAACCCTAACCCTAGCCTACTACAGTCTGAAACCCTCACCCAAGCCCTAACCCTATAACCCTAACCCTAGCCCTAACCCTATAACCCCAACCCTAACCCTAACCCTAGCCTACTACAGTCTGAAACCCTCACCCAAGCCAAGGACAGAATGAAAACATTATCCAGTCACTAAACAGTGCAAAGAAACCAGAGGATTGAGCTGAACACAGAGGATTGAGCTGAACACAGAGGATTGAGCTGAACACAGAGGATTGAGCTGAACACAGAGGATTGAGCTGAACACAGAGGATTGAGCTGAACACAGAGGCAAACAAAGCCGGTAGTGTGCGATATGGGAGATCAGACCTGGGTATTGTATTATTTACAAATACTACTGAAATGCCCCTAGACTAATGAAACTGCCCCTAGACTAATGAAACTGCCCCTGGACTAATGAAACTGCCCCTAGACTAATGAAACTGCCCCTAGACTAATGAAACTGCCCCTAGACTAATGAAACTGCCCCCAGGTCTGCAGACAGAGGGGTTAGATGCAAGCGGAGGCAGTGGTCATGGAGACGGTCAGAGGGGTGAAGACCACGGGGTCCTGGTAAGGGTCGGGCTGGGGGGGGGAGAAGGGGGCGGGGGGGGAGAAGGGGGTGGCGGGGGGGGAGAGGAGCACGTAGGTGGCGGAGGAGGAGGAGGAGGAGTGGGAGCGCCAGATCTCCTTCCTGAGGATTGAGCTCAAGACGATGGCTGCGACCTGGGGGGGAGGGAGAGAGACGGAGGGTCAGGGAGGAGGAGAGGAGGGGTGGGGGGGGGGAGGGAGAGAGACTGAGGGTCAGGGAGGAGGAGAGGAGGGGTGGGGGGAGGAGGGAGAGAGACGGAGGGTCATGGAGGAGGAGAGGAGGGGTGGGGGGGGGAGGGAGAGAGACGGAGGGTCATGGAGGAGGAGAGGAGGGGTGGGGGGGGGAGGGAGAGAGACGGAGGGTCATGGAGGAGGAGAGGAGGGATGGGGGGAGGAGGAAGAGGAGGAGGTGACAGACAGAGAGAGCAAGGGGGAGGAGGAGGAAGAGGAGGTGACAGACAGAGAGAGCAAGGAGAGATTGATTGATGGAGAGAGGACAAACGGATAGGAGATAGAGGTGATGGACAGAGAGAGCGAGAGGAGAGAGATGGAGGGAGGGAGAACCGAACGGAGGAGGAGGAGACGGACAGAAAGAGCAAGGAGAGAGAGAGATGGAGGGAGAGAGAGATGGAGAGAGAGAGAGATGGAGAGAGAGAGAGATGGAGGGGGAAAGAGGCAAGGAGGGAGACAGAAAGGGAGCGAGGGAAGAAAGTCATTAGATGAGGAGGTGAGATGTAGGTAGGGGTCAGCACACACAGGTAGGTAGGGGTCACGGGTCATCACACACAGGTAGGTAGGGGTCATCACACACAGGTAGGTAGGG
Organism: Borostomias antarcticus; assembly: GCF_949987555.1. NCBI lineage: Eukaryota > Metazoa > Chordata > Actinopteri > Stomiiformes > Stomiidae > Borostomias > Borostomias antarcticus. Next base: position 2,832,509 of record NC_140258.1, read on the forward strand.
GTCACAGGTCATCACACACAGGTAGGTAGGGGTCATCACACACAGGTAGGTAGGGGTCACGGGTCATCACACACAGGTAGGTAGGGGTCAGCACACAGCAGAGGAGAGGAGAAGGGGGAACAAAGAGATGTTAACAATCTTGAGGTTTGGAGTTGACGTCTCGCGTCCGGGCCGCTGTAGCTCAGGAGGTAGAGCGGGTCACCCGGTGATCGTAGGGTCGGCGGTTCGAATCCCGGCTCCTCCTGACCACATGTCGAAGTGCCCTTTTGAACCCCAAATTGCTCCCAGTGAGCAGGCTGGCACCTTGCATCTTGCAGCTGCCGCCATTGATGTGTGTGTGAGTGGGTGAATGAGAGGCCTTCGCTGTAAAGCGCTTTGGGTAAAAGTGCCGTCCATTTAGCATTTCCATCTGCTCTGCTCCTCACTGGTTCTTTACACCGTTTACCGTTATTTAACCACCTGGTGCCTTCCAAACTGACTTTCCCTCTCTTTCTCTCTCTCTCTCCCTCCCTCTATCTCTCTCTCTCTCTCCCTCCCTCTATCTCTCTCTCTCTCCCTCTATCTCTCTCTCTCCCTCCCTCTATCTCTCTTTCCCCCTCTCTTCCTCCCTCTCTCCCTCTCTCTCTCCCTCCCTCTGTCTCTCTCTTTCCCTCCCTCTATCTCTCTCTCCCTTTCTCTCCCTCCCTCTATCTATCTCTCTCTCTCCCTCTCTCTCCCTCCCTCCATCTCTCTATCTCTCTCTCTCCCTCTCTCTCCCTCCCTCCATCTCTCTCTCCCTCTCTCTATCTCTCTCTCTCCCTCTCTCCTCCATCTGCTCCATAGTGAACAGGTCAGTAGTTCATAGTGAACAGGTCAGTAGTTCATAGTGAACAGGTCAGTAGTTCATAGTGAACAGGTCAGTAGTTCATAGTGAACAGGTCAGTAGTTCATAGTGAACAGGTCAGTAGTTCATAGTGAACAGGTCAGTAGTTCTCAGAGCTGTGTGTTGTACCGTGGCTCTAACAGACAGTGTGGAGTGGTTTATAGTGTGCAGTACGGTGCTGGGTGTTTATAGTGTGCAGTACGGTGCTGGGTGTTCGGTTGCCACCAGGGGGCAGTAAAGTACAGCAGTGTCACCGGTGGAATGGGTCCTCTGTGATTGACCCAAGGAAGCTAGGAGCCGTGGGCGGGCTCAAGGAAGCTAGGAGCCGTGGGCGGGCTCAAGGAAGCTAGGAGCTAGGAGCAGTGGGCAGGCTCAAGGAAGCTAGGAGCCGTGGGCGGGCTCAAGGAAGCTAGGAGCCGTGGGCAGGCTCAAGGAGCTAGGAGCTAGGAGCAGTGGGCAGGCTCAAGGAAGCTAGGAGCCGTGGGCAGGCTCAAGGAAGCTAGGAGCCGTGGGCGGGCTCAAGGAAGCTAGGAGCAGTGGCCGGGCTCAAGGAAGCTAGGAGCCGTGGGCAGGCTCAAGGAAGCTAGGAGCAGTGGGCAGGCTCAAGGAAGCTAGGAGCAGTGGGCAGGCTCAAGGAAGCTAGGAGCCGTGGGCACGCTCAAGGAAGCTAGGAGCCGTGGGCGGGCTCAAGGAAGCTAGGAGCAGTGGCCGGGCTCAAGGAAGCTAGGAGCCGTGGGCGGGCTCAAGGAAGCTAGGAGCAGTGGGCACGCTTAAGGAAGCTAGGAGCAGTGGGCAGGCTCAAGGAAGCTAGGAGAAGTGGGCAGGCTCAAGGAAGCTAGGAGAAGTGGGCACGCTCAAGGACACTCCGACATGCTGCTGGGAGCTGCCATCGAACCGGGAACCTTCCACTCAGCAGACGGCTGCTCTACCTCCTGAGCTACTGTGTGTTTGTGTGTGCGCGTGTGTGCGTGTGTGTGTTCTATTGTGCTACTACACTAGTATAGTGCGTAGTGTATAGTATGGAAGTGCGTAGTGTATAGTATGGAAGTGGGCCCACCAGCAGGGCAGCCGTGCCCAGGAACAGACCCATCACCAGGGGGGCTTTCTCCTGGAACAGGTTCATGATGACCGTGGGACAGGCCTAGAGGAGAGGAGAGGAGGAGAGGAGAGGAGAGGAGAGGAGAGGAGAGGAGAGGAGAGGAGAGGAGAGGAGAGGAGAGGAGAGGAGAGGAGAGGAGAGGAGAGGACAGGACAGGACAGGACAGGAGAGGAGAGGAGAGGAGAGGAGAGGAGAGGAGAGGAGAGGAGAGGAGAGGAGAGGAGAGGAGAGGAGAGGAGAGGAGAGGAGAGGAGAGGAGAGGAGAGGAGAGGAGAGGAGAGTTATTCTGTAATCTTCCATGTTGAATTTTAATTGATATAATAATAATTAAGGTGCAGTCTGTTTACTCTGAGAGTTAGAATTGAGAGTTTTTTCATCTATATCTGGTGAACCATTTAGAGAAATAGATATTTAATCACAACTGAAGGCATCTTTGGTCATCCATTTTGTTGTCTTATGTGGTATAGAGAAGACAGACCTACTGTAGTTAAGTTTGACTAATACAGCTACAGTCATTCTGAGTATAAATCCTTGAGAGTAGTTGGCTGACAGTTCATATTATTATACTCACAGGTATAGTGAAGTGAGTTTATATTATTATACTCACAGGTATAGTGAAGAGAGTTTATATTATTATACTCACAGGTATAGTGAAGTGAGTTTATATTATTATACTCACAGGTACAGTGAAGAGAGTTTATATTATTATACTCACAGGTATAGTGAAGAGAGTTTATATTATTATACTCACAGGTATAGTGAAGTGAGTTTATATTATTATACTCACAGGTATAGTGAAGTGAGTTTATATTATTATACTCACAGGTATAGTGAAGTGAGGTCATATTATTATATTATTATACTCACAGGTATAGTGAAGTGAGGTCATATTATTATATTATTATACTCACAGGTATAGTGAAGTGAGTTTATATTATTATACTCACAGGTATAGTGAGGTCATATTAGTATACTCACAGGCATGGTGAAGTGAGGTCATATTAGTATACTCACAGGTATAGTGAGGTCATATTAGTATACTCACAGGTATAGTGAGGTCATATTAGTATACTCACAGGCATGGTGAAGTGAGGTCATATTAGTATACTCACAGGTATAGTGAGGTCATATTAGTATACTCACAGGCATGGTGAAGGTCTCCAGAAAGCTATGGTTAGGACACGTCTTTTTCACTAGGATGTCCAACGCACCCACCAGTCCACAGCACCGCAGCTATAAGACAAGAGACAGAGAGAGAGACAGAGAGATAAAGAGAGAGATAGACAGAGAGAGAGAGAAAGAGAGATAGAAAGAGAGAGAGAAAGAGAGAGAGAGAAAGAGAGAGAAAGAGAGAGTGAGAGAGTGAGTGAGTGAGTGAGTGAGTGAGTGAGTGAGTGAGTGAGTGAGTGAGTGCGTGAGTGCGTGAGTGCGTGAGTGAGTGCGTGAGTGAGTGAGTGCGTGCGTGCGAGTGTGTGTGTGTGAGTGAGTGCGTGCGTGAGAGTGCGTGCGAGTGCGTGTGAGTGCGTGCGTGGGTGTGTGTGCGTGTGCGAGTGTGTGTGTGCGTGCGTGTGTGCGTGCGAGCGAGCGAGTGCGTGAGTGAGTGAGTGCGTGCGTGAGTGCGTTCACCGTATTGTGGAAGATGGTCAGCGTGACGGCCATCGCCGGGTCTCCTTTGTCCACATAGTGAGCGTAGACCGACGCGTAGAACATGGCCAGATGCCCGCTGACCTGCACGGAGGAACACACAGTCCAGTTAAACACACAGTCCAGTTAAACACACAGTCCAGTTAAACACACAGTCCAGTTAAACACACAACAAGTGTCCTTCACAGTCACATCAGCCGTTTGTGTGTACCTTGTCAAATTTGTAAAGTATGGCGCAAATTAATTCTTTAATGTGTTTTAATATGTTTATCAGTATACTGCACTGTAACTTTTATTCCTGTATTCTATTTGTCCTGCTTTTTGTTTTAAATGTCTATAATGACTTGCTTTTTGTTTTAATGCTTTTAATTTGTCCTGCTCAGCAGGATGATCATCTCCAAGAAGTTTCCATGATCAACAGCAATGTTCTCCCAGGTGTATGCAGCTTCATATTTAGTGCCTCTATAGCTAAGTCCACACTTTCCGATGACTTTTATCACTTCTATGACACGGTCCATGACTTGCCGTTTCTTCCTGACCTGGTCACGGTGAAGAGAGAGTTGTTTTCCACCGAGTAGGCTTGCTATGTCTGCTTGGCTGGCCTTCATAAAATACGCCTCTGCACTCTCTCTGTGGACTTGGTTTCTTTCATGCTCTTCTAATCTTTGGTGTACATGCTTCCAGGCTGTCATCCCCCCCTTAATGAAAGCGTTGTCACTTGCAGATGGCTTTGCATATGCCAAACATACTGTGCAGTACAGTGAGTTTTCTTTCTTACAGTATGTGAGCCACTTTCTCTTAATACCGTCTTTGGTTTGATAGTCATGCCTTTTCTGGGGGGTTGTTGAGGGTGGTGAGAAAAAAATAGACCGAAATCTTTGGGGGCCGGGCGTGCATAAAAACCAAAGCCTTCATCTGTGACTGTGAGTATCCCTGGCTCAGCTTCCCCTGTGCTGGACCCTGCCTCTGCCTGTGCTGACTGCACTGCTACATCTGCATGAGAAGAACATCAGTAATCAATAAGATTACCAGTAACTCATTTTATCATTGGAAAGGAACAGAGATATATAATTCAGCAGGCCATTAAAATAAAGGCACTAGTGGATAGGCTCCTAATGTCTGTATGAACTTGGAGCATAAACATATGACTCCATCCAATTATAGATTATATGCATAATACGATTGCCTACCCAGCACTGCACCTACCTGTACCTGTCAGTTTTTTTTGCTGGTTCCTGCTCCTGCTCCATTCTCCTCCTCACCATCACCACCATGACTGGGGGCATCCTGTCCCTCAGCATCACGCCCGCTGCTGACACTGGCCTTGACTAATAATAATAATAAACTTGATTTATATAGCAGTACATCAGTTTGCAAAGTATTAAAACACAAAGACAACATTACAGTAAATCAACATAAGAACAAGGACATAATTAAATCAACATGAGAAAAGCCAAATAGATTTGACATCAAAACATTAGATTCAAGACAACCAAAACAATAAGAAAATACAGGCTGAGGGCAGGGTCTCTGCAGATAAATACTGCCAAGTCGTGGGTCATAAATGAAGATTTTGAGGGATTATAGTTTATGAGTCTATAGCCTACATTGTTTTTATACAATGCTGCATATTCTGCCTTTAACTAGGGTGCGTTCGTAAATCCAATCTAACGCTCTACAAAGATTAAAAAGAATGAATCCGAACCCAACCGGGACATGTTAAACCCACCGCGCCCAGTGAGCGGTGATTCGGCGGTGGGTCACCGGTGGGTCAGCGGTGGGTTAGCGGTTACTTTAACAACATGTTGCTGTCGATTCTGGTTGGGATTAACGCTGGTCCAGTTTGTGGCGCTCGGAGTGTCTATTTACCATGGATGTATTATATAAACTGGATACAGCCACTCCATTCACTGGCCGCTATCAACAATGAAGCCCTATTGAACCGCGCCATCTTGGCAAAATTTGTAGTCATTTGACTATTTCCGGTTACTTTTGACTTGCGCAGTTGTGCTTTTCTGGCCTTCCGGTTACTTTTGACTTGCGCAGTTGAGCTTCTCTGGCCGACGCGCGTCCACGAAAAAGTTCACATTTATCTGAAATGTAGACGCGCGTTCCCGGCTCTCTCTGCTCTCCCCGCTTTGATTTAGCAATGAAAACCGGCTTGCATATTAACCTGTTTTTGTCAAATATATCAATTGGAGAAATTATTTTTTGATCCTGGCATCTTAGTTTTAACAGGTTAAATATAATTGAACATGTTTTGTTTTCTAGTAGATGGTATTCATTCCGTTCGCGATAACGTTATTGCAGCCAGGCTAAATTCCTCCAGGGAGTCAGTGACAGGCGAGTTGAAGAGCTTCACTCCCCGCCAGCAGGAGCATTGGCCGCGGCTACCGCATCTTGGATAACCCGCTGAGTTCATGGCTGCTATTTCACATTCGCCCTTGATCAATCCCAATACCGATCCATGGTAACAATGAATCAATCGTTCAGATCAGATCGGAAGTGCTGCATGCATGTTACAACATCATTGTTAGCTTTATTAACATAACCATAGCCTACATTTATCTCTCTAGATAAATGTAGGCTATGGTTATGTTAATAAAGCTAACAATGATGTTGTAACATGCATGCAGCACTGCCGATCTGATCTGAACGATTGATTCATTATTACCATGGATCGGTATTGGGATTGATCAAGGGCGAGTGTGAAATAGCAGCCATGAACTCAGCGGGTTTTCCGAGATGCGGTAGCCGCGGCCAGAGCTCCTGCTGGCGGGGAGTGAAGCTCTTCAACTCGCCTGTCACTGGCTCCCTGGAGGAATTTAGCCTGGCTGCAATAACGTTATCGCGAACGGAATGAATACCATCTACTAGCAAACAAAACATGTTCAATTATATTTAACCTGTTAAAACTAAGATGCCAGGATCAAAAAATAATTTCTCCAATTGATATATTTGACAAAAACAGGTTAATATGCAAGCCGGTTTTCATTGCTAAATCAAAGCGGGGAGAGCCGGGAACGTGCGTGGACGCGCGTCGGCCAGAGAAGCTCAACTGCGCAAGTCAAAAGTAACCGGAAATAGCCAAGTGACTACAAATCTAGCCAAGATGGCGCGGTTCAATAGGCCTTCACTTTAGATTTCGATTCCTGGGGGCTTGCTATTTACCAACGCACCCTGGGCCTGGTAGCTAAACTAGCTAGCTCTCTTCTTTCTAGCCTACTATGCCCACAAGATTGAACCATGCATTGCTCCCCTGTCGTGTCATCATGGCTGGGTCCCGCAGCCGCGACTCCTGCCTCATCAGTGCCCTCAGGCTCAGCCACAGCAACCTTGAAGCCTCCACGGAAAAGGGCCGTCAGTTTGGCGCATTTAGCTGCATCTTGCAGTAACTTCTTTCGTTTTGTATCTCTTATTTTTTTGTGCGCCACCCATTTCTTTGTCGTCTCTCTTTCCTTTCGCCATTTTGGCTAAAAACTTAAGTTCACTGATGGAAAAAATGACTGAGCCAATCAGGTTTCAACCAAAACGAGGATCGGTCCAAATTGGGAGGGGCCGCTTGTATCCCCCTCAATATTGAAAGTATTCCATTTGCCCAGGCCCTGTCTGACAGGCCGCGTTTTGCTCTGTGCTCTGTGTCTGCGAGGGCCAGGCTGGCCGGCCCATTATACCAATACTAACACGAGAAATTGATAAATAACAACTTTATCAGAGATAGTCTTTTTTTTTTTCTTCCTCCCAAAGCAGGTCATACGGCCGGCCGCCCCCCCCCGTTCGGCCGTTCGGGAGTCGTCCCCAACCTCCCGATGGCCACCCCGCCCCTGGTAGTAGTGTTAGTTAATGAAGTTAGCTGCTAGCTTTCTGTTGCACCTGTGCTTCACTATCAGCTGGTATGAGGTTGCTTAGCTATGATAAACATTGCTATTGGGCACATTGTTATTGTAAACAGGTTTCTGTAATAGCAAACATCCTAAATGTGCTCCTAAACTGAGATAAGACAGCAGGTTTCTGTAATGAGGCCCGCATGTCTCAGGATTGTGTTCTCCAAGTCATGTTCCATACTTTTGTGAGTGAAATACACTTCAGAAATCCTTCTTAGTGTAGAACCCTACTAGATAATGCGGTGAAGCGCACTGATGTTTCCAGAAGCCTTTTATTGTTCAGCCGTCCTTATATTGAACACAATGCAACAGGGTGGCCAACAGTTAGTCAACTCATTTCAGAGCAGTCATTAGCACTTTTCAAACGAATTATTGCCCTTAAGACACCTGCAGATATATTCAACAAACTACAACGGATTAGAAATCTACATGCAGTTACGCGGAATAGACTGAAGGACAAATTCACCCAACCAAGGATACAGACGGAAATGGGCAGACGGACTTTTATATGGTGATCATGTGGAATTCATTGCACTGACCATAGTGCTGTATTTTCCTTCTTTGAACTTCTTTGGAGAACAATTTTTTGTTACAATAATTTTAGATGTGTGATTTCGTAAGTAGTTGTGTTTTTGAACTATTGTATTTTACTGTTATTATTGTATTCACTATCATGTTTCTTTCTTTTCCTATTTTTTCTTGAATTCTATTTATGAATTGTAGTATTTTCTGCATTATTGTATTGTACTGTATGTTTTAGTTGAGGACTCTTGGAAGACTAGCCGATGGCTAAAAGAGATCCTAATAAACAAACAAACAAACAATGCCTTCCTTGCAGTTTCCTCAAGAAACACCGTAAGAGCTACAGGAGAGATGGTGGAAATAAAATGAGCTCAACATACAAACGTAAACAGACCATCAATTGGTGTATAAGAAAGCTCGCATTACCGTCGCGTTACAGCCATTCATTTCAACTCCATCTAACATCAGGAGTAACATCAGCGCCATTGAGGTAGAAATGCATCAATTGAATTAAATACTTCTTAACAGTTAGATCGAAACAAATCACACAACAAACAATACCTTGTTCCCGTTCCAGCAAATACAGAAGGTTAGTTTACCAAAATCAAGGTCTCATAATATGAACAAACCAAAAAACAGCACTAAGAAAAATAAAGGCTTGCAGGAAGTAACTACTTAATAAATAGTCCTCACTAAGGGTTATTTACAACATGAATGAGAAATGGGTAATTTCCAATAGTATACAGTAGGGTGCTCCTACATCCATAGCACTGGTCTCCAAACGGTCTTCATCAAAACTATGTTTTGGTTGGGTTCTCTATTCAGGGACTGAGTTGGGCCTAATATTAACGGAACGAGAAGCCAAACCGTTTCGTCAGCACTTTGAGGTTGTGTCTCAAAGTAGGCTACTTTATGAACAGAATAACAGGACCCGGGGGCTTTAATCGGCCACACGACACCGCTCTCTCTCATGGGATCATGGGCTGTGCACTCGGGGGTCAGGAGCGCATGCGCGCCTCTGTCTTGGGCTCCTTTCAAATCCTACTGGCCTACGAGTACAGAACGCCGGTCTATGGCATGGATGTGGCGACATCGCACGCATAATTTATTACATGACTCTATTGGTACAAACATTTACCCGCCAGCGTGGCGGATAGCCTCCGAAATTTAGTCGCCAAATCTAAATTTTACCCGCCATTGGCGGGTGTTAATTTTCAGCCCTGCTTACATGTAGGTACGGGGTACATACCGGGTACTTACATGTAGGTACGGGGTACATACCGGGTACTTACATGTAGGTACGGGGTACTTACCGGGTACGTACATGGCGTGCACAGTAGCATAGGTACTTTTACTTACAGGTAGGTACGGGGTACTTACAGGTAAGTACGGGGTTCTTACAGGTAGGTTTGGAGTACTTGCATGAAAGTACCCGGTAAGTAGGCTACCCCATAACTACCTGTAAGTACCCGGTACCCCGTACTTGCATGTAAGTAGCCTACTCGGTATGGGTAAGACACTGGTATTACACTGGTAAGACACTGTAAGACACAGGCTGTATTATAAAGCGTTACCGACAGAACGAGACAGATTAATCTATTGACAAAGCGAGGAAGCACGGGGTGTGTGCATCATATGAACTGTAGTCAGTTTACACCCAGCGTTCCAAAACCTATTGTAAAGCCTTTTATTCTGTCTTTAAACTGCAACATATAAACAAAATCAATAAACAGTGACTCAATGTGTCTCAGAAACTATGTAAATAATAACTCAATGCAGCCCAAAACATTTTTTATTTTATTTATTATTAATAAAAACCACTAGAGGGCGTTTCGTCACTTTACATCTCCCCTTGCTTATGACGTCATAGTAGACGTTACTGAGGCAGACACTTAAATAGTCAGTGATCAGATTCCACCTCATCAGAGTAGCTAGTGACTTCTGGATCTGACACACTAATTTAGAGAAAACAAGTAAGTCCATAATAGGGATAGACTTTAGAGTTGGAATTTTCTGAAATTATTCTGTATTACTGTCTTTGACAAAAACACCTCCAATTGAAGACAGAATACAGAACATTTCTCTCAGAACTTTGTTTAACCAGGTTAGAAATTATGTCCAGGTTGAGAGCGATACTGGTTGATTACAGGACTAGCAGTGATGTGTCTGGGTAATATGAGTTCCTGGGTGAACCTCCTCTTAATTAGTGAATCAATAATAATAATAACAATAATGATAATAATAATTTTATATTGTTTTGCTTGCTGTTTTGTAAAGTGTTATCTAGCTACAGTAGGCCTTCTGTGCAGTGTGGTAAAATCCTGTATATCCAAATATAGGCTGTAGTATTGCTGTAATATAAAGTGGTATATTAACCTATTGAAGGAGCATGGTACTGTATTGCCCTGCTATTCATGCAGTAGCCAGTGCACTGTGGCATCTTGTAAAACTGAAGTTACTGTATGTGTAGGAGTACTGTACCATGATAGGAGTAGCCTGTGCACTGTGCATCTTGTAGCCTACCTTTTAGCCATATTATCATCCTACTGCTCAAATGTAGCATGCTCAATCAAGTTAGTAGTCAAGTGGAAATGAAATAAGACCTATTAGGGGACTGGAGAGGGCATGCAGTGTATGCTGTGACAGAAATCATCAGCACTAGCCTACTATCTAGCCAACTATCTAGCCTACTATTTTCCCTGTAGCGTACCAGATAGCTACAGACACTCAAAACTGACCAGCAGACTGGTAGCTTTGACCAGCAGCTTTGCTACCTTCTCATCCTGTTCCTTTTTCTCCTCTTTTCTTGCTGCTGCCTTTATGTTTGCAATACATGATGACTGTTCACTCTGCGTGCAGCTTGTTAGTCTCTTGATGCTCAGACGCTTTGCACCTAAACTACCTGTATACAGTAGCTAGGTATGGGCCCACTGTTCTGTGTTGTAAAGTGCTGTATGACTACAGTATGCTTGCTGTAATGTAAATTGGTACATAACCTATTAGGAGCAGTACTGTACTGTGATGTATTGTATTGCTCTGCTATTAATAGCAGTAGCCAGTTCACTGTGACATCTTGCAACACTGAAGCTATGTATAATCGTACTGTGCCATGCTAGGAGTAGCCAATGCACTGTGATATCTTATGATCACTGTACTACAGTGTATTGACTGCATGAATGTGACCCCGGTGTGACCGACTGGTTGTCCCTGTGCCCCCCTGACCCCCATAGCCTTTAGGAATGACAAAGCCCTGCGAGACTGTCTGGGTGGAGGAGCAGCTGCAGAACGTGGCCAGAGACATGCGCCGCCGGATGGCCATGATGAAGAGGGAGTTGAGGGAGGAAGACGAGCGGAGGAGGAGGCAGGAGAAGGAGATGAGGAGGAGCGAGACAGCCAGGATGGTAGAGGAATACCTGAAGGACAGAGAGACGCAGAGCCAGGAGAGGGAGAGGGACCTCGTCGGCCCACAGATGCCCAGGTTCAGGAGGGAGGCGTGGGTGGAAGATGAGGGGAGGGGGAGGCAGGAGGAGGAGAAGAGGAGACCTGGGAAGTCGGAGGGGAGTCTGGAGCGCATTCAGGTCCTCCTGACGAGATCGATGGACGACCGGATGACCGCGTTGAGGGTCGAGTTGAGGGAGGAAGATGAGGGGAGGAGGAGTAAGGAAGAGGAGACGAGGAGGAACGAGATAGCCAAGATGGTTAATAAATGCCTGGAGGAGAGAGGGGAAAGGAGCCAGGAGAGAGAGAAGTACCTCCTGATCAGGGAGTTGGACCAGCGGATGTCCAGGTTGAATGTGGAGTTGAGGGAGGAAGAAAAGGGGAGGAGGATTGAGACGGCCAGGATGATGAAGGAGAGAGAGGTAAAGAGCCAGAAAATGGAGCAGATGCAACTGGAGAACATGATGGCCGTCATGATCAGGGAGTTGGACCAGAGGGTGAAAAGGTTGAGGACGGAGTTGAGGGAGGAAGATGAGGGGAGGAGGGGGGAGACAGCCAAGATGTCTGATATTGCTGTTCAGTGTCCCTCTAGGGAGCTGGCGACCAGTGACCAGCGGCCATCTCAGACATCTGGGGGCATCTTTGCTCGCCTGAAAAAGATGTGGAGTGAATTTAAGATGAGACAGCAGGAAAAGAAAGAGAAGAGGAAGGCCAGGCAAGAGGAGAAACAGAAAAAGAAAGAGGAGAAAGATAGAAAGCAGAAAGAAAAGGAACACCAGAAAGAGATGAAGCCTCTAGAGAAGCACCGGAAGAAAAACGAGAACTTCCTGACCTTCTTGAAGTACATGGAAATGGTGGACAGCAAAGAGAAAGAGGAGAAGGATAGAAGGGAAATGGAAAAGCAGAAAGGGAAGATGGCTGTAGAGAAGTACCGGGAGAAAACCGAGGACATGAAAAAGTGGAAAGAAGAGGAGGAGATGAAGAAGGCCAGGGGAGAGGAGGAGAAAGAGAAACAGAAAGAGGAGAAAGAGAAAGATGACGAAAAGGGAGAAACAGGAAAAGAAGGGAGAAACAGTAAAATAAGACGCAGGATCTGCTGGTAGAGGAAAAAGAACAACCATTGCAAAGGTGAGAGTATAGCCACATAGTATACCTTTAGCATCACCTGTGTTTTCTTCACAGTATTTGAAAACACACAAGCAAAATCAGTGACTGACAATATACTGTGGATATGTGAATGTATTTGTAATGACAGTCACTGACCCAGACGTCTGTGTCTTTGTCCTCTTGCAGATTTTTCGATATTTTCAAAAATATCAGAGACCAACACCCTCAGACAGACAGACAGACAGACATCACAACAATTGTGCAATGTTCTATAATACTTACCATATGGTTTATTTTCAGATGTGGGGGTAAGTGAGAGTCAACCTCAAATTTTCAAACATGCTTAATTTTGGAACCATTGTAGAAAAACATTTAAGGTGTAATTTCCAACAAAATTGGAGATGCACACTCATTTAGTGATACTTTTAAGAATGCCAGAACCAAGGATCAAGGTCACGGTCAAATTACGTAGCATGTACTCTTTATGTTCTGCTTGAGTGCCACCTGGGTTGGAAGAATGTTCTCTAGTTCCAGACTTGTGCGGAGAGCTCTTTCCTGGCATCTTTTATGTCCTTGCTGCTCACTTGTTGGGGTGATATATCAGCACCACACATCTCTGCAGCAGTAACACTGATTCTTCACTGACCTCACTTGGCATAGCGGTTCATTGAAAGCATCATTGACCAATGGGGAGTCTTTCGTCGTTTCCCAGGCAGTCTTCTACTGTCCTCCACCAACCAATACTGAATGCGACAGTGTTGGGTTCATTGTGGCAAGAACCATTGGTATACAGTTAGGTCCATAAATATTTGGACATTGACACAATTTTCATCATATTGGCTCTGTACACTACCACAATGGATTTTAAATGAAACATTAAATATGTGCTTTAAATGCAGAATTTCAACTTTAATTCTGGTATTTACATCCAAATCAGGTGTAGGAATTACAACAAATTTTATATGTACCCAACCTCCCTTTTAAAGGACAAAAGTAGTTGGACAAACTAACAAAATTATGAATCAAATTGCCATGTTTAATATTTGGTTGCAAATCATTTACAGTCTGTAGTAGATTGCTTTATCTGCTAATTCTGTGTCATGCGCACAGTATGTTCCTTACGGGCTTCGGTACCAGAAGAGCAACGATTAAAGTCACACTAAACGTTAGTCCGGTGTCCTTGTATTATTATAAGTATATTACAGTGGCGACGAGAATAGGAGTTTAGAAACTGATTTTTCTAGTAAGAGAAAGAGAAAGGAGTAATGAAACTCCGCGAAATAAAAGGAACCTGCGTCGTTTTCTGCAAGGGAAAGCAAGCGAGTGCTAGCCTGGCTGTTAGCAAGAAACGTTGCTAGCTCACGAAGGACTTTCACTCAGAGCAGATAAATAATTTTAGTGGTGCTCTGCTGCCGACTAGTGGTGAAAAAGGAACACAACAACCGGACATTCTGCAGGTAAATCTTTCTGCTGAGAAAATAAATAAGAAAAATGTCTGCTATTGGACGGGTACCGGAGTTTGAATCAACAAAGGAGGATTTTGAGTCTTACCTGGAACGTTTTGAGCATTGGCTCGCTGCAAATGAAATAAAAGATGAGAAGAAAGCAAATGTGTTTCTCAGTATTTTGGGTGCAACGGAATACAGATTACTGAAGAGTCTCGTAGAGCCTAAGAAATGTGTGGAACTGACTTATGCCCAGCTCACGGAGGCGTTGTCAGCCCATTTTAAACCTAAACCCATTCTAATCGCTGAACGCTTCAGATTCTACAAGCGTCAGCAGAACCAGGGAGAAGCGCTGGCAGACTACATCCTTGCTTTGAAACGGTTAGCAAGTTCATGTGAGTTTGGACTGTTTCTGGATGATGCTCTCCGAGATCGGTTTGTGTGTGGTCTCACAGGTGAAACATATCACAGACGGCTTTTGACAGAAAAGGATCTGACATTCAAGAAAGCCTGTGATATTGCCTTTGGACTCGAGCTTGCCCACAAGGACACAATGGAGCTATCGGAGCACTCGGAACGTCAGAAGGTTCACCAAGTAGACCAAAGGCGTCCAAAACGCGCTCCCAAGACCCAGTCTCGCTCTCAAGGGAACGCAAAGACACAGTACACCTCAGGCGAAGCAAAGCAAAGTTGTTACCGGTGTGGAAGAGAAAATCACAGGCCGGGTGACTGTAGATTCATCAATGAGAAGTGCCACAATTGTGGAAAGACAGGACACGTGCAGAGGGTATGTAAAGGTGCAAAACACACAGGAAATGCTCACAATGTGTCAGAGGAAGAGGAGGAAGAGGTAGTTGAGACAGTGGATCTATTCAACATACACACAGTTGAAAAACACTATGATGGAATCTATGTGGAAATGGAGTTAGCAGGAAAACCAGTTAGTATGCAGTTGGACACTGGTGCTTCAGTTACTATAGTTCCTGAACATGTCTACAGAGAAAATCTGAAACAGTGCCCTCTCCAGCCAGCAGCAGTCCGTCTCTCATCATACACAGGGGACAGGATTCCTGTGTTAGGGCAAATACAGGTACCAGTCAGATATGAAGGAAAGGAGTGGACGCTACCCCTGCTCATAGTGAAAGGTGAGAAGACAGCCCTGCTGGGCCGCAACTGGCTGAAACACATAAAACTGAACTGGGCAGAGATCTTCAGTGTGAAAGGTGACAAGCCTGTGACTCCACCTACACTCACAGCCCTGCTGGAGACACACAAAGGACTGTTCAAAGATGGCTATGGAAAGATGGAGGGTTTCCAAGCAAAGGTCAGAGTTCAAGATGGAGCCATGCCTAGGTTTCACAAGCCACGCCCAGTCCCCTACGCTCTAAAAGAATCAGTAGAGAAGGAACTAGAATGCCTAGAAAAAAATGGCATCATCTCAAAAGTGGACCGGAGTGACTGGGCTGCCCCTATTGTGGTTGTGCCCAAGAAAGACCGAAGTGTGAGGATATGCGGGGACTACAAGGTCACAATAAATCAGTGCATTCAGAAGGAAGAATATCCACTGCCCAATGTTGAGGATCTGTTTGCCACCCTGGCTGGGGGTAAGGTTTTCAGTAAGCTTGACCTGTCGTTTGCGTATCAGCAGTTGATGCTAGACTCAGAGTCAGAGCAGTATCTAGTCATCAATACTCACAAGGGCCTGTACAAGTACCATCGTCTGGCCTATGGAATCTCAACAGCCCCTGCGGTCTTCCAGAGAACAATGGACCAGATCTTACATGGCATAGACAACGTGGTGTGTTTTCTGGACGACATTCTGGTGACGGCCCCCACAATGGAAGAACACATAGCCGTACTGGACAAAGTTATGAGCAAGCTGGAAAAATGTGGAGTGAGAGTGAAACAGTCAAAATGTGAGTTTCTCAAAGACTCAGTGGAGTATCTTGGCTACAAGATCGATGAACAAGGTCAGCACCCAACAAACAGCAAGGTGGAGGCCATTGTCAGTGCACCAGCGCCCAGTAATGTCTCAGAGCTGAGGTCATTTTTGGGTCTCCTAAACTACTATGGCAAGTTTGTAGCAAACCTGTCAACGATCTTGCACCCTCTTCACCAACTACTGCAGGCTGACATGAAATGGACATGGTCCTCACAATGTGAAGAGGCATTTCAGACATGCAAACAGCGCCTACTACAGAGCAAGTGGCTCGCGCACTACGACCCAGAGAAGAAGTTGCGACTGGCATGTGACGCTTCTCCATATGGAGTTGGAGCCGTCATCTCGCATGTCCTACCCTCAGGTGAAGAACTCCCGATCGCCTTTGCCTCACGAACACTCACACCCAGTGAGCATAACTATGCTCAAATTGAAAAAGAGGCTTTGAGCATAATCTATGGCGTGAAGAAATTTCACAAGTATCTGTATGGAAGAGAATTCCAGTTGCTGACAGATCACAAGCCTCTCCTCGCCATTCTGGGGCCCAAATCTCCTGTCCCAACACTGGCCGCTCTCCGCATGCAAAGGTGGGCTCTGATACTATTAGCCTACGACTACGTCATTGAGTACAGAAGATCAGGTGACCACGCCAATGCAGATGCCTTATCAAGGCTACCATGCAAGAGTGACTCAGATGGTCAAGACAATGCAGCTGTTTTCCAGATCTCACTCATTGACGAGCTGCCCCTCTCTGCTTCAGACATAGCAGAGGAAACCAGACGTGACCCAGTCCTATCCAAGGTGATGGACTTGACACTGGCCGGCTGGCCAGCGTATGTGAGTGACCCTAACCTCCGTCACTACACCGACAAGAAAGAACAACTCTCTACTGATCAAGGATGTGTACTCTGGGGATCTAGAGTAGTGGTGCCGCCCAAGTTCAGACAGAGGTTGATCTCAGATCTACATGAGAGTCATCCAGGAATCACTCGAATGAAAGCTCTTGCCAGGAGTTACCTGTGGTGGCCGGGGCTTGACCAGGATATACAGCAGTGTGTAAGTCAGTGCTCGCCCTGTGAAGCAGTCCGCAACAAGCCTGCTGCTGCGCCCCTCTATCCATGGTCCTGGGCTACTGCGCCATGGGAGCGTATTCATGTGGATTACGCTGAGATAAACAAACAGCACTTCCTGGTGGTCACAGATGTTCACTCTAAGTGGATGGAGGTGTTCCCTACTCAGCTGATGACAGCCGAAAAGACCATTGACTTACTGAGACACTTGTTTGCAGCTTATGGCCTTCCTAAGGAGCTAGTGTCAGACAACGGCCCTCCCTTCACTTCAGCACTGTTTGAGACGTTCCTGAAAAACAATGCGGTGAGACACACGCTGTCTCCGCCTTATCACCCAGCCTCAAACGGAGCTGCTGAAAGAGCTGTGCAGACCTTCAAGAAAGCGTGGACCAAACAGGAGGTTCAGTCTGTACCTACTCACCAGAGGCTGGCCCGCTTCTTGTTCAGTTACAGAAACACGCCCCACACAGTGACTGAACGTACACCAGCTGAACTGTTTCTGAGACGCCAGCCCCGCACCCGCCTAATGCTACTGAAGCCAGGCCTTTCAGACACTGTGGTTAAGCATCAACTACAGCAGAAGAAGGCTCATGACAAGCGCTCTAAGCCGGTCAGACACTTCAGTGAGGGGGAGAAGGTGAAAGTGCGTGATTTCCGCCATTCCAAACGCCTGTGGAACTCAGGTGTTATTCTCCACCGCAAAGGCCCATTAACCTACACAGTACAGGTGGGTCATCGCCAGGTCAGTGTTCATGTGGATCATTTGCTGCGGTCTAACACTCCTGTAGACAGTGACAAGAACACCACTGACCCAGAGGACATTGCTCCAGACTGGACATGTGGACAGGACAACGAGCCTGACCCACCAGAGCAACCTGGTCCTCCTCCTGAGGTTCATGAGAGACGCAATCCGGTGCGACAACGTAGACCACCTGAAAGGCTTGACCTTTAGTTATGCTGATGTTACAGAGACGGTGCCGTTCTGGCAGAATACAGTACAGAGAACATTGGTTGAGTTTAGCATAGAACACAAGTCCGCCTTCGGGGCAGAATAATCCCCTGGATTTGTGCTGGGTTGGTCAGTCTACATCAACCCAGTAGGTAGAGTTGACATGTTCTTAGGTCATTCATTGTTATGGTTATTGTTTGAGAACCAGTGCATTATGGTTGGAAGTTTATTGCTAAAGGGGAGGAGTGTAGTAGATTGCTTTATCTGCTAATTCTGTGTCATGCGCACAGTATGTTCCTTACGGGCTTCGGTACCAGAAGAGCAACGATTAAAGTCACACTAAACGTTAGTCCGGTGTCCTTGTATTATTATAAGTATATTACACAGTCAAATCCAGCCTGAAGTCTGGAACCACAGACATCACCAGACGCAGGGTTTCATCCCTGGTGATGCTCTGCCAGGCCTCTACTGCAACTGTCTTCACTTCCTGCTTGTTCTTTGGGCCGTTTCCCTTCAGTTTTGTCCTCAGGAAGTGAAATGCATGCTCAGTTGGATTCAGGTCAGGTGTTTGACTTGGCCATTGCAGAACATTGCACTTCTTTGCCTTGAAAAACTCTCGTCTTGCTTTCGCAGTATGCTTTGGGTCATTGTCAGGGGCATAGATTCACTTTTATTCCCATGGGGTTTTTTCACCTCAAAGGGGCCCCTAGCCTGTCTGTCAATCCAAAATATGTTTCTAATAATATATTCATTAAAATAGCCTATTGAATTTATCTTAATTTGTACCAGCTGAAACATATAGCTGTGATATACTGGAGCTATATAAACTTATTTCTACATAAGAACGAGGACCGGGGATAACAAAAGACGTGTTCTTTATTATAAGAGACCAGACTAAACATGACACAGCACTTCCAGGCATCAACTGCAGTTATGTAGTCACCAGTAGGCCTAGTATGTGCTAGAACTCCACAACAAATAGTATAGCCATACTAATGTACTGTAAGACAAATCACTAGGCTCAATAGGCTATACGGTATTTTCACTCAATTCGCTCAGAGGCAACATGTCATGGTAAAGGCTAAGCCTAATAGTCCAATGTAGGCTACTCAAAAAATGTGTTTAACACATGAAAATGACAAAAAATATTTAAAAGTAGGCTATTCTTGGAATGTGTAGACTATCTGAACTGTGTCCTTCTTTTCTTCATCCTCGCAAATGTCTCAATTAGGCCTACATTGCTTAAGTCCACCCTCTGTCATTTCTCTCAATAAAACGCAGTGGATATACACCGAGTCTGACTAATTCCCCACAATATATTAAAACATAGTAGTCCTAGTAGTTTTGTTACCAAAAAAAAATCAAAACGATATTTTAATTCCCTACTAACTAATGACCCTGATAGCTCGCCTCAGCTGGACTGGACAGATGAATAGCAGCCGACTGGCGTTACCTCAGACAAGCAGCAGACACGTGCCAACAGTTTCGTTATATGTGTATGACTATGACCAAGAGACAGCTTAACTATCAAAAAAGTGAAAATATAGAGGCTGAAGAGTGTCCCGTAACACAAGGTGCAGAGATTAATCTAGAGAGGAGAGAAAGAATTTGCTTAGTGACACCTTACAAGCTAGGAGCTGCAGGTGTTGGCTCAACTTGGCCGATGTTAACTCAAGCAGTGGACAAACGCCGAGTCTGACTCATGCCCCACAATATTAAAACAGTAGTCCTAGTTCTGTTACAAAAAAAATCAATCAATTCCCTACTAACTAATGAGCCTGATAACTCGCCTCAGACAGTGGACTGGACACGATGAATAACAGCTGACTGGTGACCTCAGACACACTCGCACTGCGACTGACTGAGGCGGAGAGAATCGTGTGAGGGATTAAGTGCGAAACTGTTCTCTGAAAAAGTCTGGAAAACCTAAACCCAAATTTACTAAAACACAAGCATGTCTGTGATTGGTTGTAAGCTGCGCAGCCTGCGCATGCGTGGTTTCATTTAGTGGAAGCTCCAGACAGAGCGCTTTCAGAGTCAGACTGAGACTCCGCGGCTCTCGCTGTACTCGGCTCTCGTGATCTCGCTTGTAAACAGAAGAACTGCATGTTAGATCTGTTGTGAACACAATCATTCCCCCCAAATGACCAGAAAAACTCACAAGATCGATTAATGGTCACCTTTATCCAATATAAGTCAACACGAGGCACACAGCAAGTCAGCGTCAACATGCTGTCATAACGTTCGCTCGTGCTACTGTAGCTACCACATCACTGCAGCCAAGATCAGGAATCAGGAAGCAATACAAAAACATGGCATACCTGCATGGACATAGACAGGGCACGAGAACACATTAGCCTCTGGCAATAGTTCGTTGCTCGTTGGCTAACCCTGCAGTCATGAAAACGGGGAAACATTGTTTTTATATTCTTATGTGAAATAAAAGTGACCTCAAGTCTAACATCACTCATTCAATATGAAATACTTCAAATCTCCCAGGGGGGGGGTTACATACATTATAACAGCAGACTAAGTACTGTCACAAGATTAGCTTAGACAGACCGACAGCACTGACCTTGTTGCACCCATATACTCAGCAAAAGAGAAGGAAATATAGATGCGCAGACAGTTAACCCCACAAGGTCACGCCCCCAGATACCCCAAAACCAATCCCCAGCCCTGTGTATAATAAATCAACCAATTAAAATAAAAGGCGAGCAGAAACCCAAGGAAAATAATAATAATTAAAGTTATACAATAAGAAGATCTAGTGGAACAATATTAATCCTGTTACACTCACCCCTACTGATTTCACTAGATTTCTCTTAACACGGGACCACCCACAGGATTACAGAAAATGCATCTCAGATGCTATGAAAATGAAAAGAGCAACACTCAAACACATCCACAACGTGACACCCACACATCCACCCCCAAAAAAAACAAATCTCATCAGAGATAAAGAGTAACCAGGTATGATCCATAATCCAGACTATAAAAAGTCAACCAGTCATAAAGCTATCCAGTTAAGGACTAAGAAGAACAAGGGGTAGCTAATCCCTCATAAATCTATAGAAAAACATGCCATGTACACGTTACGCACAGAGACCATACTCAAAATTACAACTCACTGTCTAATACAATAGACCAGACCTACTCGCCTCACAATACTAGTCCGCTTAGTGACTAATTGAAACCAAAGGGTGGAGGTGTGCTCACTTATCTTAAACTATACCTTGGGCCCCAAAACACCCTAGCGCTTTTCAAAAAGGTTTCTAACCCATCGTGAGGACATGGTCTGAATCAGTCTACGCACCGGCTTGATAAGCCTACCTCGCCTAGTACGAACGCCACCACGCACACTACTCGTGCCCGGCAAGTTAGGAGAGGGGCCTAAGACACTCACAGAGGGCTCAACAGATGGAGAGCGCTCACTCCCAGAGGGTACACCCAAGGCCAAGCTAGGCTCTGTGGCAGACTCAATACCGACTTGAGACAGAGGGGCACATTCTCGATTCACCTCAACAAGGTCAGAACCCCTATCCTCCTCTTCGTCCACCATGGCAAGAGTCTGGTCCTTCAGGTACCTCCTCCTTACATCCTCCATCACCTCATCAGAGTCCGACATTTCAGTCCCATCCTTTCCAGATCCAGATCCACAATCCAACAGATCGCCCTCACTCATATCCAAGTGATCCACATTGTCATCTCCTGTGGCGTCAGCACTTTCCTCTCCACAGACTTCCTCACTCGCTCCATCCTGGTCCGCCTCTTCATCATTCTCACAGAGTCCAGACCCACCAGCCGGAAAGTCCACTGTGCTCACAGCCACGCAGCCCCCATCCCTACCAGCGCTTGACAGCGGCTCTGCTGGTTCCCCCTGAAGATCGGCAACCCACTGAGAGGTCCTGTCATCGACCTCTTCCCCTTGACCAGAATTCACAGTCACCTCAACGCTCATGCTACCCCCCGAGAGTGATAGACACTCCTCCGACCCCTCATAGTCAGGTAGCGGCAGAAAGTTGACAGGCATGATCAAATTCCTATGAACTGTTTTGACAGGACCAACAGGGCTTCTGATTTGATAAGTATTCAGCTCAGGATTCTTAGATACCACAACATACACAGTACTTCCCCAGCGGTCTGCCAGCTTCCTACGCCCCCTTTCCCCTTTGTTAGCTAGTAAGACCCTGTCACCCACATTCACAGAATGACCCTTGACTTTTCTGTTGTACACCTCTGCCTGCTTGTGTTGCTGCTTGTCTGCGTGTGCCTGAGCTAGTGTCATTGCCTCCCTTAGATCTCGACCCAGAGACCGAACATACCTGTCCATGTCAACTGTCTCCCCATCCAAAAGTACACTTTCAAACATGAGATCTACGGGCAATCTGGGTGTGCGGCCATACATCAAAAAGAAAGGTGGGAAACCCGTGGTTTCATGGATAGTGCAGTTGTAAGCGAACGTCAGTGTGTTGAGCACCTGAGGCCACTTAGACTTTGACCTGGGAGGCAGAGAACGAATCATGTTCCCTAGAGTACGATTCATCCTCTCGCACTGGCCATTCCCCATAGGATGATATGGTGTGGTCCTCGATTTGTCAACCCCTGCCAGTTGGAGCATCTCAGCGATCAGTGTGCTTTCAAAGTTTGCACCACGATCCGAATGAATGCGCCCCGGAAAACCATAAACACAAAAGTAGTTGTTCCATAGAACTCGTGCAACGGCTTTCGCGGACTGATTGGGGCACGCATACGCACACGCAAGTCTCGTAAAGTGATCAGTCACTACAAGTACATCGACTGTCTTCCCATTTGAGTCTTCGGCCGACCAGAAGTCCATACAGACTAGTTCTAATGGGGCAGTGGTAACTATGGACACGAGGGGGGCTCTGGCTTCTGGCTCAGGAGCTTTGCTAACTATACACCTCTTGCAGTTGTGAACATACCCCTTTGTGTCTCTCTCAAGTGTGTCCCAGTAAAACCTCTGTCTGGCCAGCCAGAGTGTTCGTTGTTGTCCCTGATGCCCGGCATCATCATGCACTCCTTTCAGCACGGCGCTTCTTAGTCCTTCAGGGACTAGATACTGGAACAGCTTCTGCTTAGTCACAGGGTGTTTCGACACCCGATACACTATCCCTAAGCGCGTGGTGAGCTTTCCCCACTGCCTGAGCGTTCTCAGTGTTCCACAAGTCTCATGGACTCTCTCACGTCTAGATGGTCGATGACCTCGATCAAGGAAGAACTTCACCCTGCTGACAGTAGGATCTTGCATCTGCCTGTCTAGCAGCTCCCCATGGGTGAACACTGGGAGAGGGTTCTGGCCTGTCATTGCCATAGATTTCAACTGCTGTGCATGAGACATGGCCCTCACTGTCGCTCCGTGATCCCAGTAGCGGTGACTAGCCAGCACCGCAGACACTTCATCACGTGAGACACTGCCACCCGTCTTCCTCTCCCTCACATGGATCGTGTTGACCGACTCAGCACCTGGCGCACAGGAAGCCCCAGTCTCTCTCATTTCATGTAGCTCGGCTGACAAGCGGAACATGTCTTGCACAGAGTCAACGCGTAGATTCTCCGCTTCCTCCAGCAGGTCCGCATACGGTGTTCTCGTCAGCCGGTGTAGCATTCTTGGCCTCACAAAAGGTTCTCGGCTAAGCGCATCAGCCACCACGTTCTTCGGCCCAGGGATGTACTGAATGTCAAAGTCAAAGGGCGCTAGCTTTGCCACCCAACGCTGCTCACATGCATCCAGTTTCGGCTTTGTCAAGATGTACTTCAACGGGTTATTGTCTGTCCACACTGTGAACTGGTGACCCCGGAGCCAATGACTGAACTTGTCACAAATCGCCCATTTCATAGCGAAAAACTCGAGACGGTGAGCAGGGTACTTCGACTGTGCGTGATTCAGAGATTTACTGGCAAATGCGATGGGCCTGGCCTTGCTGTCATTAGGAGACAGGGCACGAGAACACATTAGCCTCTGGCAATAGTTCGTTGCTCGTTGGCTAACCCTTGTTGCACCCATATACTCAGCAAAAGAGCTAGTTATGCACAACACGAGGCCGCGCGAACTACCACAGCCATACAAATATACATAACTATTTACATACACACACGTTTCTGCATCGCCAAAGTAAAAATACTAAATTGAAATAATACATCAGGAAGCAATACAAAAACATGGCATACCTGCATGGACATAGACAGGGCACGAGAACACATTAGCCTCTGGCAATAGTTCGTTGCTCGTTGGCTAACCCTGCAGTCATGAAAACGGGGAAACATTGTTTTTATATTCTTATGTGAAATAAAAGTGACCTCAAGTCTAACATCACTCATTCAATATGAAATACTTCAAATCTCCCAGGGGGGGGTTACATACATTATAACAGCAGACTAAGTACTGTCACAAGATTAGCTTAGACAGACCGACAGCACTGACCTTGTTGCACCCATATACTCAGCAAAAGAGAAGGAAATATAGATGCGCAGACAGTTAACCCCACAAGGTCACGCCCCCAGATACCCCAAAACCAATCCCCAGCCCTGTGTATAATAAATCAACCAATTAAAATAAAAGGCGAGCAGAAACCCAAGGAAAATAATAATAATTAAAGTTATACAATAAGAAGATCTAGTGGAACAATATTAATCCTGTTACACAAGCATGGGCATCATTAATAAATGCTAATCAAAACATGGTTTACGACTGTTGTGCGATAGCTCACTTTACATTGTATGCTGTTTTCATTCAATATATTGCTCTCGTTCAGTTGTAGAAAAGCCAGCTATTTCTATTGCTAGCTAGCTAACCTATATAAGGTCAGACAGTGAGACAGCAGCCTCTCTGGCAGAACATACCGGTAGATGGGGTCAGTTAGTCTAACGTTAGAGAAAGCAATTTACGAAGATGTTTTCACTCATGAGATTAAGCGACGATGCCTTGTTTAGTTGTAGGCTAACCAGCTATTTCTAGTTAACGTTACAGGCAGTGTTGATCCAAGACTGCAGCATCAGCCTCAGTTAAGACGAATAACTAGTCTAACAGCCTATGACACACTTTCCAATCATATAGTATGGATAAATCAAATTAAACAGACGTATACTGAAATTAAAATGTATGTAGAAAAAACACAATTTTGACTGTAGTGTCTCCCCTTAAAGCACATCTTGTTTAATTTCAAATCCATTGTGGTGGTATAAATGGTTGCCACAATGAACCCAACACAGTGTATTACTCTCCCATTCCTTCATGGTTTCAGGGCCGACTGCTGGCATAAACACTAGTTCATGTAACCTACAGATTATATATTGATGGACTCATCCCTATAGAGTGCCTAAGTGGAAACAGGAAGATTGGCCAGCCGGTGATTATCTAAAAAGAATGCAGCCACAACCAAACACCTAATTAGCAGGCATATCTCAGAATCAAAATATCCCACACAAGGTTTTGGTTAATGTCAGCTAGCTAATATTAGCTAACTTGCGAGTTAACAGGATCAGTAAAATTTATGTTTTAGATTGACAAACACATGTTGTGGTCATGGCACAATTAAAACGGGATCAAAAAATTATTTGTCATCCACCGTTCACTACCATCCATATTTTTTCCAATTTAAAGGACAATGCTCGTTTTTGACAACCTGGACCTTATTTACGACATATTATAAGACGTTTGACTCACCGAGATCACTTTGGCGTAGTTCGGAGGCATGTAGAAGAAATTAAAAATCCAGCGCGAGCCAGTATATCCATGTAATGGCGGTGGTCGGGGCACTTAGAATGCAGTTTCTAAAAATCTATTTTCTGCCGCGAAACGGTTGTTTTCATCAATCTGTCTTGATGAATCGCTAGTTGTGCTTACATAGAGCATAGGCCTGTTGTGGTTTTCACATGCCATGATCTTTAGAAACGTCTTTCGAAACGAAATAGCTTCCTCACCAAGGCTCCGAACCGGTTCAAGGAACGGAAACGAAAACCGAAAACGAACGGTATTTTACGAGGAACAGAAACAGGAACGAAAACAAAATGGTCTTTAATTGTTCCAGAACAGAAACGTTAATTTCTTTAAAAATTAAAATCTTTAAAACCGGTTAATAACGTTATTTTTTCGTTCTTTGTAGTAGGCCTATATAACTTAAAAAATATTTTAAAAAAGAAGAAAGCTGAGCCTTTTATGGCCGAATAGGCTAAATTAAATGTATTAAATTTGTAGCCTACATCTTGTCCCGTTTTTGTAATGTAGCCTAGGCCACTAAATCTGTTAGGCTATTTCACAGTCAGGATCTTAAATGCTTGCTTAGCGAAATGAAGAGATTTAGATATTACAACAACACACCATAGCCTAGTTCAGACTAGGGATGTGCGCAGCGACTATTTTCACTGACGACTAGACGGTGGTTTTGTAAACGATTACATGACTAGTCTAAAAACAGGATTCCCAAGTTTCTACAACAAGTGCTATTTAGAAAAATTGAGGATGTTTCTCAAACTCTGCAAGCTAAGATGCATGGCTATTCTTGATGTTTCCCAACCACTCAGCGGCAGCCAATTTGCACGCGTTGCGCAGGGCTGTCACACACTCTCCTTTGTTTGCCAGTGCAAAACAGTAGTTCAGCCTGTCCTTACAGCTTATTACTTAGCAAAGATATCAATGTGATTTATTTGGTTTAATTGAAGAAGAGTAGGCTACAGTAGCCTGTAATGTTTCAGTAGGCTAAAACTAGATTTCACATAAAGACCGCGGATGTCAGAGTGGGCAATAACGTTCGAAGGCAAATTTATTCCAACATTGGTCCACAAAGAATGATGCAAATAATAAAGTGAAAGAAATAATAGCCTACTGTGCAAATATAATGTTTTATATGGACCTGCCTACTGTGCAAATATAATGTTTTATATGGACCTGCCTACTGTGCAAATATAATGTTTTATATGGACCTGCGGGTCTGCAATAAAGTTCCTCTATCTTTATAACCAACATTCAGCGGAAGCCCATTTTCACTCGTTGCGCATCTCGCTCCAAGTATGGTTTGGCTATTTAAAACACGGAGTACTTTGTGACAGTTGCTTGGATGTATACTAGTATGCATAAACCTATGTTTTGCGAATTTAATGGTCTGCCTCCTTCAGAGTTCTACTCGGCAATTAGGCTGTGAAAGCGAGCGCGCCTCTTGGAATCTAGTCATAGCCTATTGTTGCACAGGTTTCCGTCACGTCTTGACTTTCACAAACCAAATGATTAGGCTACATTAATTAATATGAGCACACTTTAGTGGCAATGTGCCGTGCACCCCTGATCAGTGAATAGCATAAGTTAAATGACTATAATATTAAAGACCGCGGATGTCAGACGATAGGCTACGTATTAGGCGTATAGGCGCCAAATCCGGAGCTCCCATACAAAAGGAACGCAGCATAAACAATAGGGATTGCGCAGATGAATGAATGAGGTGACTAATTATTTATAAATAACATAAAACATAAAACGAAATAATAAACAAACAATAGGCCTACAGGCGCAGAATAAAATAGCTTGCAGCAACAGTAGCCTACAAGAAAATATTTTTAAAAGGATGATGAGCTATGATGATGACTTAAGATAGACCTGTGCATAGTTTACGGTGTGGATTAAGGGCATACGGGAATAGGACTAATGTTGCGTATTTCTTGTAAAATAATCAACAAGGCTACACTACAGCACACATCACCAAGGCTAATATTGTTGGCAATAAGGCCACCACACACCACAACCCTAGACTTGTTGATTAGGTTATAGCCTACCTTACAAGAAATACTGTAGGCCTATAGAGTCTTAATAGGCTAACACCCCCGGAACGGTGAACGGAACGTTATTTTTCGTTCTTAACCGGTTCAGGAACGCTATGTTGGTGGCGGAACACGAGAACGGAAACGTTAAATATGCTGGTTCTGCTCGGAGCGAACCGATTGAAAAATAATTTCGTTTTTAAGCCCTGTTCCTCACTTGCTCCAGCACGAATTCGCACAGCGCGCAATCGTTGCTCCAGCACGCTGTGCGCATGCGTGCTGGAGCAAGTGAGGAAGCTATTTCGTGTCTAAAGACGTTTCTAAAGATCATATTACAGAGGCATGTGAAAAACAACACAACAGGACTATGCTCTATGTAAGCACAACTAGCGATTCATCAAGACATATTGATAAAAACAACTGTTTCGCGGCAGAAAATCGATTTTTAGAAACTGCATTCTAAGTGCCCCGACCACCGCCATTACATGGATATACTGGCTCGCGCTGGATTTTAAATTTCTTCTACATGCCTCCGAACTACACCAAAGTGATCTCGGTGAGTCAAACGTCTTATAATATGTCGTAAATAAGGTCCAGGTTGTCAAAAACGAGCATTGTCCTTTAAGGTCCCATGGTGGTTTTCACTTCCTGCTTCCGCTTAGCACTCTATTGGTGGAGAGCACCCTCTACCTGCATGAAATGTTTGTTTTTTCTATCAAAGCATATATAAAGTAAATGTTGGTTGCATTCCGAATCGCATATCTCTACCTTTTACTACCAGTACGTACTACAGCTGCCCATTGAAAGTGCGTACTTTGCATGCAATACACATGCAATTGGGATATACTACCTTGTCATAACACTGCGTCTTGGAATTTCACCACATCCGTCGCTGTCCATGAAGTGACATTTGTCCACAGCTGGGATTCATCAAAACGCCTCTGGCATGACTTGCACATGTGACATAGTTCCCGCTGAGCACAGGATGACAGTGCAGGTGATTGCACTGGGCTGTTACTCTCTGCAGGTGCACTGTTGACTGAAGGACAGTTCTCCAGGTCTAGAGGGTGTGCTTGTAAAAAAGTAATTTATCTGGTCTTCAGCAGGTGTCACAGATTTCTCTTGGAGATGTTTCCGTCAGGTGTACTACAACAATCCTCCCGCCTAAGCACTTATTGTATTTTATTGTATTATATTATATTGCACTGTACTTTAGATTGATATTCTTGCACTTTGCCTTCAGCACTAGATTATGCTCTTAGTCACTTGTTTTAGAGGGAAGATGCACTTGTGAGTTCTGGCAAGTAGTAGTACATTGGCTCTTCCTACGTTAAATGCAATTATTGTTAGTCGCTTTGGATAAAAGCGTCTGCTAAATGACTGTAATGTAATGTAATGTAAATGTGTCTGCTGAAACTTGTCATATTTCTGCTGGCCACCCTGTCTGGATCACTTCACATGGCCATCTGCACTCATCGGCTGTTGCAGTTCTCGTGTTCAGCTTCTCTTTTGAGATTGGTAGATGAGCTGATAGTAGATGTACTAGTAAATCGGCTCGTCTAGGCTTGGCTCAGCATGTCTGCGGTGTACAGCTCTTTACCAGGCTTGTAACTGACATGCAGATTGTAGGACTGTAGTCTCATCATTGTCCTCTTGGAGGAGCTTTTTGGAGAGATTTCTTAAACAGTGTTTCAAGGGACTTGTGATCCGTCTTCACTTGTACTGTCTTACAGTAGATGTATTGCTGGAATTTCTTACATCCATAAACAATCGCCAACAACTCTTGTTCTATATGAGCATACCTTTTCTCACAGTGAGAGACCTCGAGCCGTACGCAACTGGCTGTTCATCTTGCAGTATCACTGCTCCCAGGCATTGCGTCCACTGCCAGTGTTACTTCTTTGTTAACATCGCAGTACTTTAACACTGGGACACTTCTCACAAGAAGCTTCATAATTTCTAAGCTCTTCTGTTGCTCTGACTCCCAATGATAATGCGTTTCCTCTTTATGGCTCTGTTAAGACCTTGTGGATCGATGCAGATTCTGAGTTTCTTGGGCTTCACTTCTGTTACCATACTGTTAACCCGGTGCGCTCTGTTTCACAATGACTCCAAGATCCTCCATTCTTTTCAGTTCAGTTTTAATTGTCCTTCAGTGCTACATGTACTGTACTTTCCATGGTGCATGAATAACTGAAGCAATGAGCAAGAGCTGGATATGGTGCAGTCCTGGTACACATTCTCCTCCAATAGGGAACAAACAGTTACCGGTTAGTATTACCATCTCAAAATTAAATTAGTATTAAAACCGTGTTTGACTTATAAACCACGGTAAATACTGTCCACAGTCAACGTGGATTTGTTGTTGTTGTTGTGTTCTTGTGATTTGTTCACAAGTATGGGGGAAGGCAGAGCAGTGGAGATGTTTCCACCTAGATGGCTACGTCTGAAGTTAACTTGCATGTGGGGACTTTAGAAAGGATGGAAAATATTATGGTTTCTCTAACTTGCTAGTAGCTTGTGTCAATAATGTAAACTGAAGCTTTCAGTGTAACCTATTTTTGTAAAACACTACACATTCTGCTGCTGTAGGCTAGTCATGCACATTTAGTTTCACTTTCATTTTTGTATAAAGAAGATCAATGGAGAAAATGTGTATGTGTGTGTGTGCATGAGTGATTGAGTAAATGATTGAAAAAGAATAATAATGATAATGATGTCTGTGTATCAGTACCTTTCGAGCATTTTCAGCATATTTTAACAATACCGTGATAATACTGATAACCGTGGTAATTTTGGTCACTATAACCGTGATATGAAATTTTCAAACCGTTACATCCCTACTAATAAACAAATCTTGGTATTGGCACAGTAGCTCTACTAATTCCCAGAGCCCTCATGAAGAATATTGGCCTCATAAAACTGAATGTTCTACTGCAGCTCAGTATGAACTTTTCTTTGAGCGCTTCCAGATCGTCCTCTTGTTGTCAAAGAGAAAAAAAAATTGCAGTTCACTATAGATCCAATGGAGATCTATAACAGGCATATAGTACCATATAGGCGAAAACAGGCATATAGTACCATAAACATTGTAAAATAAACACTGTTAGATAAAGATTGTAAAATAAATGAATCCAAAGGCCATTAATGTAGGTACAGGCTACATCTGAATAACCTAAATAGCCTAAATAACCTTATAATGAACATGGACACGGGTTGTCTTGTGACATAAGCCTTACCTAGCCTATACGCTCTCAGGTTGTGTGCCAAGAGGACGAGTTTTTCCACTGTCAGGGAGAACGGAATTCCTTGTCTGGTTATATCCAGCCTTGAATATGCGCTCCAATATTTCCACGGATTTCTTTGCAGTCGTCATCGTGCATCAACGCATGTTGCGTGTGCTTTTTTATTTTATCATATGCTGAGGTTATCTAGGCTTAATAGGCTAACCTATCCTAAAATAATCCACGTAATTCTTAACTGAGAAACACATTCTGAAAATTGCGAACTTTGAATTTTGAATGTTCCGGGCCAGCCCTAGCTCTTAAAAAACCCTGCTGGACTGGCGCTCATGGGAATAATGTTGCAGATGGATAAAATAACACAGGATGAAGGTATGTGATTGTTGAGTCTGAAACTTTATTCATAAGAACATGCTTGTTTTTTTTTGCATTCTAGCTAACCTGATTAGGATTGTAACACGTTGCTTGTTAGCTAGCTAACATTGCAACATTACAGATGCCTTTTGATTTTGTAAGCTAGCTAACAGTTTTCTTGCAACAATAAAGTTGTGCTATGATTGAATTAAACTGAACAGAGCCTGTAATTTTAATGTGACAAGCTGGCTAGAAAGTAATTAATGCATAATTAATTTTAGCTGAAACATTTTACATGCTAGCTAATATGAGTAGGACTGCATAATAGTATAACATTTTAAATGTCCAAATTGCCCTAATAGTTTCAGGCTAACAAACAATTTGCTCTCTAGCCATGTTAAATGTTGAATTGTATTTTTCTAGATGTGGACATACTGGACATATTTCGATAGCTGGATAATTTACATATTTCGATAACATTGTCTTTATGTATTTAATAAATAGGCCTGATGATACGTCTAAAGTATAACTATGTACTGTCTTGGTGAGCCTATATTTAATCATCGTAATGTAATGTCTCTTATCTTTTCACGATATCCCCACTATCATCTACCTGGTCATGCTGATGGAACATCATCACACTCAATCTATTTAATAAGCATTGTTCTCAAATTAACTAAGAGATTTGTTGCTCATTCATTTGTCCATCTCTAGTGTGTGTGTGTGTGTGTGTGTGTTGGGGGGGGGGACATGGAAGTCTTTCTCAGAGGTGAATGATGCTTTCAATGAGCTATGCATACCAAGCGAGGTCCATGAACAATCAGTTACTGCTGGAGAAATTTGTGGTGCTGATGTACAAACCAACAAGTGAGTAGTACGGCATGAATGATGTCTTGAAACAGCTATCCACACAGAAGTCTGGAACTAGAGAACATTACTCCAGCCCAGGTAGTACTCGAGCAGAACATTAAAACACTTGCTACGTTAATTTGACCTTGACCTTGATCCTTGGGTTCTGGCAGGCTCAAAAGAATGTATACTGTACATCCCCAATTTTGTTGGATATGACACCTTAAATGTTTTTCTACACTGGTTCCAAAATTGAGCGTGTTTGAAAATTAGACCCAAGGGACTAGCGGCCATCTTGGATTTTACCTCTCACGGTCCTCAGGGGTCAGGTGGCTTCCCTCCACATCTGATTAAATTATGGTATAGGCCATTCTAACTAGAAATGTCATGCAATTTCTTATAACATGCACAATTGTTTCACCGGTACCCAATTTCAAGTCAAAAAAATACATTTTTCAAAAACACTGCCTGCACAATGGTCTCAGCATCAGCAGAGATCCCAACCACAGCCTATTCTCCAACCTGCTGAACTATCCACACCAATCCAATACGACCTGTTCTTCAACCTGCTGAACTCTACACATCACCCAAACCACTGCCTGTTCTCCAACCTGCTGAAATCTCCACACCACCCCAACTACGGCCTGTTCTCCAACTTGCTGAGCTCTCCACACCACCCCAATTGGCCTGTTCTCCAACCTGCTGAAATCTTCATACCACCCCAATAATTGCCTGTGCTCCAACCTGCTGAACTCTCCATACCACCCTGAACACAGCAAGTTCTCCAACCTGTTGAACTCTCCACACCATCGTGACCATGGCCTGTTCTCCAACCTGCTGAATTCACCACACCATCGTGACCACAGCCTGTTTTCCAACCTGCTGAATTCTCCACACCACCCCAATGACAGCCTGTTCTCCAACATGCTGAACTCTCCACGGCACCACAGTGACGGCCTGTTCTCCAACCTGCTGAACTCTCCACACCACCCTGAACACCGCAAGTTCTCCAACCTGCTGAACTCTCCACACCATCGTGACCATGGCCTGTTCTCCAACCTGCTGAACTCTCCACAGCACCTCAACCATGGCCTGTTCTCAACCTGGGGAACTCTCCACACGACCCCGACCACAGCAAGTTCTTCATCCTGCTAAACTCTCCACATCACCCCAATGACAGCCTGTTCTCCAACCTGGTGAACTCTCCACACCACCCCAATGACAGCCTGTTCTCCAAGATGCTGAACTCTCTACAACACCCCAATGACGGCCAGCTCTTCAACCTGGTGATCTCTCTATACCACCCCAACCATGGCCTGCTCTCCAGCCTACTGCTCTCTCCACACAGCCTGTTCTGTCACCTGCTGATCTCTCCACACTGCCCCAATGACGGCCAGTTCTTCAACCTGCTGAACTCTCCACACCAACCCAATACGACCTGTTCTCAAACCTGTTGAACTCTCCACACCACCTCAACTACGGCCTGTGCTCCAACCTGCTGAACTCTCCACACCACCCTGAATAGGGCAAGTTCTCCAACCTGCTGAACTCTCCACACCACCCCAATGATGACCTTTTCTCCAACCTGCTGAACTCTACACATCACCCCAACCAAGGCCTGTTCTCCAACCTGCTGAACTCTCCACACTACCCAAACTACAGCCTGTTCTCCAACTTGCTGAGCTCCCCACACCATCCCAATGATGGCCTGTTCTCCAAACTGCTAAACAATCTACACCACCACGACCACGGCCTGTTCTCCAACCTCTCATCTCTCCACAACGCCGCAATGGCGGCCTGTTCTCCAACCTGCTGAACTCTCCACAGCATCCCAACCATGGCCTGTTCTCCATCATGCTGAACTCTCCACACCTCCCCAATGACAGCCTGTTCTCCAACGAGCTGAACTTTCCACAGCACCACAATGATGGCCTGTTCTCCAACCTGCTGAACTCTCAACACCACTGTGACCATGGCCTGTTCTCCTACCTGCGGAACTCCACATCTGGTAAATGATGGTATAGGATATACTAACTAGAAATGTCATGTTTTTCTTATAAAATACACATTTGTTGCACCGGTACCCAATTTCAAGCTAAAAAATAAAATTTTCATTCAGGTTGCAGAGATCTCACCCACCCCGACCACAGACTGTTCTCCAACATGCTGAACTCTCCACGGCACCACAATGACGGCCTGTTCTTCAGCCTGCTGAACTCTCTACACCACCCTGACAACAGCAAATTCTCCAACCTGCTAAACTCTCCACACCACCGTGACCAGGGCCTGTTCTCCAACCTGCTAAACTCTCCACACCACCGTGACCAGGGCCTGTTCTCCAACCTGCTAAACTCTCCACACCACCGTGACCAGGGCCTGTTCTCCAACCTGCTAAACTCTCCACACCACCGTGACCAGGGCCTGTTCTCCAACCTGCTAAACTCTCCACACCACCGTGACCAGGGCCTGTTCTCCAACCTGCTGAACTCTCCACAACGCCGCAATGATGGCCTGTTCTCCAACCTGCTGAACTCTCCACACCACTGTGACCACGGCCTGTTCTCCAACCTGCTGAACTCCACCTACAACATCCATTGTCATCCGCTTATCCGGGGTCAGGTCGCGGAGGCAGCAGTTCCAGCAGGGGGCCCGAGACATCCCTTTCCCTAGCAGCATCAACCAGCTCTGTCTGGGGAATCTTTAGCCGCTCACAGGCCAGTATGGAGATGTAGTCCCGCCACCTGGTCCTGGGTCTACCCCGCGGCCTCCTCCCAGCCAGACACGCCTGGAACACCTCTCTAGGGAGGCGCCCAGGAGGCATCCTCACTAGATGCCCGAACCACCTCAACTGGCTCCTTTCGATGCAAAGGAGCAGCGGCTCTACTCCGAGTCTCTCCCGGATGACTGAACTTCTCACCCGATCTCTCAGGGAGACCCCAGCCACCCTCTGGAGAAAACTCATTGGCAGGCCAATCACAACTCTAATGTGAGTCGGGTTTGATACAACAACTGTACCTACTTGATGCAATGATATGACGACTAACCCACTTTTCGATGCTCGTGATTGTTTGTAGGTCTATCCAATTGCATCCAGAGGCATTTTGGTCTGCCACCATTGATAACGGCCCTTGAAATTCAAAAATAAACTTAGCAGCTCTGCACACATCGTCCCCCCACCAGTGTGCGGCCGGTTGCAATGCCTTCTCCCTGCTCTCCTCCCTGCAGCTGCACTGCCATCTCCACGACGATCTCCGTGACGACGATGATGAGGATGACGACGCCCCCCTTGCGAACTGTGCTGATCCGTGTCTCGCCAGCGTGGCGGCGACGGAAGCGGTGACCTCCGACCCCGAGGGCCCCCGCGACAAGTCGCCGATGCCGCCTGCGCCCCCTGCCGACGGACATTCAGCCAGAAGCAGGTGCTGCTCCGCCACCAGAAGTCCAGCTGCAGTGATCTGTAAAACCCTGACAATGACAATAGCCCTCTTGCTCTCGACTCGCCCACTCCCGGCTTTGAGGCCGTGTGGTCCCCCGCCTCGGATGCCTCCAACAGCCCCGACGCCACCTCAGACGGCCCCGGCCCCTGCCTGCTGCACCGTACCCATGCTCGTACTACGGTAAGAACTTCCGCTCTCCTGCGGGCCTCAACAGCCACCAGAGTACCTACCACGTCAAGGAGTGGCTCCTGGAAAAGAGGACTAGGCCCGCTGAAGTCGGACAAGGAAGAGGAGGAGGAAGGCTGCCTCTGACTAACAATGGCGACGCCAAGCAGAAGGTCCTGGCGTGCGGCTCCTGCGACATGGAGTTCCCGAGCACGGCCAAGCTCTACCTGTACCGCAAGAAGAAGCACAGCCAGGAGAAGGACATCCGTCGAGGCGATGGCACCCGGCCGCTGATCAACAAGCGGCGAAAGGGCGAGACGTACCCCTGCCAGGTCAGGCACGCCAATCACAACTGTTTATCTAACATGGGTCGGGTTTGATACAACGACTGTACCTACTTGATACGACGACTTACCCACCTTTCGTTACTCGTGATTGTTTGTAGGTTTCTCCAATTGCGTCCAGAGGCATTTTGGTCTGCCACCAGGTCTGCGGCAAGGTCTTTCTGCACCACCTGTCCCTCCTGGCCCACACCAAGCTGCACAACGCCCAGAGTCAGTGCCAGGCGGCGGGGGTGGTGTCATTAGGGGCGGAGAAGGTCCCCAGAGGGCCCGCCAAGCTGGCAGAGAAGAATCCAAAAAAATCTTAAGCGAAACTGTTGTTCGATGGAGACGGGGGTGGCAGTGAGGCCCAGAAAGGAGACAGGAGGAGAAGGGTGAGTTCCTGTGCGCGGAGGTGTTCCCACCGTAGTGGTCTGCAGCGTCTGCAGCCCGGACGTTGTCTCCAAGGGGCCCGGGGGCCAAGCGGCAGAGGCTGCACCACTGTGGGCCCTGCCCCCTTCCTGGACGCCTTCCTGCAGCACTGCCAGGTGCACCTGCTCGCCAAGTCTGAGAGCTCATGAGTAATGTCATCACTTTGATTGCCTTATTCCTTATTATTTTCTTTGCATAACCAGACTTAGCTGCAAATTGATTGTGGTTCATTTTCATTGTAATATGAGTTGCAAATAAAGATTGTTTTCAAGAAATATGTGGCCCAACATGCATCAAATCCCATAAATGGGATTCAGAAGGCGGGATAGCTCATGAGCTCACAACAACTATCAGCAGCTTACATAACATTAATGGTAGCGGTCAGTGGCTAAAGCAGTTACACTGATGATTCCTGTAACGTTAGCTATTTTGCTGCAATTGGTTCAACTTCTGTTTCTGGACAAAGGTAAGGGATAAACCCAGATAACACAAGGCTAGCGGACCTACAGCGAGTCCCCGATGGATGCTCCACCACCATTCCACCGGTAGTTTATTTTCTATATCCTAGGCCCATTGGCCCTAGGCTTATGGATTTCTATTGCTAAATTAACTGACTGAACATTTTTTTGGTAGCCCTTCCTTTCATAGTCCACAATTACTAAACATTTACCTGGTAAATACATGCAAGTATAGCCTAATATATAATGGGTAATTACTGAGACACCTATACTGTAGGTATAATTTAAAAACAGGAGTATTTCAGATACTCAATTACTGCACATAAATTCAATAACTGACATAGCACCACCAGGTGACCACATTTTTACATAGCTTATAACATCCAGTGACAGTCTATCTATGCAGTCTATCTGCCTCTTGTGGTAGCAACATAGAACTGCAGGTTCTGTGACCACTGCCTCTTGTGGTGGCAACATAGAACTGCAGGTCAACAGCACAATGGAGGAAGCCAGGGAGGAAGCTAGAGAGGGAGGGAGTGACAACTGGACATTTGCTATCATTGGTGCGCTGGCTTACAGCCACGCACAAAAACAAGGCTTTCAGTTGTCTTTCACAACGGCTGCACACGAATGAGAACAGTCCACAAGACAAACAACACATACGACCCCTACTGGTGGCCACAGGTATTAATGTTATTATTTACTAATAAAAGAAGAAAATAAACAGAAATGTGACAATACATTGAGTGCATAACATGCAACAAAAAAAATTAGCAAACAATTTTCACAAAATACAGCACATCACATTTGTTTTTGTTACACTTTGTTACTTGTTTACAAAGACAAAAATTCATCCATTATAAAGATAGACAAATGGACATTATGATCAATAAAAAATAGCCTACAGTATGTCTATATATACAGACAAACCGTTTAACTTGGCCAGGCTGCAGTCGGCCACCTTGTTCTCCATCTGCTTCTCGAACATCTTCAGGTTGTATTCCAGCTCCATGGCCAGCAGCTCATCATGCAAAGAACTCCTTAACCTCATTTTAAAATCTCTAGGCCTACTTCACAAATGAAAAACGCCTAGCCTCTATGGAAATGGGATGGTGAACTTGACAGTGAGAGTCCACGGTGTGTATAGTGAACTTGATAGTGAGAGATCATGGTGTGTATAGTGAACTTGATAGTGAGAGTCCATGGTGTGGATAGTGAACTTGATAGTGAGAGATCATGGTGTGGATAGTGAACTTGATAGTGAGAGACCATGGTGTGTATAGTGAACTTGATAGTGAACTTGATAGTGAGAGATCATGGTGTGGATAGTGAACTTGATAGTGAGAGTCCATGGTGTGTATAGTGAACTTGATAGTGAACTTGATAGTGAGAGTCCATGGTGTGGATAGTGAGCTTGATAGTGAGAGACCATGGTGTGGATAGTGAACTTGATAGTGAGAGACCATGGTGTGGATAGTGAACTTGATAGTGAGAGATCATGGTGTGGATAGTGAACTTGATAGTGAGAGATCATGGTGTGGATAGTGAACTTGATAGTGAGAGTCCATGGTGTGGATAGTGAACTTGATAGTGAGAGTCCATGGTGTGTATAGTGAACTTGATAGTGAGAGACCATGGTGTGGATAGTGAACTTGATAGTGAGAGACCATGGTGTGGATAGTGAACTTGATAGTGGGAGTCCATGGTGTGGATAGTGAACTTGATAGTGAGAGACCATGGTGTGGATAGTGAACTTCATAGTGAGGGACCATGGTGTGGATAGTGAACTTCATAGTGAGAGATCATGGTGTGTATAGTGAACTTGATAGTGAGAGACCATGGTGTGGATAGTGAACTTGATAGTGAGAGACCATGGTGTGGATAGTGAACTTGATAGTGAGAGACCATGGTGTGGATAGTGAACTTGATAGTGAGAGACCATGGTGTGGATAGTGAACTTGATAGTGAGAGACCATGGTGTGGATAGTGAACTTGATAGTGAGAGACCATGGTGTGGATAGTGAACTTGATAGTGAGAGACCATGGTGTGGATAGTGAACTTGATAGTGAGAGACAATGGTGTAGAGGAAAACCCAGTCTAACACCTGGAGGTAGATCATGGGGCGGCTGTAGTTCACAAGGTAGAGCGGGTTGTCCAATGATCGTAGGGTCAGTGGTTCGAATCTCACCTCCTCCTGTCCACATGTCGAAGTGTCCTTGGGCAAGACACTGAACCCTAAATAGCTCCCAATGAGCAGACTAGCACCTTGCATGGCAGCTGCCGTGAATGGGTGTGTGCAGGGCTGAAAATTAACACCTGCCACCAGCCAAACGCAGGTAAAATTTCCAATTGGCGACTAGATTTCGGAAGGCTATCTGAAAAATAGATATACTTGGCAGGTAGATTTTTTCATCTATAGTCCCCTTGGCAGGTAACTCACCGTGAGCCAAAAAGTTAATTTTCACCCCTGAGTGTGTGAATGGGTGAATGAGAGGATAAAAGCGCAATATA
Organism: Borostomias antarcticus; assembly: GCF_949987555.1. Taxonomy (NCBI): domain Eukaryota; kingdom Metazoa; phylum Chordata; class Actinopteri; order Stomiiformes; family Stomiidae; genus Borostomias; species Borostomias antarcticus. The sequence continues at coordinate 2,872,008 of NC_140258.1, forward strand.
AGTGCAGTCCATTTACCATCTACCATCATGAGGTCCTTCAGGATTGGCGAGCGCTTCTGTTCCAGCAGACTCTTCAGGGCGATGATGATGGAGATTATCATCAACACCTCCTGGACCTGAGGACAGATGGATGATTGAGGATGGTGCCCTCTAGTGGTGCTATAGCTTCATCTCATAATTTCATCAATATTTCTTGTGGAAAGTGTTTTAAGAAGTTGGACTATGGAGTAAATGTAATTTAAGACGAATAATAAAACGAGAAATGGTGCTCAGAGAGCACAGACCTCCGCCCATGAATGCATTTTGTGGCTCTGTGTGTGTGCATGCGAGCAGGACGTTTGGGTTCAAATAAACTTGCCTTGCCTTTGTGCCGGTCCAAACCCCATTTTTGTAAAATATATCCGTTGGAGAAATTATTTTTTCATCCAGGCATCTTAGTTTTAACAGGTTAATTATAGCTGAATATGTTTTGTTTGCTAGTAGATGGTATTCATTCCGTTCGCGATAACGTTATTGCAGCCAGGCTAAATTCCTCCAGGGAGCCAGTGACCGGCCAGTTGAAAAGCTTCACTCCCCACCAGCAGGAGCTTTGGCCGCTGCTACCGCATCTCGGATAACCCGCTGAGTTCGTGGCTGCTATTTCACATTCGCCCTTGATCAATCCCAATACCGATCCATGGTAATAATGAATCAATCGTTCAGATCGGCAGTGCTGCATGCATGTTACAACATCGTTAGCTTTATTAACATAACCATAGACTACATTTATCTCTCTAACGTTAGGCTATCCATTTTACACCAGTCGGCCATTCGATAGATAGAAGCGGTCAACGCCAACGTTGACCGTGGACGTGCGTAGGACAGAAAAGCACAACTGCGCAAGTACAAAAGTCACCGGAAATAGTCAAATGACTACAAATTTGCCAAGATGGCGCGGTTCAATAGGGCTTCATTGTTGATAGCGGTCAGTGAATGGAGTGGCTGTATCCAGTTCTATTAATACATCCATGGGCACACCTGATCACACCTGATTAATCACTTCCATCCAATGGTATAGGACAGGAAATAAATATGCCTGTAGAATTTCAGGAAGTAGTGGAGCTTGTGCAAAGAGCCTATTCTTTACTGACATATTGTGAGGATCAAGCCAAGTTGAAAGGATTTTATAAATTGTAATTGTTTTTTCTGTGTAAATTGTAAGAATTTCTTCATATACCAATATTGTTAACCAGGTGAAAATCTGCAGGCTTGGTGAAGTGAGTACGTATCACAGTATTGTTGGCCTTTGAGGTCTTTTCTTATGGTGCTCTGCGTTGTGTAATTTTTTTTTAGAAGCCTTGATAAGAGTTGCAGCACCATCTAATTATGAACCACAATGTTAATTGCCTTTCTTGCTGTGATAGTCATTGATGAAATCACCCAACACGGGATTGGAAGCGGCGACAGATGATCGATTTATTGTAAAAAGATACAATCACATGGAACACTGGGATGTTTCCCTAGTCTCTCTCTCTCCCTGCTTCTCTGGGATGTTTCCCTAGTCTCTCTCTCTCCCTGCTTCTCTGGGATGTTTCCCTAGTCTCTCTCTCTCCCTGCTTCTCTGCTGGCTGCGGCTGTGGCGCGAAGTCAAGGCCTTAGACTTCCCTCCCCGCATGGTGTTATCAGCGTGTCTGCCTGCTGGGAGCAGCGAATCTGTCCGGCTGAGTTACCTACCGTTTCCAAATCGAAGTCTCAAGGTTTGGTTGAGACGTTAAATAGTGCTCTCTCGGCCCACCCCCCACGCCTAGGCCTGCCCGTTTAGGGCCTAGTGAAGCTAGATTGGTGGAGGAGTGACCATACAGATGTGTCGCCTATCACCCTAACATGATGTCTTAATCACCATTGGTTGTCAGTCTGGGTTGTGTCTGTTTAGAGTGTCCCATAGAGATGTGTCATTGATACCCCAGAGGAGAGGCCCCCCCCTGTGGCCTAAGTGTGACCTCTTGACACCCACTACCCCGAACGGCCACAGCAGCAGCAGCATCAGCTGTGTCCCTCACTCTATCGACTACACAGTGTCCACGTGAAAACAAACAAACACATTAAATCAAATACATAGCAGTAAGACTCTGTAGATGTTATAGACATTTCTTCCTAGATTCTTCAGTATGTCCTTGGCTCATGCTGTGGTAGGTGAATGCTGTGCATGGTCATTTTGATGCTGTAGAAAGAATACTAATAGGAACATACATTGAATGGTGGGATGAATAAACACATTTGCACAGCTGAGATAACAGTGATGGCGTGTGTGTGTGCATGTGTGTCATATTAAACAAATAACACATACAGTGCTGCATATTGGCAGGACTGGGTCTAGACTTTTGGACGTCCTGGGTAAAATTTTCTATAGAGGCCAAAGCAATAAAAACTGACCGGCAATCATCATCCCATCGTCATGTAACATTAGGATGTCCCGTTAAGCTATCATCAGCAGCAATGACATCCTTGAGTATCACTTTTGAGGCTCCCTGAAATCTGTAATTTTGATTGGCTGGAGGCCCAAGGCAATTGCCTATTCTGCCTATAGGAGGCGCCAGCCCTGCATATTGGTTCACATGTTTGACAGGGGAGAATGAGTGGAGCTAGAGTCATCGTTTGTGACTTGTTTTCCAGCTTCTTTGGCCGACAGATATTTTCCATGTACATTACTGGAAAAGCCCGTTAGTAAAAACAAGTGAGGTTCGAAAATATTAGAGTTGTGCAGGATGAAAATTCACTGTACAAACGTGGATAAATGAATCAAAATAGATTATTTATAGGTGCTTTCTTTTAATAGGAGAAACAGGATTAAAAACAATTTCCAAGTACAGAAACACAAAATATCTATCAAAGAAACAAGAGAGCAAAGTTACAGAGTACATTTGCATCTTGTTTTAGCACTAAGCCTTAGCTTGCTGTTCAATCTCAGGAGTATTCATTTTCCCTTTCACAAATGGGCTAGTACCATATATCTTGCTTTTAAAGATAAATTACATTTCCTTTATGTCAAAATATACCTTTATTTAAAATTCATGGTAATTTAATACTCATATTGGATTTATACACAATTTATTTTGATTACTTTCAGTTAAGCTTCATCACAACAATACATTAGTCTTTAATGCCATAAAATAATCTTTATTCCATACAATGATAGTGTAAGGGAACTGAGCCTATTTGCCAAGCAAAGTATAAAAATGTTAATCTTTCAAAGTATACACAGTGATTAAGTTGACCATATGTACTAACAAGCCTTTCACATACAAAAAAGCCAAGTTATGGAGGTTTGGGCAAATACAGGTTCAATGTGTTACTTTTTGGGTTAACAGAAGTCTGGATGAGTAATTTATGACAACAAGGAATCTAATCTACTTCACAGGTGAGGCTAAAAAAAAGTAGTAGTCACGGTTACAAGTTAATTTGCCCACGTACACAAATTTAGGTGGAGTCTATCCTGTTATATTAGCCATTAAATTATTCCATTTGATTTATTAGGTGCCCTGAACATTTGACAGACATTTCTTAAATTTAATTTAAAGAACATACATATACCACTCTATACAGTCCTGAAAGAACTGAATTTCATACATGACTTTTGTTTACCATCTACGCAGCCCCAAAATGCACACAGACCAGAGCAATCATCTTGGAGCTTCCATGCCATGGGTATGGTTACTGCCCCTTTTTTGAATCTGAATGGCGTCAAGTTCTCGTCTCGTTTTCACCCAAAAAGGGGGGTGTCTGCATGTGTCCATTTACTACAATTTGATGTCACAGTGCTCTGGTCTATCCCTGCTGCTGGAAGCCTCCCTCCAGAGACCAGCTGGGCGAAGGGGAAGCGCCTGCACTGAGTCCTCACCAGGGTGGGCCGTCCCAGGGAACCACCGAGCAGGCAGGGCTACCGACCTGGTTGAATTGAATTGAAACCTTTATTGCCCCAGAGGGGAATTTGTTTAGCACACATCAAGCATACAGAAAACATTAAAATGTACGCCCATCACCATCACCACAATGTCACCAACCACCATCATCGTCATCACCATCCTCACCAACATCATCGTCATCACCATCCTCACCAACATCATCGCATCAACATCATCATCACTGCAACAGGCATCAACAGCTGTTCAACAATGTAATGCTTCTTGGCACAAAAGAAGTGCTGGCTCGTTTTGTCCTTGTTTTGGGCGTTCTAAACCTGCGTCCAGAGGGGTCAGCAACACGTGACTGTGGCAGAGAAGGCCAGACTGTGGCAGAGAAGCCCAGACAGTGGAGCACAGAGCCCCAGACCTCCTCCTTCCATGTCCTCTGCTAGGTGGACACTGCCCTTTAGAACACCAAGACACAACAAGCTGTTCACCACTGGCTGAACGTTGGATAACTGGAAGTAGCTGCTGTGTATATGGACACGAAAAGAAGAAGACCGTTTCGTCATATATCAAATCAAATCAAAGCTTTATTTGTATAGCGCATTTCATACCCAGAGGCAACACAATGCGCTTTTAGTCTCAAGTCTCTAGTCTCTGTAATATAGTCTCAAATTGAAATTGCACTGAGCCCTATGGTGGAGACTGAGACTGCCATACAAATCCTTAGTGTATTAAATTTGCTGAGTATAAATTGGTGTCAAATGACCATAGAGGAAATGAAATAATCTCTGGCCTTATCTAATATTAACGTTACACTAAAACCTTTAAACATTAACGTTACACTAAAACATTTTGGCAAGAAACCCTTAGGCACAAAGTTAACAAACGCAGACAATCTTGAATCCACTGGGAGTTTTATAATCGGCTCGGATAATCATAAAGCAGTAACAAGAAACAGACAGGCTCTAGTCAGCATCTAGCTATGAAGCTGCTGGTGTAGTTCGCAATATAACATAATAGTGAGCGATATAATCCAGCTTTAATACCGATTATACTGAACTGAATGGTATCCGAGGTTTGTAGCAAACCAATAAAATGAATTAAAACTTCAAAACTAAAAAGGAGTGTTTTCAATATTATCCAAGTCCCTCCATGAATCTCAAATTAAAGACGTACTGTACATGGCGCCATGGACTAAAGAATAGTTTGAATACTAGTGCAAATAAGAAGAATAGAGTAAAATCGATCATTCAAAGATGGTTCAAATTGCATCCTATCTGATGTCAACCACACTTGCCATACTTGTTACAGCAGCAGAGGCTACACACTTCATATTTCACATTCAACAGTTCAACGACGACTGTAAAAACATTGATTGTAATGTTCAAGAACATGGAAAATGTTGTTAAAACATGACTCTACAAAGACAATAGATTTTGTAAAATTAAAAATTAAAAAAATAAAAATTCTGTGTTCACACCTACAGGTGCTGACACAAATATTGGAATGTAATGGTATCTTGAGGATATCTAGACAAGCCCTAGTTAGTAGTTGTCATCCAACATACAAAGTAAAAATGGTCATGGTATTTTCACCATCCTTTAGAAACAAAAGACAGCAGTGAAGCAGAAAAGCTACCTAGCATAAAGTGGATGTAAAATGCCATGAGAAAGTCATCGTTTTCAAAAAGTAACTTGCACACAGACCAGAGCAATCATCTTGGAGCTTCCATGCCATGTCACTTTACATCTCCCCTTGCTTTTATGACGTCAGAGTAGACGTTACGAGGCAGACACTTAAATAGTCAGTGATCAGATTCCACCTCATCAGATTAGCTAGTGACTTCTGGATTTGACACACTAATTTAGAGAAAACAAGTAAGTCCATAATAGGGATAGAATTTAGAGTTGGAATTTTCTACAATTATTCTGTATTACTGTCTTTGACAAAAACACCTCCAATTGAAGACAGAATACAGAACATTTCTCTCAGAACTTTGTTTAACCAGGTTAGAAATTATTTCCAGGTTGAGAGCGATACTGGTTGATTACAGGACTAGCAGTGATGTGTCTGGGTAATATGAGTTCTTGGGTGAACCTCCTCTTCATTAGTGATTTAATAATAATAATAACAATAATGATAATAATAATTTTATATTGTTTTGCTTGCTGTTTTGTAAAGTGTTATCTAGCTACAGTAGGCCTACTGTGCTGTGTGGTAAAATCATGTATATCCAAATATAGGCTGTAGTATTGCTGTAATATAAAGTGGTATATTAACCTATTGAAGGAGCATGGTACTGTATTGCCCTGCTATTCATGCAGTAGCCAGTGCACTGTGGCATCTTGTAAAACTGAAGTTACTGTATGTGTAGGAGTACTGTACCATGATAGGAGTAGCCTGTGCACTGTGCATCTTGTAGCCTACCTTTTAGCCATATTATCATCCTACTGCTCAAATGTAGCATGCTCAATCAAGTTAGTAGTCAAGTGGAAATGAAATAAGACCTATTAGGGGACTGGAGAGGGCATGCAGTGTATGCTGTGACAGAAATCATCAGCACTAGCCTACTATCTAGCCAACTATCTAGCCTACTATTTTCCCTGTAGCGTACCAGATAGCTACAGACACTCAAAACTGACCAGCAGACTGGTAGCTTTGACCAGCAGCTTTGCTACCTTCTCATCCTGTTCCCTTTTCTCCTCTTTTCTTGCTGCTGCCTTTATGTTTGCAATACATGATGACTGTTCACTCTGCGTGCAGCTTGTTAGTCTCTTGATGCTCAGACGCTTTGCACCTAAACTACCTGTATACAGTAGCTAGGTATGGGCCCACTGTTCTGTGTTGTAAAGTGCTGTATGACTACAGTATGCTTGCTGTAATGTAAATTGGTCCATAACCTATTAGGAGCAGTACTGTACTGTGATGTATTGTATTGCTCTGCTATTAATAGCAGTAGCCAGTTCACTGTGACATCCAGCCATAGGCGTAGTTTTAGGTATGGACGCTATGGACATGTCCATACCAAAGCCACGGAAACACGAATTGTCCCTACCAAAAATAATACAGAGTGAAAACTGTAGTTTTTAATTACCATTCACAACTTGCGAAAGCAAAACGGTTGGGAATTAAGACCAGGTTGCTGCGTTCAGCAAGCTATCCAATCAACAATATACAGTAGCCTACTTTCCCGCCCTCGCCTCTGTGACCCAGCGAGGGCCTCGCGAGCTCAGCAGCTCACAGCACATCGAGCATCGACTGTCGGCAACAGCGGGAATTTTGATTAAGCAGAAGTAAGATTGAAGTTATTGAACAATAGGGAATACAATATGTTGACCGACAATTATTTTTCTGTACAGAGTTGTATCAATGATAATAGTTTAGTTTGCGTCCTACTAAATGCCTGTAAACTGTAATGTTAGTGCTAGCTGGTGGTGCAGCTAGTCAGAGCTGTACGTATTAGCTATAACGTTAGGTCTCGTAAACGTTTGCTGAGGCAGAGATAAGGTGCTGTAATGTTGTCATAACAGTTGTCTTTAGCTAGTAATGAATCAGTTTTGGTATAACCGTTGCAAACTCCTATGTTTGAGCAATGACTAGCTAGGTTCACTCGCCCACTGAATTGCATAACAGGCTAAACAAACGAGACTAGACGTCTGGTTTGTTTATGCAATTCAGTCCAAGTCCAGCGTAATTATGTTCATATTTCATATGCTACACAGAATAGGCTGTAGGCTACACGGAAAAGAGTGTTTCATGTCTGCAAGTAGTTTGATATTGTCAATCATTTCTCTTTTATGACCAGACAAAAATGGACATTGGAATTTTTTGGGTCAAAGCAGCAGAAAGGCAGGACCTGGAGAGGCAGGCAGGAGATGCATCAGGGTTACAGGTGAGATTATAGTCTGACTCAACAGATGTAGGTTTTGTGGATAAACCTTGTCATTCGTTGTCACATTGCCCAATCACTGGCGACGGAAATTAATCTGATTCGGCCACCACCCAGATTCAATCCAGACTACGTGAAACAACAACAACCTATTGTGTCCCTACCAAAGCTCAAATCAAACCTACGCCCCTGCATCCAGCTCAGGTTTAACTTTACATGATGACAGGCTGTGAATATGTTACAGTATATTAATTTTGTTCATAAACTCATAAAGACCATGAGGTTAAGGCTTGGATCATTTATATCTCATATTTGTGTAGGGTTAGCTAGTTATGGATAATTCTACACTGTGGAAGTGAATGGAAATTAATATTTGAATTTATATGAATTGCAATGTTTCAAGCCATCGAATTAAACTACTTTATTTTAAATTTTACTTTGGCCTCTTCCTTAAGCATGTATTCAAAATAATACTATTATCTGAATGAAAAGTACTGAAACAGATGTATAATGTGACAAAAAATTAATTATTTTATTATTTTGGCCGGTAAAAAATATACTTGGCCGGTGGATTTTTTCATCTACCAGTCCCCTTGGCAGGTGAGCCTAAAAGTTAATTTTCAGCCCTGCCTATAGAACATTGCACAATTGTTGTGATGTCTGTCTGTCTGTCTGAGGGTGTTGGTCTCTGATATTTTTGAAAATATCGAAATATCTGCAAGAGAACAAAGACACAGACGTCTGGGTCAGTGACTGTCATTACAAATACATTCACATATCCACAGTATATTGTCAGTCACTGATTTTGCTTGTGTGTTTTCAAATACTGTGAAGAAAACACAGGTGATGCTAAAGGTATACTATGTGGCTATACTCTCACCTTTGCAATGGTTGTTCTTTTTCCTCTACCAGCAGATCCTGCGTCTTCTTTTCCTGTTTCTCCCTTCTTTTCCTGTTTCTCCCTTTTCGTCATCTTTCTCTTTCTCCTCTTTCTGTTTCTCTTTCTCCTCCTCTCCCCTGGCCTTCTTCCTCTCCTCCTCTTCTTTCCACTTTTTAATGTCCTCGGTTTTCTCCCAGCACTTCTCTACAGCCATCTTCTCTTTCTGCTTTTCAATTTCCTTTTCTTTCTGCCTTCTATCCTTCTCCTCTTTCTCTTTCTTCTCCTCTTTCTTTTTCTGCTTCCGCTCCTCCATTTCTTTGCACTTCATGAAGTCCAGGAAGTTCTCGGTTTTCTTCCGGTGCTTCTCTAGAGCCTTCATCTTTTTCTGGTGTTCCTTTTCTTTCTGCTTTCTATCTTTCTCCTCTTTCTTTTTCTGTTTCTCCTCCTCTTGCCTGGCCTTCCTCTTCTCTTTCTTTTCCTGCTGTCTCATCTTAAATTCACTCCTCATCTTTTTCAGGCGAGCAAAGATGCCCCCAGATGTCTGAGATGGCAGATGGTCACTGGTCGCCAGCTCCCTAGAGGGACACTGAACAGCAATATCAGACATCTTGGCTGTCTCCCCCCTCCTCCCCTCATCTTCCTCCCTCAACTCCGTCCTCAACCTTTTCATCCTCTGGTCCAACTCCCTGATCATGACGGCCATCATGTTCTCCAGTTGCATCTGCTCCATTTTCTGGCTCTTTACCTCTCTCTCCTTCATCATCCTGGCCGTCTCAATCCTCCTCCCCTCTTCTTCCTCCCTCAACTCCACATTCAACCTGGACATCCGCTGGTCCAACTCCCTGATCAGGAGGTCCTTCTCTCTCTCCTGGCTCCTTTCCCCTCTCTCCTCCAGGCATTTATTAACCATCTTGGCTATCTCGTTCCTCCTCCTCTCCTCTTCCTTACTCCTCCTCCCCTCATCTTCCTCCCTCAACTCGACCCCCGACGCGGTCACCCGGTCGTCCATCGATCTCGTCAGGAGGACCTGCATGCGCTCCAGACGCCCCTCCGACTTCCCAGGTCTCCTCTTCTCCTCCTCCTGCCTCCCCCTCCCCTCATCTTCCACCCACGCCTCCCTCCTGAACCTGGGCATCTGTGAGCCGACGAGGTCCCTCTCCCTCTCCTGGCTCTGCGTCTCTCTGTCCTTCAGGTATTCCTCTACCATCCTGGCTGTCTCGCTCCTCCTCATCTCCTTCTCCTGCCTCCTCCTCCGCTCGTCTTCCTCCCTCAACTCCCTCTTCATCATGGCCATCCGGCGGCGCATGTCTCTGGCCACGTTCTGCAGCTGCTCCTCCACCCAGACAGTCTCGCAGGGCTTTGTCATTCCTAAAGGCTATGGGGGTCAGGGGGGCACAGGGACAACCAGTCGGTCACACCGGGGTCACATTCATGCAGTCAATACACTGTAGTACAGTGATCATAAGATATCACAGTGCATTGGCTACTCCTAGCATGGCACAGTACGATTATACATAGTTTCAGTGTTGCAAGTTGCAGGGGCGTAGGTTTGATTTGAGCTTTGGTAGGGACACAATAGGTTGTTGTTGTTTCACGTAGTCTGGATTGAATCTGGGTGGTGGCCGAATCAGATTAATTTCTGTCGCCACTGATTGGGCAATGTGACAACGAATGACAAGGTTTATCCACAAAACCTACATCTGTTGAGTCAGACTATAATCTCACCTGTAACCCTGATGCATCTCCTGCCTGCCTCTCCAGGTCCTGCCTTTCTGCTGCTTTGACCAAAAAAAATCCAATGTCCATTTCTGTCTAATTTTTTCTGGTCATAAAAGGGAAATGATTGACAATATCAAACTACTTGCAGACATGAAACACTCTTTTCCGTGTAGCCTACAGCCTATTCTGTGTAGCATATGAAATGTGAACATAATTACGCTGGACTTGGACTGAATTGCATAAACAAACCAGACGTCTCGTTTGTTTAGCCTGTTATGCAATTCAGTGGGCGAGTGAACCTAGCTAGTCATTGCTCAAACCTAGGAGTTTGCAACGGTTATACCAAAACTGATTCATTACTAGCTAAAGACAACTGTTATGACAACATTACAGCACCTTATCTCTGCCTCAGCAAACGTTTACGAGACCTAACGTTATAGGTAATACGTACAGCTCTGACTAGCTGCACCACCAGCTAGCACTAACATTACAGTTTACAGGCATTTAGTAGGACGCAAACTAAACTATTATCATTGATACAACTCTGTACAGAAAAATAATTGTCGGTCAACATATTGTATTCCCTATTGTTCAATAACTTCAATCTTACTTCTGCTTAATCAAAATTCCCGCTGTTGCCGACAGTCGATGCTCGATGTGCTGTGAGCTGCTGATCTCGCGAGGCCTCGCTGGGTCACAGAGGCGAGGGCGGGAAAGTAGGCTACTGTACATTGTTGATTGGATAGCTTGCTGAACGCAGCAACCTGGTCTTAATTCCCAACCGTTTTGCTTTGCAAGTTGTGAATGGTAATTAAAAACTACAGTTTTCACTCTGTATTATTTTTGGTAGGGACAATTCGTGTTTCCGTGGCTTTGGTATGGACATGTCCATAGCGTCCATACCTAAAACTACGCCTATGGCTGGATGACCAGTGAAGTCAGTCAAGGAGGAACCAGTACCGTCATCAGAGTTTATAAGCTACATGACAAGCGATCAAAGACATCCCTTCTCAGAAACAGTGGCTTGGTATGCTACGGAAGCCCAGAGACAGGATGGTGCACATCTACTGTAGGTGTTGACTGTAGAAGCGCGCGTCCTCTGAGGTAAATGAACGATGTTCTGTGCGCGAGTAACCTCGCGTGACGTCACCAGTCTCTCCTAGTGCGCGAGGCAACAGTCATGTGACTGAAAACTGTATTTGGTGCAGCGAGGGAGCAACACACAACAAGCCGGTCTATGGCATGGATGTGGCGACATCGCACGCATAACTTATTACATGACTCTATTGGTACAAACATTTACCCGCCAGCGTGGCGGATAGCCTCCGAAATTTAGTCGCCAAATCTAAATTTTACCCGCCATTGGCGGTTGTTAATTTTCAGCCCAAAACGCCCTTGAATATGAATGATTCATAGAGAGCGATTACTCTTTATTTAATTTCGCCAATAATGCCTATCCATCTCTATCGAAAACGTGGACAATTAACGACTGGATTTAACGGACTGATTCCGACCAGCCTTTTAAGCGCACCTATTTAATTCTGAATGTGGGGGTGTATCGTTGGGTCTCAAGCAAAAAGAAAATAGCTTAAATCTATTTAAATCTAGTATACATTTATTTCAATTAGCTGGCCGCCTGGACTAGCCGTCAAGTCAGTGTTGCCGCTGTGACGTGTACACGTTACGCCGTAGTGCCCGTGATGTCACAGACCGGATAGAATTATATCCGGTCTGTGACATCACGGGCACTACGGCGTAACGTGTACACGTCACAGCGGCAAGGTACATATCCTGCTGTAACAAGTGGACAAGCCTCAGTGCGGTGTTTGTGATGAGAGGAACATGCTGCTAAAGATCTATCTTGGCCAATATGTTCGCTAGTGTAATAACTGATCTTTTTAGAACCCGAGAGAGGGTGCCATTTTCAAGTAGACCTGTAAACCAAGGTCCTGAGGCGATGCCCTTTCAGACCCCGTTCCTGGATCTTGATGTGAAACTCCTCTGCACGGGAGTTTTTATTGCGCTCTATGTGATCCTGAACTTGCTTTGGCTATTATATAAATGGAGAAATCGCCAAAGAAACATTAAGGTTGGTAATCAAAGTTTCATTGTACTTTAATCATTTACAATTTAAACAATTACAGAAGCTGCTCTGTCTTTATGAAGCCTTAATGAACTCAACATCCATCTTGTATTTCCTTTATAAATTAGGATGAAATCCTTGAAGACATTGATTGGTAAGTTGATAATGTTTTTTTCAGTGTATCCAACCATGTGTGTGTGTGTGTATGTGTGTGTGTGTGTCTATGTATGTGTGTTTGTTTGTGCGTGCGCGTGTGCATCCATGTGTGAGATGTGTGTGTTTATGTGTAAAATGTGTGGTATGATGCATTTTGATTGTACAAGTGTACTGAAATCATCAAAAGTCATTTTATTTTATTGTATCTCAAAAGGGCCCAGCGGGACAGTGTGACAGCCCGGTGCATGCATGCATGCGAGCCATTGGGACTGCATGCGAAGATGCATGCGAGCTATTGGGACTGTCCAGGACAAGATGATCCAGGTTCTGACTCCTATGATCCGGGGGGCTGTGGACAAGACATGGTGTCTGAGATGAGTTCATTTCACACAGCCCCGTCTGTCACTGGTTCATTTGTCACAGCCCCGTCTGTCACTGGTTCATTTGACAAGGCCTCGTCTGTCACCGGCTCATTTGAAACAGCCCCATCTGTCACCGGTTCATTTGACACGGCCCCGTCCTCCTCCAAGTTCTCTCTGCGTCGGAGGCTCTTTCGCAAGAAGTGGGAGGGAGTCTATCAAGGGGCGGCCATTTCCACCTCCGACTCTCTGATGAAGAGGGCACCTGACAAAGCCCCATCTGACCCAGTCCCTTCTGTCACAGCTCCATCTGTCAGTCCAACACTCTCCATGACCAGGACCAGTAGAGGACACAGCCCCGCTAGCGCCTTATCCACCCCCATGGCGTCTAGTGGTGTGCTGGTAAAGGACCAATCTGAGCTAAACGTTCCACGATCACCCGAGCCCCACTGGAGACGAGATCTGGAGCTCTCTCGGCGTCAGAGGCTCATTTGTAAGGAGTGGGAAGAAGTCTGTGAAGGAGCGACCACTTCTACCTCGGACTCTCTTATGAAGAGGGTACCTGATACAGCCCTGTCTGTAACAGGTCCATCTGTCAGTCCACCACTCTCCATGACTAGGACCAGTAGAGGACACAGCCCCGCTAGCCACCTATCCACGAACAAGGTGTGTAGTGGTGTGCTGGTAAAGGACCAATCTAACCCGGACGTTCCACGATCACCCGAGCCCCACTGGAGGCGAGATCTGGAGCTCTCTCAGCGTCAGAGACTCTTTCGCAAGAAGTGGGAGGGAGTCTTTCAAGGGGCGGCCATTTCCACCTCGGACTCTATGGTTAAGAGGGCTCCTGACACAGCTCCATCTGACACAGCTCCATCTGTCAGTCCACCACTTTCCATGACCAGGACCAGTAGAGGAGAGATCCCCACTAGCTACTTATCCACCTCCATGGCATCTAGTGGTGTGCTGGTAAAGGACCAATCTAACCCGGACGTTCCACGATCACCCGAGCCCCACTGGAGACGAGATCTGGAGCTCTCTCTGCGTCAGAGACTCTTTCGCAAGAAGTGGGAGGGAGTCTTTCAAGGGGCGGCCATTTCCACCTCGGACTCTATGGTTAAGAGGGCTCCTGACACAGCTCCATCTGACACAGCTCCATCTGTCAGTCCACCACTTTCCATGACCAGGACCAGTACAGGAGACAGCCCCGCTAGCGCCTTATCCACCCCCATGGCATCTAGTGGTGTGCTGGTAAAGGGACAATCTGAGCCGGACACTCCACGATCACCCGAGCCCCACTGGAGATGCAATCTGGAGCTCTCTCGGTGTCAGAGGCTCATTCGTAAGAAGTGGGAAGACGTCTGTGAAGGAGCGACCACTTCTACTTCGGACTCTCTGATGAAGAGGACACCTGATACAGCCCCGTCTGTCACAGGTCCATCGGACCCAGTCCCTTCTATCACAGCTCCATCTGTTAGACCACCATTCGCGATCACCACCCCCATGGTGTCTAGTGGGGTGCTGGTAAAGGGACAATCTGACGCGGACGTTTCACGATCACCCAAGCCCCACTGGAGGCCATGTCCGGATCTGACTCTCCGTCGGAGGCGCATCCGTGGGCTGTGGAGACGAGCCATCCTGATGGTCCGCATCATTGGGATGCTGCTGCCGGACAGGCTGAAGGAGGTGGCTCGCAGTGAAGAGTCCCGTCAGCACATGTCACCTGATTGTGTCCAAGACCCGCTTGTCAGAGCGAGTTGCCCCTTTGTTCAAGCGTTCAAAAGAAAGCTTGCAGTCTTTGAACGTGGGCTACCGGCTCTGAACCAGGAAAAATCCAAGGTCACATCCTGCTAACAGCCTGGCCGGAAACAAGACGTTCAAGACACAATACATAACAAATAACCCCACGATGACAGATAATTTCCCACGGCACACCTGACGATCTCTCACATTGGTATTGGCACACTGGTTGAAAATCACTGATCTAGACCATCACCATCTACCCCATTGGCCTCAACATTTGGTTTGTTCAGTTTGGGGTTACTTGTTATGTCTTGTGCTTGTACTGATGTCATTCATGAATAAAGTCTCTGAACATTCTCTGCCTGTGTTTGGGTCCTATCTCCACTGTATCCCACGACTGTGCTCAGTGAGCTGCCTGGACTTCCTGTCACACACACATACACACAGACATACACCAGCCCACTTCCGGCTTTAGGCCTGGGCCATAGCAAACACACACCAGTATTTGCCATGTCTCTCCTATGTCGTTTTTAGCTTCTCTTACTCTGAAAATGTAATTTATTGCTTTATAAATGTTCTTAGCTGGTAGACAAACATACTCCAGGAGCTTGCTCCATCAAAGCTTTATCTGTATAGCACATTTCATACCCAGAGGCAACACAATGCGCTTTACAGAGAACAAGGGAGGTGGGCATACGACCCACCTCTACATATTCCATAGGGAAGCAAAAAAACAGTAATCACCCGGTGGCCAGATAAGTGAGCTGTAAAAATTCTTCCCTGACCCCTCTCAACGAGGCGGTCGACTCCCCCAAATGGTTCTATGTTGCTCCATATCTGAATGTCTGTGTGTCATGTGACATTACTGTTAATGACGTACTGTATTTGTGAAACTGTATAAATGTACATAACCTTTAAAGTTGTCTCATGTTTCTTTCATGCGTTATGTTGCCCAGATATGGATAAAAGACGGTTAGCTCTCTCATACTTGAGCTTTAAACTCAGAGATAAATCTAACGCACCTCAAGTCAAATGTACAGTGTGTGTACTTGACCTAGGTTCTCAGTATGAGACTCACAATTCTCACCACTAGAGGGCGTCACACTCCAATTAATTCACCCATTCCCCCCTCTTTCTCATTCCTGCTGTGCTGCGCCCAGGAAGAGACGGGAGTGGATGGAAGTATACCAGCCGTGCATGTTTTGAGCATGGATTGAGAAAACTAGGCTTTAGGCACAAACTTCTATAGTTGATCAGATGGTGGGGAACAGGCCACAATTAAAGACTGTTTTCAAAGCAGTCAGCTTGTCACAGAGGTGCCAGGTGGTGTAGACTGAAGGAGGACTGCCAGGCTGGAGAGGAGGGCTGCCAGGTGGTATAGACTGAAGGAGGACTGCCAGGTGGTATAGACTGGAGAGGAGGGCGTGGTTTGGCTACACCCTTCCATCCTGCCAGGCCAAACTGCCCTCTGTGGAGCTCTCGTCTTCAACTCAAAGCTCATTGAAGAGCCGGGGTTCCAACCAACACCCTCTCAGATAATACATCTCAGTCCTAATCTATAAACAACTATTGTATGGCATAGTGATGCATCTCATCAGGTGGTCTCTGGACAGTGTGTTGTGTTCTTCAGGTGTACTTCCTGTGCTCTCCCGCCGAGAGGGACTGCATCACTGCTACATCACACACCTGACCTCTGACCTTCTCAATCTGGGACTGCATCGCTGCTACATCACACACCTGACCTCTGACCTTCTCATCCTGGGACTGCATCACTGCTACATCACACACCTGACCTCTGACCTTCTCATCCTGGGACTGCATGGTGTACACATCGTCTTTTTGTTACTCGGTTAATCAATGTACATATAATACTCCATCTGCCTTGCCTTTTTTTCTATACATGAGCACAATAAAAAAAAAAATATTACAAATAAAGTATATCCACAACATTGGTCTGTGGTGTTTTTCCTCTCATTCAATCACAGACAGACAGGAGCCGGCGTTAAAGAAAAGAAGCACTTAAGAATGTTTATTTTTTCAACAACTGGCCAAGATACTCAGTAGAACAACATTAGAATACAGCCATTTGTAACAGGACGGAAATACTTGGATTACAGTGTAACAAACGTACAAACAAGCGTTTGGAAAAATCTCTACCGGCTATTTTTGTCAGATGACACAAACTGGCGAGTCTCTCGGCATCATTTGGTCACTAGAAAAGCAGCTGTCTGCACTCGAGGTCCTCGGGATCAACTGCTTGTGCAGCCAAAGCCTTGATTATTACCACAGGCTGCCGGCCTGTCGCTTCACTCAACAGCCATTCTGGGGAGCAGGAAGGGGATTCTCTCAGTGTAACGACACCCTGGCCCGTCTCAGTAGACACATGGCCGGGCCCTTCTTAGAAACGGACTCCCGGAAGGCCGAAATAAATGCATTTTTATTTGCATAATACAACTAGGTTCACTTCTTTATGTGGCCATCAGAAGCTGTTATGACAACGTCATAGTGAAGCTAGCATGCTAGGCTATACAATACAAAAATAAATGATTGAAGGTAAAATGCACAAAGCCAGCCAATTTACTGACCCCTGTGGAATGGATTCATAGGAACACGATGCCCTTCTGGTACGAACATGGAATACAGTCCTGAGACTATTCTGGTTCACACCAGCTGACCATGCAAAGGTCGAGGGGTTAAGCAGAGTGGGAGGGGACCAGGAGGTGCGGGAACTTTGACCCTGAACACTTTCAGGACTAGGAGGAGACAGAGAGAGGGTTAAGTAATGGAGATTCTCTGGAGTGCAGGTCATGGTGTGAAGGTCATGGTGTGAAGGTCATGGTGTAAAGGTCATGGTGTGAAGGTCATGGTGTGAAGGTCATGGTGTGAAGGTCATGGTGTAAAGGTCATGGTGTGAAGGTCATGGTGTGAAGGTCATGGTGGTGCAGGAGAGTGTGAGTAGTTGCTCAGCCTACTACAGTCTGAAACCCTCACCCAAGCCCTAACCCTATAACCCTATAACCCTAACCCTATAACCCTAACCCTATAACCCTAACCCTATAACCCTAACCCTAACCCTCACCCTAACCCTAGCCTACTACAGTCTGAAACCCTCACCCAAGCCAAGGACAGAATGAAAACATTATCCAGTCACTAAACAGTGAAAAGAAGGATTGAGCTGAACACAGAGGATTGAGCTGAACACAGAGGATTGAGCTGAACACAGAGGATTGAGCTGAACACAGAGGATTGAGCTGAACACAGAGGATTGAGCTGAACACAGAGGCAAACAAAGCCGGTAGTGTGCGATATGGGAAATCAGACCTGGGTATTGTATTATTCAAATACTACTGAAATGCCCCTAGACTAATGAACTGCCCCTAGACTAATGAAACTGCCCCTAGACTAATGAAACTGCCCCTAGACTAATGAAACTGCCCCTAGACTAATGAAACTGCCCCTAGACTAATGAAACTGCCCCTAGACTAATGAAACTGCCCCTAGACTAATGAAACTGCCCCCAGGTCTGCAGACAGAGGGGTTAGATGCAAGCGGAGGCAGTGGTCATGGAGACGGTCAGAGGGGTGAAGACCACGGGGTCCTGGTAAGGGTCGGGCTGGGGGGGGGAGAAGGGGGCGGGGGGGGAGAAGGGGGTGGCGGGGGGGGAGAAGGGGGTGGCGGGGGGGGAGAGGAGCACGTAGGTGGCGGAGGAGGAGGAGGAGTGGGAGCGCCAGATCTCCTTCCTGAGGATTGAGCTCAACACGATGGCTGCGACCTGGGGGGGAGGGAGAGAGACGGAGGGTCATGGAGGAGGAGAGGAGGGGTGGGGGGGAGGGAGAGAGACGGAGGGTCATGGAGGAGGAGAGGAGGGATGGGAGGAGGGAGAGAGACGGAGGGTCATGGAGGAGGAGAGGAGGGATGGGGGGGGGAGAGAGACGGAGGGTCATGGAGGAGGAGAGGAGGGGTGGGGGAGGAGGGAGAGAGACGGAGGGTCATGGAGGAGGAGAGGAGGGATGGGGGGAGGAGGGAGAGAGACGGAGGGTCATGGAGGAGGAGAGGAGGGATGGGGGGAGGAGGGAGAGAGACGGAGGGTCATGGAGGAGGAGAGGAGGGATGGGAGGAGGGAGAGAGACGGAGGGTCATGGAGGAGGAGAGGAGGGATGGGGGGGGAGAGAGACGGAGGGTCATGGAGGAGGAGAGGAGGGATGGGGGGAGGAGGGAGAGAGACGGAGGGTCATGGAGGAGGAGAGGAGGGGTGGGGGGGGGGGAGGGAGAGAGAGAGACGGAGGGTCATGGAGGAGGACAGGAGGGGTGGGGGGAGGAGGAAGAGGAGGAGGTGACAGACAGAGAGAGCAAGGAGAGATTGATTGATGGAGAGAGGACAAACGGATAGGAGATAGAGGTGATGGACAGAGAGAGCGAGAGGAGAGAGATGGAGGGAGAGAGAGATGGAGAGAGAGAGAGATGGAGGGAGAGAGAGATGGAGAGAGAGAGAGATGGAGGGAGAGAGAGATGGAGAGAGAGAGAGATGGAGGGAGAGAGAGATGGAGAGAGAGAGAGATGGAGGGAGAGAGAGATGGAGAGAGAGAGAGAGATGGAGGGGGAAAGAGGCAAGGAGGGAGACAGAAAGGGAGCGAGGGAAGAAAGTCATTAGATGAGGTGAGATGTAGGTAGGGGTCACGGGTCATCACACACAGGTAGGTAGGGGTCAGCACACACAGGTAGGTAGGGGTCAGCACACACAGGTAGGTAGGGGTCAGCACACACAGGTAGGTAGGGGTCATCACACACAGGTAGGTAGGGGTCAGCACACACAGGTAGGTAGGGGTCAGCACACACAGGTAGGTAGGGGTCATCACACACAGGTAGGTAGGGGTCATCACACACAGGTAGGTAGGGGTCACAGGTCATCACACACAGGTAGGTAGGGGTCAGCACACAGCAGAGGAGAGGAGAAGGGGGAACAAAGAGATGTTAACAATCTTGAGGTTTGGAGTTGACTTCTCGCGTCCGGGCCGCTGTAGCTCAGGAGGTAGAGCGGGTCACCCGGTGATCGTAGGGTCGGCGGTTCGAATCCCGGCTCCTCCTGACCACATGTCGAAGTGCCCTTTTGAACCCCAAATTGCTCCCAGTGAGCAGGCTGGCACCTTGCATCTTGCAGCTGCCGCCATTGATGTGTGTGTGAGTGGGTGAATGAGAGGCCTTCGCTGTAAAGCGCTTTGGGTAAAAGTGCCGTCCATTTAGCATTTCCATCTGCTCTGCTCCTCACTGGTTCTTTACACCATTTACCGTTATTTAACCACCTGGTGCCTTCCAAACTGACTTTCCCTCTCTTTCTCTCTCTCCCTCTCTCTCTCTCCCTCTATCTCTCTCTCTCCCTCCCTCTATCTCTCTCTCTCTCCCTCTATCTCTCTCTCTCCCTCCCTCTATCTCTCTTTCCCCCTCTCTTCCTCCCTCTCTCTCTCTCCCTCTCTCTCTCCCTCCCTCTATCTCTCTCTTTCCCTCCCTCTATCTCTCTCTCCCTTTCTCTCCCTCCCTCTATCTATCTCTCTCTCTCCCTCTCTCTCCCTCCCTCCATCTATCTCTCTCTCTCCCTCTCTCTCCCTCCCTCCATCTCTCTCTCCCTCTCTCTATCTCTCTCTCTCCCTCTCTCCTCCATCTGCTCCATAGTGAACAGGTCAGTAGTTCATAGTGAACAGGTCAGTAGTTCATAGTGAACAGGTCAGTAGTTCATAGTGAACAGGTCAGTAGTTCATAGTGAACAGGTCAGTAGTTCATAGTGAACAGGTCAGTAGTTCATAGTGAACAGGTCAGTAGTTCTCAGAGCTGTGTGTTGTACCGTGGCTCTAACAGACAGTGTGGAGTGGTTTATAGTGTGCAGTACGGTGCTGGGTGTTTATAGTGTGCAGTACGGTGCTGGGTGTTTATAGTGTGCAGTACGGTGCTGGGTGTTTATAGTGTGCAGTACGGTGCTGGGTGTTTATAGTGTGCAGTACGGTGCTGGGTGTTTATAGTGTGCAGTAGGGTGCTGGGTGTTTATAGTGTGCAGTACGGTGCTGGGTGTTTATAGTGTGCAGTACGGTGCTGGGTGTTTATAGTGTGCAGTACGGTGCTGGGTGTTTATAGTGTGCAATACGGTGCTGGGTGTTCGGTTGCCACCAGGGGGCAGTAAAGTACAGCAGTGTCACCGGTGGAATGGGTCCTCTGTGATTGAACCAAGGAAGCTAGGAGCCGTGGGCGGGCTCAAGGAAGCTAGGAGCCGTGGGCGGGCTCAAGGAAGCTAGGAGCAGTGGGCAGGGTCAAGGAAGCTAGGAGCAGTGGGCGGGCTCAAGGAAGCTAGGAGCTAGGAGCAGTGGGCAGGCTCAAGGAAGCTAGGAGCCGTGGGCAGGCTCAAGGAAGCTAGGAGCAGTGGGCAGGCTCAAGGAAGCTAGGAGCAGTGGGCAGGCTCAAGGAAGCTAGGAGAAGTGGGCACGCTCAAGGACACTCCGACATGCTGCTGGGAGCTGCCATCGAACCGGGAACCTTCCACTCAGCAGACGGCTGCTCTACCTCCTGAGCTACTGTGTGTTTGTGTGTGCGCGTGTGTGCGTGTGTGTGTTCTATTGTGCTACTACACTAGTATAGTGCGTAGTGTATAGTATGGAAGTGCGTAGTGTATAGTATGGAAGTGGGCCCACCAGCAGGGCAGCCGTGCCCAGGAACAGACCCATCACCAGGGGGGCTTTCTCCTGGAACAGGTTCATGATGACCGTGGGACAGGCCTAGAGGAGAGGAGAGGAGGAGAGAGGAGAGGAGAGGAGAGGAGAGGAGAGGAGAGGAGAGGAGAGGAGAGGAGGAGAGAGGAGAGGAGAGGAGAGGAGAGGAGAGGAGAGGAGAGGAGAGGAGAGGAGAGGAGAGGAGAGGAGAGGAGAGGAGAGGAGGTTAAAGTATTAGGACAGTTATTCTGTAATCTTCCATGTTGAATTTTAATTGATATAATAATAATTAAGGTGCAGTCTGTTTACTCTGAGAGTTAGAATTGAGTTTTTTCATCTATATATGGTGAACCATTTAGAGAAATAGATATTTAATCACAACTGAAGGCATCTTTGGTCATCCATTTTGTTGTCTTATGTGGTATAGAGAAGACAGACCTACTGTAGTTAAGTGTGACTAATACAGCTACAGTCATTCTGAGTATAAATCCTTGAGAGTAGTTGGATGACAGTTCATATTATTATACTCACAGGTATAGTGAAGAGAGTTTATATTATTATACTCACAGGTATAGTGAAGAGAGTTTATATTATTATACTCACAGGTATAGTGAAGTGAGTTTATATTATTATACTCACAGGTATAGTGAAGAGAGTTTATATTATTATACTCACAGGTATAGTGAAGAGAGTTTATATTATTATACTCACAGGTATAGTGAAGAGAGTTTATATTATTATACTCACAGGTATAGTGAAGAGAGTTTATATTATTATACTCACAGGTATAGTGAAGAGAGTTTATATTATTATACTCACAGGTATAGTGAAGTGAGTTTATATTATTATACTCACAGGTACAGTGAAGTGAGTTCATATTATTATACTCACAGGTATAGTGAAGAGAGTTTATATTATTATACTCACAGGTATAGTGAAGTGAGTTTATATTATTATACTCACAGGTATAGTGAAGAGAGTTTATATTATTATACTCACAGGTATAGTGAAGTGAGGTCATATTATTATACTCACAGGTATAGTGAAGTGAGGTCATATTATTATATTATTATACTCACAGGTATAGTGAGGTCATATTATTATATTATTATACTCACAGGTATAGTGAGGTCATATTATTATATTATTATACTCACAGGTATAGTGAAGTGAGGTCATATTATTAGACTCACAGGTATAGTGAGGTCATATTAGTATACTCACAGGTATAGTGAGGTCATATTAGTATACTCACAGGTATAGTGAGGTCATATTAGTATACTCACAGGTATAGTGAGGTCATATTAGTATACTCACAGGTATAGTGAGGTCATATTAGTATACTCACAGGTATAGTGAGGTCATATTAGTATACTCACAGGTATAGTGAGGTCATATTAGTATACTCACAGGTATAGTGAGGTCATATTAGTATACTCACAGGCATGGTGAAGGTCTCCAGAAAGCTATGGTTAGGACACGTCTTTTTTACTAGGATGTCCAACGCACCCACCAGTCCACAGCACCGCAGCTATAAGACAAGAGACAGAGAGAGAGACAGAGAGATAAAGAGAGAGAGAGACAGAGAGAGAGAGAAAGAGAGAGAGAGAAAGAGAGAGAGAGATAGACAGAGAGAGAGAGAGAAAGAGAGAGATAGACAGAGAGAGAGAGAAATAGAGAGAGAGAAAGAGAGAGAAAGAGAGAGAGAGAAATAGAGAGAGAGAAAGAGAGAGAAAGAGAGAGAGAGAAAGAGAGAGAGAAAGAGAGAGAGAGAAAGAGAGAGAGAGAAAGAGAGAGAGAGCACACGAGAGGAAGAAGATGTCAGGCAATGAGTGAGTGAGTGAGTGAGTGAGTGAGTGAGTGAGTGAGTGAGTGAGTGAGTGAGTGAGTGAGTGCGTGCGTGTGTGTGTGTGAGTGCGTGCGTGCGTGGGTGTGTGTGCGTGTGTGTGCGAGTGTGTGTGTGCGTGTGTGCGTGCGTGCGAGCGAGTGAGTGCGTGCGTGAGTGTGTATGTGTGTGTGCGTGCGTTCACCGTATTGTGGAAGATGGTCAGCGTGACGGCCATCGCCGGGTCTCCTTTGTCCACATAGTGAGCGTACGGATGCGTAGAAGATGGCCAGACGCCCGCTGACCTGCACGGAGGAACACACAGTCCAGTTAAACACACAGTCCAGTTAAACACACAGTCCAGTTAAACACACAACAAGTGTCCTTCACAGTCACATCAGCCGTTTGTGTGTACCTTGTCAAATTTGTAAAGTATGGCGCAAATGAATTCTTTAATGTGTTTTAATATGTTTATCAGTATACTGCACTGTAACTTTTATTCATGTATTCTATTTGTCCTGCTTTTTGTTTTAAATGTCTATAATGACTTGCTTTTTGTTTTAATGCTTTTAATTTGTCCTGCCTTTTGTTTTAAATGTCTATAATGTCTTGCTTTTTGTTTTAATGCTTTTAATGTCTCATGTAAAGCACCTTGAATTGCCCTGTGGCTGAAATGTGTTGCCTTGCACTTGAATGCATTTTTAAACTGGACTACACTTAATTTAAATTTCCTCAACTTAACGCACACTTACTCCGAAGTGATTTATATTTTAAGTTGAAGGACAATCGCAGCTACATTTGCCATCAATAGATTGGTCACTACCATTCAGCTTATAAATAGATCTACAAACACAAAAGTTATAAAGACTATTTTTTTCTGCCCTCACAAATGTTGGTAAAACACCCCCTAAATGATAGTGATGAATTGTTTTGTCAAAATGAAAGTTGTTCATCAAAGTCTTGGTTATGCAATGATGTGAAAAATATTTAGAACATCCTAGATCTAAATAGCTCCAAAAAAAAAAGTTTAGTCACAACAGTTCCCAAATTTAGCAGGCTAATTAGCAGCCAATCAGAATATTCATTACCCAGACCACACCGCTACCACACCCCATGATCTGTCACAATGGGCCATCATCTTGGACAAAGGACAGTAACAGCCTGTCACCTGTCTGCCTGTGACTCACACACCCAGAGCCATGCAGAAGACATGAATAAAATGTTTGATTTATCTAAAAATTCAAACATATAACCACTGTTGTCCATCAAGTGAATGTATTTGGTACACTAACAGTTAACATGTCTTGTTGTAGGCTATTTGCACGGGCACCAGGATATATGGAAGCACAAACACGCAGCACTTTGTCAGAGAAGCACGCTGAAAAGAAACGCACACACCCTTCTCCTGACACATCAGAGCCTGCATCATCAGACAAACACAATAATACAACAATAACAATGCACACAAACACGCCTTCCTGTGCAAACCTGCTGGGCATTTATAAAAACCAAACTTGACGGGAGAATGTTGGAGAATGGCATAAAGGTGAAACCCGAGAAACAAATTGACACCATTTGAACATGACAAATTGACACCAACAATGAATATATCTGATATTGCAAAATAACCCCTCAAATATGTTGTACAGTGCAATCGGGAGAAATACTCAAGTGCTCAAAAACTCCTCACCTCTCACCCTCCTCACCCTCCTCACCACTCACACGGCCTCACCCTCCTCACCCTCCTCACCTTCCTCACCACTCACACGGCCTCACCCTCCTCACCCTCCTCACCCTCCTCACCCTCCTCACCACTCACACGGCCTCACCCTCCTCACCCTCCTCACCTCTCACACGGCCTCACCCTCCTCACCCTCCTCACCTCTCACACGGCCTCACCCTCCTCACCCTCCTCACCCTCCTCACCCTCCTCACCTCTCACACGGCCTCACCCTCCTCACCTCTCACACGGCCTCACCCTCCTCACACGGCCTCACCCTCCTCACCCTCCTCACCTCTCACACGGCCTCACCCTCCTCACCCTCCTCACCCTCCTCACCTCTCACACGGCCTCACCCTCCTCACCCTCCTCACCTCTCACACGGCCTCACCCTCCTCACCTCTCACACGGCCTCACCCTCCTCACCTCTCACACGGCCTCACCCTCCTCACCTCTCACACGGCCTCACCCTCCTCACCCTCCTTACTCTCTACATATTCCAGAGGGAAGCAAAAAAACTGTAATCACTGTGTCAACAACATTGACACATGCAGTTTATGACTGTTTCCATATCTACAGTATATGTATTTATGATAGTATATTACAGTAATCCACATAAAAAATGCTGTGTGTAGGATCTGCCTCTAGGGGGAGCTCTTGAACACCAGACCATCAGACTACATCTATATTGTATATAGAATTATATGGTTGGTCACAAATTATTCAATCCTATTCATTTATCATCAATATCTCTGGGAAAAGCTAAAATTGCTCTTTCTCATACAATTGTGCTGCTGGATTAAGGTTTTTATTCTTTAGGAATTAAGACTGCTTTTACAGTAGGTATGATGTGAAGTTTCTTTATGAATTAAGACTGCAGTTAGGTATGAAGTTATGTTTCTTTATGAATTCAAACTGCAGTTAGGTATGAAGTGAAGTTTCTTTATGAATTACGACTGCAGTTGGGTATGAAGTTATGTTTCTTTATGAATTCAAACTGCAGTTAGGTATGAAGTTATGTTTCTTTATTGAATTGATGTTGAATTGAAGTTAAGTTTCTTTAAGACTGCAGTTAGGTATGACGTTATGTTTCTAATATTGGTAGGTTGTCACACACAGCAGTTTGCCAGATGTGGCTCAGGAGTGAAAAATTCTCCCCATCCATTTTCAATGCTGGGGGGGTGAAATGGACATATCTCGACGTAGGAATGTCACAGAGACAAGGAGTTTGGATATAAAGCTATCGACCTAATGAATGCAGCAATACCAAACATTACTACTCGCACGTGCGCATGCACAGAGCCACAAAATGCATTAATTGGCGGAGGTCTGTGCTCTCTCAAGCACCATCTCGTTTATGTTAAAGCAGAGGGCTGAGCATCTTCTTGTCAACAAATGTACACCTCTCTTTTTCAGACACAAGAGGGAGTCAGAGTGTAGGGAATACGCCATTTCCTGTTTGTTCAAAGACAGCTCTTTGAGCTGCAGGAATCAGGAAATTTAGTTGACCATCTTTTGAAGGCTCAAAACAAGTGTCAAAGACATTTTAGAGGACTATTTCGTAAATATGTTTGTGACAACCTTGGTAGCATGATCATTGATTGATTACTGCATGATTTCATGATGGATTATTAGAAAACAAGAAATATTGACCTGTAGGTCTACTGTATGTTACACCTTCAGAACTAGATACTGTACAGTGGCACTTGGAAGTGTCCCCCATCCCCAACCCACGTTGACCTTTTACATACCAACAAACCTGTGAGAAGGTATACATTTAACAGAATCAAAATTGACTGTGAAAACATATAAAATGTTATTGTACAGTAGGCTATATCAGTTGCACTTACTTTTTTTTTTCTCTTGTCTTTAGTCGTATACCGTCTTGGTTGCTTCTGTGTGTGTTTCTTGTACTGAAGTGATTGTCTACCTGCGCCAGTGTCCCTATAAGAAAATGAGGAATAGAACATCATAGTCTAGTTGATAATCAAGTTAATACAGTAAAAATGACAATTATACTACCAACCGTGACCCTAATTGCGTTGCTATATGTGTGGTATAAATACAGCTTAGTTGAGCTAACGTACTTGTGATTACCAGGTCACGAGTACAGCTACTGTTGGGTGAAGTTAAGGCATTGCCTCTCCTCTCCTGAGACATGAAAGCTGGTATTATAGTCTAGCAGGAGGGGCCCTCAGATTTTGAGGTACCCCTACCCGAGTTAGAACAAAACACAACCATGTTTTTTCATATCCCCTATGTGTCCCATTACTGGCCATGTGGTGTACCGGGCAAATGCCCGGTGGGCCGGACCTACTTGTGGGCCGATCTAAAAAAATATATATATATTTGGGGGCTAACGAACGGCCCATAGAGCAGGGACAGCGGCCCATTGGTCCATTTTCTAAACTGACACTGGGCTGGCCCAATCATATGTAGGCCCCACCCCTCCCTCTGTTAGTTTCAGGTGTCATTTGCGTGGGCCGTTAGAGAGCCAAAAGTCAGTGGATGGAGAAAGATGGATAAGGACAAGTATAGTAAACCAAAGCGCAAGGGGGGCGCAGAGACATTACGAGCTCAAAAGATTAAAAGTCTTGAGGCGGATGCTGCAACATGTGCAAAAATTACTGATATGTTTGCGCCAGGGGCTGCTTCAACGTCTACAGCCTCAGAACACCATGTTGAACACGAAGTTGAAGGAGAGGTGGCTGGTGGCCATGGTGGCCGAGAGCAGGACAGGGAAGCCGAGGAGGGACAGAGACATGACAGGGCCGAGGAGGGACAGAGACATGACAGGGCCCTGGAGGGACAGAGACATGACAGGGCCCTGGAGGGACAGAGACATGACGGGGCCGAGGAGGGACAGAGACATGACAGGGCCGAGGAGGGACAGAGACATGACAGGGCCGAGGAGGGACAGAGACATGACAGGGCCCTGGAGGGACAGAGACATGACAGGGCCGAGGAGGGACAGAGACATGACAGGGCCGAGGAGGGACAGAGACATGACAGGGCCGAGGAGGGACAGAGACATGACAGGGCCGAGGAGGGACAGAGACATGACAGGGCCCTGGAGGGACAGAGACATGACAGGGCCGAGGAGGGACAGAGACATGACAGGGCCGAGGAGGGACAGAGACATGACAGGGCCGAGGAGGGACAGAGACATGACAGGGCCGAGGAGGGACAGAGACATGACAGGGCCGAGGAGGGACAGAGACATGACAGGGCCGAGGAGGGACAGAGACATGACAGGGCCGAGGAGGGACAGAGACATGACAGGGCCCTGGAGGGACAGAGACATGACAGGGCCGAGGAAGGACAGAGTGAGCAGGAGGAGTGTGTAGTTGAAACGGTAAGGAAATATAGCTGAAAGCTAAAAAAGCTATAGCTAAATATGAATATGGGTGACGGCTATCTGCTGGCTAGCGCCAGCTAGCATTAGCTAGGTACAGCTAGCTAGCATTATCTAGCTACCCACCTCCCTGCCAAGCAAACCGGGTCGTAGCTAGCTACGTTTGAGCTAGCTAGCGTTAACACTGTTTGTCTAGGCCAGCCAGATAACGTCAGTACTAGTAGTGCTAAGGTTAGCACGTTAGCTTGGCAATTAGCACTAGCGCTATTACGAACGTTATCTATTCTGGCCTAGCCTAGCAGTGTTGCTGCTGCTGGGCTACTTAACGTTATATCTTCGAAGAAAAAGAGGAGCAGGCTAACGTTAGCTGTGTGTGGCCATGGTCCAAAATTAACCCTAGCCATTTACTAGCCAATGGCTGGCTGCTAAAAACCTATTGGTAATGGATAATTTACCAGCCAGTTGACTGGTAAGCCTAGCTCCTTTCAGGACTGTTACTAAGGGGCTAGGTTAAAAAAGTCATTCTCAACACTGAAATATATCAAAAGCAGACTGAGGAGCAGCTGTCTGCCAGTAAATTGGAAGCCTTCATGTTGATGGCCACTGAAAAAGACGTCCTTGTTGCTTTGGACACAGACACTGTCATTGACAAAGTGTCAGAGAAGAGTGAGCTACTGAGGAAACTCATAGTAAGTTGATATGAAATTGTTGTTATTATTATAAAATTATTCATAATAATGTAGCAGCTTTTTAGACTGAAGATGGTGTGATCATGTGACTCATTATTACCCCCCCTCCCCTGTCTCTCATAGGATGCCCGGCCCTAACTTGTGTGGTTCATTGTCCATTGTTGATGAGGGTATTCAGAGGGCCATGCAGCCTTTTCCACTAAGTAAGTATACAATACATGCAACTATGTTTTTGTATTTTCTAGAATCTGTCATTTAATCATTTATAATTTAAAAATGATCATTGATCATGTCTCATCTCTCTCTCACTCCCCCCCCTCTCTCTCTGTCAGGATATTATTGTTGAGGGTATCCAGAGGGTCATGCAGCCTTTTCCAGTAAAGATAAAGGTATTATGATCATGTAATTACCAGTACTGTGATCAACTCAATCAATTATAATGTCTCAGTCTCACCTTTCTCTCTGTCTCCCCTTTTCTCCCTCTCTCTCTATCAAAGGTTGCCCTCATTTGTTTGAAAAGAAGCACTTTGCTTTTAACTGGATTGGACTTCACAGGCATCCTTTTTTATGTAAGTAGTGAGTTTACAATCTATGCAACTGCTTACATTTTCTAGAAGATATTGTTACTCTCTGAATCTATAGTTTATCTCACTTATCGTGTCTCATCTCTCTTCCTCCCTCTTTCTCACTCAGGATGCCATTGTTGATGAGGGTATTCAGAGGTCCATGCAGCCTTTTTCCAGTAAGTAAGTATACAATTCATGCAACTCTGATCATCTGAATCTGTCATTTAATCATGTATGACTTATCATTGATCATGTCTCATCTCTCCCTCTCTCTCTCTCTCTCTCCCCCCCTCTCTCTCTCTATCTCTCTCTTTCTCTCTCTCTCTCTATCTCTCTCTTTCTCTCTCTCTCTCAGGAGATGCCATTATTGTTGAGGGTATCCAGAGGGCCATGCAGCCTTTATTACTAAGTAAGTATCAAATACATGCAACTATCTCTCTACATTGTTCTCAATTGAAGATACTGGACCAGTACTGTGATCATTTAACTCCATCAATTATCATTCTCACCTTTCTCTCTTTGTCTCTCCCTCTCACTCTTTTAAAGGTTGCCTTGTTTGAGGAGGAGATCTTTTCAGCCCAGTGGAGTTCACAGGCAACATTTTGAGTTAATTGTATACTTTGTACATATATTTCTATACTTACATTTGAATAATAATAATAATTTAATAAATTATTTGAAATTATACTTTGACTTCTATCAGAGCTTTTTCTTTGACAATTTCTTGTACTTCTACTGTAACTGTTACTTGAGTATGGAGATTGTGTACTCCACGGCCACGTCTGACCACCAGGGAGTCAAGAGTGAGTGAGTACACTCGTCCATTTGCACTGGTACACTTGTCCACGGAACTTACTCATCTTTGTAGTGGTTTGGGGAAATAGTACGGTGGTATTGCATATTTAAAGGGGCCGCAAGGATTTCGTACTGGTGGGTGGTGTCCGACCGATTGTGGTGGGCCGGTCTGGGCCAAAAATGCCAGGGCCGATTTTTTGTCCCAGTCCAGCCCTGTTCAGAAGGCTCTTAGGTCATTTGGAGAATTCACACATGCATCTGCTCGATTTGGGGACTCTATGTTGGGATCTAGGTCAAGTCCCTAAACGTGGGCTGCATCTCAATTGTGTATGGTGGCTTCCCCTCCTCATCTCCTTCATTGTACTTCATCTGTCCTGGTGAATATGAGATGAAAGGTCCTTGTGGGCAACATCAATGTTGCTTGAATCGATCCTTTGTTCCCATATCAGTTCTAAAAAAAAAGGAGAAGAGATAAGCAGCAAGACTATTGAGACATAACCTAGTTTGTCTTTGTCAGATCCATTATTGTAAAGGAAGACAGTTTCCTGTCAGTCAGCCAGTTCAAAGTGAGCTCTCAACAGGAAGTTGCCATGCAACAGCTTAGTGATTCACTTCCTGATCATGTTGTTTTTTCTTATAAGGTAGGTTACAGCAAGGTCCATCATTTCAGTACAGGAAACAAACACGCAACAGACAACAAATACCAATTACAAAAAGACAAGAAAAAATAAAGTAAGTGAAAGCTACATATTATACTGTAAAATATGACTTAGAAACATAAATTCTTAATTGTACAGACTTAATTTTTGGTGCTGTGTTCACCTGAGTTTACCTGTTCTTAAGCGCATTTCAAATTCACTGAACTGTTATCTGTGTTCCTGCGAAAAATCTTCTCACAAATAACATAGTGGTTTTATGTTGTCTGAATCACCCCAACTTTTTGATTCTGTGGAATCTCCTTGAAACTTTATATAGTTCCCTGGAGGCAATTGATAAATCAAAGAAAAAAAGGACCTTTTGCACAATTAGGTCACTATAACTTCAGAATATTACTGAACTTTAGGTCAGAGACCCTATGGGAGGAACAGAGCTACTCTCATGGGTACACTGCAAAAAACATTAGTTAAAATACAAGACATAAACACTGAATTTGAGGAGAAATTACTTAATATCAGTGAAATTATCTGTCCATACATGCTCGGTGAAACATGCACTTCACGAAGTAATGCGCTTCCTCATCTGGTAGGGAGAGACCACGGATGTATTAAGAGAATAGAGAGACGGGGAGACAGTCTGGGTTTTAAGAGTAAACCTACTAGCAGGTTTGGTTCCCAGAGTGAGTTACCATGGTAACGCTGTCAACTCTCTTCCTGGAACGGTTGACTCATGAGTTGTGTTCGGAATCGCTCCCTATTCACTATATAGTGCACTATACACTCCCTAATCACTATATAGTGCACTATACAGAGCATGTACCCTACATTTTCTCCGTTCCCTAGGTAGTTCACTACATGGTGATCCCTTTATAGGGAATAGGGAGTGAGGGAACAAGGGAGCGATTCCGAACAGAGAAAATGTAGGGTACATGCACTGTTCCCTGCAAATCAAGGTGAAATGTGGGTAATAAATAGTTGACTATATAGGGAACGAAAATTCCGTGGAGAATTCGGACACTACAAACAAAATGGCTGACGCCCTATATAGTGCACTATATAGTGAATAGGGAGTGATTCCGAACACAACTTGCCCTGCTTTCTCGACTGTCTTCCTGGAACGGAAAACCCAGGCTTATTCCCTTTTTTTTTTTTATTTAACCTTTATTTAACCAGATAAAAAGCATTGAGATAAAATCTCTTTTACAGTACTTACCTGGCCAAGAAGGCAGCAAAGTTTCACATTGAAAGACACAAGGACATATAAAATACAAAGAACAACACAACTAAATATACAAAAGGCGTAGAGCACGTGGGAACAATAAGAAATGAAGGTGTATTACTACATGAGCAGCTGGTGGTAAGGACTTCTGATCATTTCAGTTTAAAGCTGGCTAAAGGAATAAGTGCCATCAGTGTGAGGCTTGACTGAAGGTCATTCCAAGACCAAGGACCAGAAAAAAAAGGCTCCTTTCCCAGCCTCAGTCCGCACAGCAGGTACCTGGAACCGTATCCAGGCACTGGATCTGAGGTTGTGAGAGTCACAAACTGGTACAAAACTTATAGTTTTATATATAGAACATATGTACCAAGGGAGCTTGCCTAAAATGGCCTTATACAATAATATAAACCAGTGCTGCATCCTGCGCATAGTAAGTGAGGGCCACCCAGTTAGGCTATACAGTGTGCAATTATGAGTCCTATAGGGTGCATTTGATATATCTCAGTGCAGCGTGGTAGAGTGGGTCAAGTTTGGCCAAAACAGTGGACAGGCAAATCTATCGATGGTATCGCCGTAATCAAGCTGGAACAGGAATAAGCCAGAGACCAACTTTTTACGAGAAGATGTTGAAAAACAAGCTTTAAGTGTGTAAAGGAAGCCAAGAGTAAATTTCAGTTTCTTAGTTAGGGCTTCAATATGATGTTTAAAGTTTAGATTTGAGGCTTAGCGAACACAGGATTTGCACTAAACCCGCTTTCTGGAATACCCCCCTGCTTTCATGTGCTTCAATCGTTGAACTCAACCCACCAGCCTTTTTTTCCCGCCGCAATATACTTTAGTAGGGGCCTGTGGGTTCTACAAACCCACGCACCCTATGCAAATTACGCTACTGGTGGTGGTTAATTATCTACGTCAAGACTGATATTCTATTCCTCATTTTCTTATAGGGACACTGTCGCAGGTAGACAATCACTTCAGTACAAGAAACAAACACACAGAAGCAACCAAGACGGTATACGACTAAAGACGAGAGAAAAAAAAGTAAGTGCAACTGATATAGCCTACTGTACAATAACATTTTATATGTTTTCACAGTCAATTTTGATTCTGTTAAATGTATACCTTCTCACAGGTTTGTTGGTATGTAAAAGGTCAACGTGGGTTGGGGATTGGGGACACTTCCAAGTGCCACTGTACAGTATCTAGTTCTGAAGGTGTAACATACAGTAGACCTACAGGTCAATATTTCTTGTTTTCTAATAATCCATCATGAAATCATGCAGTAATCAATCAATGATCATGCTACCAAGGTTGTCACAAACATATTTACGAAATAGTCCTCTAAAATGTCTTTGACACTTGTTTTGAGATTTTATTCAAAAGATGGTCAACTTAATTTCCTGATTCCTGCAGCTCAAAGAGCTGTCTTTGAACAAACAGGAAATGGCGTATTCCCTACACTCTGACTCCCTCTTGTGTCTGAAAAAGAGAGGTGTACATTTGTTGACAAGAAGAGGGTCGTATGCCCACCTCCCTTGTTCTCTGTAAATCGCATTGTGTTGCCTCTGGGTATGAAATGCGCTATACAAATAAAGCTTTGATTGATTGATTGATTGATTGATTGTTCTAATGTGTCATGTGTAATGTTATTCCAGCCCAGGCTTTAGCCCTCACTAGTGATGTTCGACAAGTCTACCCAGAGGTTTGTCTGTGTAATCCAGGGATCCAACTCAAAGGGAGGTCTTATCCCCAACACCCGACTCAACGACTCCAGCAAACTGCTGGATTCCACCAGGCTGGTTATACAAACCAAACCCAGATGGCCGATATTTCAGAAGAACAGTTACCGGGTGTCTGACTACAAGCTGGAAGACCTCATAGGTGGCCCACCATGTCCAGGTAGGTTGTGTCATAGAAATTATAGTTTCATCACCTACTTTTGTAATTCACCACCTCCCTCAACCTTTCACATAGCTGTGCTAACCTAATTCATGACAGGATGACCTCCAGGAGGTCCACACACCTAGAAATCTGTCTACTCCAGAATAACCATCCTTTGCCCCTTTGTCCCTCTTAGAAATTACCGCCTTTTCTCATGTCATGTGTCTGCATTCTCGACCACTGTTGATGACGCCTGCCATTTATAAGGCAGCGCAAGACCAGGGGGCGGCACTTCTTGGGATACCACTCACGTGCGTTGTCCGGAAGTCCTTGCGCTCGTATGTTTTCTCAATAAACCAGACTTAACCTGTTTGAGCAAATCTTGGTAAATCCTTTTTGACTAGATCAGTTAAAAATCCATCACAGATGTTGGACTGAACAAACTCCCTGATTTTAACGCTATATGGTTCAATGATGGTTATCGCTAGCCTTATGATTAACTCTAACATAACCCCAAAGTCTCTCTCTCTCTCTCTACACATTGTTCCTCAGAATGGTTCCAGATATCCCCCATCGTGGATCAATGTGAACACTTGTTTGAGCAGAAAGTAGCAGGGAAGATGGGTGGAGATGTACTGGATGCTGGGGGGAAGGTGATGGGGCATGGAACTACTAAGCTCCAATCAACATTTGGCCCACTGAATAAACATGAAGTGGATATAATGAAATTGAAGAGGTCTATTAAAAAGTATGTAAAACGTGTTTTACAGTATGTACAAACCTCTCCGCGGCTGCTATATGACAACTCCACTTTAATTTCTGTATTCCTTTTCTCTCTCTCTCTCTCTCTCTCTCTCTCTCTCTCTCTCTCTCTCTCTCTTACCCTCCTTTTACTCCCAGCTCGCTCTGTTATTCTTCCTTGTTAAATGATAATAATACCTTTTCACTGCATGGCAATAAGGTGTTCTGAATCCCAATCCCCCGTTAGCAAGACCATGCATGAGGACCCTGGGCTGGACGAGCGTGAGACGCTTGTTCTGGTGAAGGACAGGATTGTGACCACCACTTCCATCACCCTTAAAGGCGCTGACCAGGTGGACACCTGTTATATGGCAAAGGGGATGGTTAAATTGTTCCAGCTGTTCGTAGGCGGAGTGAGTCATGGGCGTGTCCCTGTGTTTCATTGCATATCTACTGCATATTATCCATATCTATGTATGTATGTATGTATGTATGTATGTATGTATGTATGTATGTATGTATGTATGTATCTGTCTGTCTGTCTGTCTGTCTGTCTGTCTATACTGTATATATTTGTATCATTATTACTGTGTTATTTTGTGATTATGGTGGTCATTATTTGGTGTTTGTTGTCAGGCTCATTCTAGCTCTGAGAAGTGTTCCTTGGAGATTCCACCTAATGCTGTCATCGCTTACAGTGTCACAGAACTCAAAGGTACAGGGTTTATTTGTTGAGTTGAATTGGTTATACTCACACCTCAGTATATGATGAGAGGTGGACCAGCTCTGTGGCCTAGTGGTAGAGTGTCTGCCCAGAGACTGGAAGGTTGTGGGTTCGATCCCTGGCCGAGTCATACCAAAGACTATAAAAATGGGATCCATTGCCTCCCTGCTTGGCACTCAGCATCAAGGGTTGGAACTGGGGGGCTACATCACCAAATGATTCCCGAGCGCGGCGCTGCTGCTGCTGCTCACCGCTCCCCCAGGGGATGGGTGGAATGCGGAGAACAAATGTCACACAATCAGTGGAACTTAGTCTTAGGTGATCACAGGTTTTTGTGAGTCAGAGGACCCAAGATCGAGCCCATCGCGTGGCACGCGAATGTGGAAGCAGTACTGACGAGTAACGCAGCGACACTTGTTACTGTACTTATTTGGTGTTTGTATTGTAGAATGTTTTAACTGTTGTTTTCTATACAATTTACATGCTTAATTCTCTCTTTCTATGTGTTTGTGTATGTATGTTTTCAGAGCTGAAAGTCCAGGACCGCACCAACATGGATGACAACGACATGGAGGACTTGGAGGCGGACTGCATATCTGATGATTTAAAATTGCTGTTTGGGGACGCCACATCACAGGATAATATCCTAGACCGAGTATGGAAAGGTATGTTCTTTTCATGTTAGTTTGGTTGCTCAAATGGTTAGTTTACTGACAGTTCCCAGTATGTTACTTCCACCCCCTTGAGTGCTGATATCACTTAATGCCCCCCCTTCTCTCTCTCTCTCTCTCAGCCTTGCAGGAGTTTGAAGAGGTTCTTCAGCCATTAGCTGGTCTCCCGCAGGAGACCAAGTCATCTCTGTTTCTGCAGCTTCGTGAGGTTCTACAGGACAGGACGGACTTTCGGAAGCTTCTAGAACACGCGGTTAGAGACAATGTATCTGACAATGTAGTTGATACCAAACTTAAACCCTACACTCCAAGTTACAGTAAACAATGTGGCCAACGCGGTTCACAGCATTGGTCATTTGTTTGTGTTTGTGTGAGTGTGTGTGCATACATATGTGCACACTGCATGCACATAGAAGACTAGCATTCTTGAGGTGAGGAGACACTCCCCAAGGGGGCCCCAAAGAAATTCAGGGGAGGCGCGGAGGGATGGTTAGAAGAGGGGGAAAAAAGGAAAACATTTTTTATTTTTGAATTTTCTATGGTTTTTATTAATGAAACGTGATTTTAAAGGTCAGAAAATCAAAATAAATAATGGGAGAGATGTATACAAAATTTGTGGATAGTGCAGAGAGAGCCTCCCCCCGCAGGCATGAATGTATACATATTGTGCAAAAACGTCATAAACGTTAACTAGCAACAGGTGCCACCGAGCTAACTTAGCTGTGTAACGTTATGGGCTAGCTAACGCTGCCTTGCAAAATGGACAAATTTGGGGGGTTGGGGGGGCGCAGGTGTGTCACTGTTTTCAGAGGAGAGGCCCACATTGATGGAGTTTGGGAACCATTGTCCTCTAAGTTGTGACATTGTACTGTAACTGTACTGTAATAGGTGACAATAGCTGCCATGCGACCCTCTCCTAGTTACAGTATTCTACAAGCTCTTCAAGCTCTGCGAAATGAGGCATTAATAAGATACATTTCTCAAAATATTGACAAATTATTTCAAATTGTGTGTGTGTATGTGTGTGTGTGTGTGTACCAGGATGGGACTGCTCATGAATCTGCTGTTGATCTGCTGGTCAGCTCCTTAGGAAGGTGAGAGACAATTCCACACTCACCCATGATGGCATCTTTCCAATGATGTCATCTCATCTCACCTCACCTCATCTTGTTTGCTATGACATCAAACTTCATCAGACTTCATCAGATATTAGTCCTCATTCCCTCTGAGTTAAGATTGTGTGTGTGTGTGTGTTGGCATTTGGGCGTGCCTGTACGTGGTTCCACAGAGTTACTGGATGTTGCTCTGGACATGCTGGCTATGTGCAGTCCTGAAGACCTCCATGCCCTCAACATCCTGGTCAGTCTGCTCATCATTATTATAGTGGCACAGAGTTAAATGGTAAATGGACTGCACTTATATAGTGCTTTTCCACCTCAGCAGCACTCAAAGCGCTTTACAATGGCCTCTCATTCACGGTAGCTGCCATGCAAGGTGCTAACCTGCTCATTGGGAGCAATTTGGGGTTAGGTGTCCTGCTCAAGGACACTTCGACATGTGGACAGTCGGAGCTGGGATTCGAACCGCTGACCCTTCGATCACTGAACGACCCGCTCTACCAACTGAGCTACAGCCGCCCCCAGTTACTCCTGTTCCAAACCTTATTCCCATGGTTATCTTTGTAATGCACATTGCTATTGCATTTATAAGATTAGAAGGATATCAGTTATTTTCTGTGCTTTCCTCTACCTTCCTTCTTTACGCTCTCTGCCATAGGTGAGCAGAAGGAAGACCGGTAGAGAGACTGACCGAGAGCCGGTCTCTCTGGAGTTCCTGCCCCGCCCCCTGCAGGACGGGGGGAAGTTCAACTGGGCGACGCAGTTCCTCTGCTCGTCCACTGAAACACTGCGAGACATGGACACCCTGTGGGTGGAGACCGGAGTCCACCCAGGAGTGTTGCTATTGGTCCTGTGCATCGCTGTCCAAGGACTGGCCTCTGTGTGTGCTTGTGCATTGCGTGTGTAGACGTATGTGAAGGCTTAAAAATATATATATTATTACTGGCCTATTACTATTCCTTGCATGTTTCAGATTCTTATTTTCTTTTTTTTGACATTTAGAAATATTAGACATGATAGACATACAGATGAAAAGCTGACCATGGTGTGTGGTTTGGTGTAGCATATGAAGTTCTGCTTCTTATTCATATTAATTTCTGCTTCTCTCGAATGTATTATCCAACACATCTTTCTGAGCCCAGTAACAACATTACTTGTCTCAAAACTTGTCAGAAATGAATAACAGTCAGCAAATTGACACCCGACAAAGCATGTTCCAGCGCAGACTGTAGACATGGCATCCTGCCCTTCCGACGTGTACAGTATGAACACACTGTACCCGGCAATGTTCAGGCCGTGTGTGAAAGAGAGAATCCATCCACACCTAGAACTCGCACTGACAGATAGTCTGACACCGCACCACACATAGTAAATTACACACGCGTGTGTTACAGTATATTCAGTATGTGTTACATTGCATTCAAGTCATTTAGCAGACACTTTTATCCAAAGTGACTTATTACAATAATTGCATTTAATGTAGATACTGTAGTAAACATACTACTACTCGTACTACTGGAGGGGAAATGGGTGGGGAGAGAGAGAGAGTGAAATAAAGTTTGATTCAAATGCAACTTCGTGATGTTGAATAAATGTAGTAATTCTGTTAAGTGCGCCCATCTGTGTTATGATGAATGATATGGTCAGACTAGGCTGCTCCTGCAGCTGTTGGCTGTCATGACTGAACAATGAATTCGTACATTTTCAACGATGATCACATGAATGAGAAATGGGTAATTTTCAATAGTATACAGTAGGGTGCTCCTACATCCATAGCACTGGTCTCCAAACGGTCTTCATCAAAACTATGTTTTAGTTGGGTTCGCGGCTATTCAGGGACTGAGTTGGGCCTAATATTAACGGAACGAGAAGCCAAACCGTTTCGTCAGCACTTTGAGGTTGTGTCTCAAAGTAGGCTACTTTATGAACAGAATAACAGGACCCGGGGGCTTTAATCGGCCACACGACACCGCTCTCTCTCATGGGATCATGGGCTGTGCACTCGGGGGTCAGGAGCGCATGCGCGCCTCTGTCTTGGGCTCCTTTCAAATCCTACTGGCCTACGAGTAGTCTTCAAAATAACAAAACACCCTTGAATATGAATGATTCATAGAGAGCGATTACTCTTTATTTAATTTCGCCAATAATGCCTATCCATCTCTATCGAAAACGTGGACAATTAACGACTGGATTTAACGGACTGATTCCGATCAGCCTTTTAAGCGCACCTATTTAATTCTGAATGTGGGGGTGTATAAGGGGTATCGTTGGGTCTCAAGCAAAAAGAAAATAGCTTAAATCTATTTAAATCTAGTATACATTTATTTCAATTAGCTGGCCGCCTGGACTAGCCGTCAAGTCAGTGTTGCCGCTGTGACGTGTACACCTTACGCCGTAGTGCCCGTGATGTCACAGACCGGATAGAATTATATCCGGTCTGTGACATCACGGGCACTACGGCGCAACGTGTACACGTCACAGCGGCAAGGTACATATCCTGCTGTAACAAGTGGACAAGCCTCAGTGCGGTGTTTGCGATGAGAGGAACATGTTGTTAAGATCTATCTTTGCCAATATGTTCGCTAGTGAAATAATTGATCTTTTTAGAACCCGAGAGAGGGTGCCAATTTCAAGTAGACCTGTAAACCAAGGTCCTGAGGCGACGTGCTTTCAGACCCGGTTCCTGGAACTTGAGGTGACACACCTCTTCACGGGAGTTTTGATTGTGCTCTATGTGACCCTGATCGCGCTTTGGATATTAGCAATCATCAAAAGTCATTTTATTTTTTGGAATCCCAAAAGGGCCAGGCTGGACAGAGTGACAGCCCGGTGCATGCATGCATGCGAGCCATTGGGACTGCATGCGAAGATGCATGCGAGCCATTGGGACTGTCCAGGACAAGACGATCCAGGTTCTGACTCCTATGATCCGGGGGGCTGTGGACAAGACCTGGTGTCTGAGATGAGTTCATTTGACACGGCCCCGTCTGTCACCGGCTCATTTGACACGGCCCCGTCCTCCTCCAAGTTCTCTCTGCGTCGGAGGCTCTTTCGCAAGAAGTGGGAGGGAGTCTTTCAAGGGGCGGCCATTTCCACCTCGGACTCTATGGTTAAGAGGGCTCCTGACAAAGCTCCATCTGTCAGTCCACCACTTTCCATGACCAGGACCAGTAGAGGACACAGCCCCGCTAGCGCCTTATCCACCCCCATGGCATCTAGTGGTGTGCTGGTAAAGGACCAATCTGAGCCGGACACTCCACGATCACCCAAGGTCCACTGGAGACGAGATCTGGAGCTCTCTCGGCGTCGGAGGCTCATTTGTAAGGAGTGGGAAGAAGTCTGTGAAGGAGCGACCACTTCTACCTCGGACTCTCTTATGAAGAGGGTACCTGATACAGCCCTGTCTGTCACAGCTCCATCTGTCAGTCCAACACTCTCCATGACTAGGAACACTAGAGGACACAGCCCCGCTAGCCACCTATCCACGAACAAGGTGTGTAGTGGTGTGTTGGTAAAGGGACAATCTGGGCTGGACGTTCCACGATCGCCCACGGCCCACTGGAGACGAGATCTGGAGCTCTCTCTGCGTCAGAGACTCTTTCGCAAGAAGTGGGAGGGAGTCTTTCAAGGGGCGGCCATTTCCACCTCGGACTCTATGGTTAAGAGGGCTCCTGACACAGCTCCATCTGACACAGCTCCATCTGTCAGTCCACCACTTTCCATGACCAGGACCAGTACAGGAGACAGCCCCGCTAGCGCCTTATCCACCCCCATGGCATCTAGTGGTGTGCTGGTAAAGGGACAATCTGAGCCGGACACTCCACAATCACCCGAGCCCCACTGGAGATGCAATCTGGAGCTCTCTCGGCGTCGGAGGCTCATTTGTAAGGAGTGGGAAGAAGTCTGTGAAGGAGCGACCACTTCTACCTCGGACTCTCTTATGAAGAGGACACCTGACACAGCCTCGTCTGTCACAGGTCCATCGGACCCAGTCCCTTCTATCACAGCTCCATCTGTTAGACCACCATTCGCGATCACCACCCCCATGGTGTCTAGTGGGGTGCTGGTAAAGGGACAATCTGACGCGGACATTCCACGATCACCCAAGCCCCACTGGAGGCGAGGTCCGGATCTGACTGTCCGTCGGAGGCGCATCCGTGGGCTGTGGAGACGAGCCATCCTGATGGCCCGCATCATTGGGATGCTGCTGCCGGACAGGCTGAAGGAGGTGGCTCGCAGTGAAGAGTCCCGTCAGCACATGTCACCTGATTGTGTCCAAGACCCGCTTGTCAGAGCGAGTTGCCCCTTTGTTCAAGCGTTCAAAAGAAAGCTTGTAATCTTTGAACATGGGCTACCGGCTCTGAACCAGGAAAAATCCAAGGTCACATCCTGCTAACAGCCTGGCCGGAAACAAGACGTTCAAGACACAATACATAACAAATAACCCCACGATGACAGATAATTTCCCACGGCACACCTGACGATCTCTCACGGCACACTGGTTGAAAATCACTGATCTAGACCATCACCATCTACCCCATTGGCCTCAACATTTGGTTTGTTCAGTTTGGGGTTACTTGTTATGTCTTGTGCTTGTACTGATGTCATTCATGAATAAAGTCTCTGAACATTCTCTGCCTGTGTTTGGGTCCTATCTCCACTGTATCCCACGACTGTGCTCAGTGAGCTGCCTGGACTTCCTGTCACACACACATACACACAGACATACACCAGCCCGCTTCCGGCTTTAGGCCTGGGCCATAGCAAACACACACCAGTATTTGCCATGTCTCTCCTATGTCGTTTTTAGCTTCTCTTACTCTGAAAATGTAATTTATTGCTTTATAAATGTTCTTAGCTGGTAGACAAACATACTCCAGGAGCTTGCTCCATCAAAGCTTTATCTGTATAGCACATTTCATACCCAGAGGCAACACAATGCGCTTTACAGAGAACAAGGGAGGTGGGCATACGACCCACCTCTACATATTCCATAGGGAAGCAAAAAAACAGTAATCACCCGGTGGCCAGATAAGTGAGCTGTAAAAATTCTTCCCTGACCCCTCTCAACGAGGCGATCGACTCCCCACAATGGTTCTATTTTGCTCCATATCTGAATGTCTGTGTGTCATGTGACATTACTGTTAATGACGTACTGTATTTGTGAAACTGTATAAATGTACATAACCTTTAAAGTTGTCTCATGTTTCTTTCATGCGTTATGTTGCCCAGATATGGATAAAAGACGGTTAGCTCTCTCATACTTGGGCCTCAAAAGTGCAAACTGAGATAAATCTAACGCACCTCAAGTCA
The DNA here is from genome assembly GCF_949987555.1 of Borostomias antarcticus. Lineage (NCBI taxonomy): Eukaryota > Metazoa > Chordata > Actinopteri > Stomiiformes > Stomiidae > Borostomias > Borostomias antarcticus. Next base: position 2,914,686 of record NC_140258.1, read on the forward strand.
AATGTACAGTGTGTGTACTTGACCTAGGTTCTCAGTATGAGACTCACAATTCTCACCGCTAGAGGGCGTCACACTCCAATTAATTCACCCATTCCCCCCTCTTTCTCATTCCTGCTGTGCTGCGCCCAGGAAGAGACGGGAGTGGATGGAAGTATACCAGCCGTGCATGTTTTGAGCATGGATTGAGAAAACTAGGCTTTAGGCACAAACTTCTATAGTTGATCAGATGGTGGGGAACAGGCCACAATTAAAGACTGTTTTCAAAGCAGTCAGCTTGTCACAGAGGTGCCAGGTGGTGTAGACTGGTGAGGAGGACTGCCAGGTGGTATAGACTGGAGAGGAGGGCTTGGTTTGGCTACACCCTTCCATCCTGCCAGGCCAAACTGCCCTCTGTGGAGCTCTCGTCTTCAACTCAAAGCTCATTGAAGAGCCGGGGTTCCAACCAACACCCTCTCAGATAATACATCTCAGTCCTAATCTATAAACACTATTGTATGGTATAGTGATGCATCTCATCAGGTGGTCTCTGGACAGTGTGTTGTGTTCTCCAGGTGTACTTCCTGTGCTCTCCCGCCGAGAGGGACTGCATCACTGCTACATCACACACCTGACCTCTGACCTTCTCATCCTGGGACTGCATCACTGCTACATCACACACCTGACCTCTGACCTTCTCATCCTGGGACTGCATCACTGCTACATCACACACCTGACCTCTGACCTTCTCATCCTGGGACTGCATGGTGTACACATCGTCTTTTTGTTACTCGGTTAATCAATGTACATATAATACTCCATCTGCCTTGCCTTTTTTTCTATACATGAGCACAATAAAAAACTAGAAAGTACATTTCCTGGAGAAAATGTGAGGTGGGCTAGCTGCTGCAGCTGTATGTAACAGCTACTGCTAGAAATACTACGGACCAGGCAATCTCCATGCACCCACCGGCGAAGACCGTGCGTCTCTAGCCCACTCAGGGGCTGAGTTGTGGGGTCTGTGGCGTGGACAGTGGCATGGTGGTGAGACTCCGCCCCCTCAGGTCAGATCTGGTCGAGGACAGTGTACCCCTCTCCGGGCCACATACCCGCCCGCACCGGTGCAGACCGTGTGTCTCTAGCCCACTCAGGGGCTGAGCTGTGGGGCCCGTGGCGTGGATAGTGGCGTGCTGGTTAGGCCCCGCCCCCTTGGGTCACAGCTAGTCGCGGACAGTACAGTGACCTCTGGGCAATTTCAATGCATCCACCAATGAAGACTGTGTCTCTAGCCCACTCAAGAGTTGAGTTGTGGGGCCCGTGGCGTGGATAGTGGCATGGTGATGAGACTCCACCCCCTCAGGTCAGAGCCAGTCGGGGACAGTGTACCCCTCTCCGGGCCACCTACCTGACTCCACCATGAAGACCTCCGGGCAGTCTCCTTGCACCCACTGGTGAAGACTGTGTGTCTCTAGCTCAATCAGGGGCTGAGTTGTGGGGACTGTGGCGTGGTGGCGAGACCACCACGCCACCACAAAGAGAAAGAAAGAAAGAAAGAAAGAAAGAAAGAAAGAAAGAAAGAAAGAAAGAAAGAAAGAAAGAAAGAAAGAAAGAAAGAAACAAGGAAGGATGGAAGGAAGGATGGAAGGAAGGAAGAAAGGATGGAAGGAAGGAAGGAAGGATGGAAGGAAGGAAGGATGGATGGAAGGATGGATGGATGGAAGGATGGAAGGATGGAAGGAAGGATGGAAGGAAGGATGGAAGGAAGCAAGGATGGAAGGATGGAAGGAAGGATGGAAGGAAGGATGCAAGGAAGGAAGGAAGGAGGGAAGGAAGGATGGATGGATGAAAGAAAGATACAAAGTAAGAAAGATGGATGGATGGATGAAAGAAAGAAAGAAAGAAAGAAAGATGGATGGATGGATGGATGGATGAAAGAAAGAAGGATGGATGGAAGAAAGAAAGAAAGAAACAAGGAAGGATGGAAGGAAGGATGGAAGGAAGGAAGAAAGGATGGAAGGAAGGAAGGAAGGAAGGATGGAAGGAAGGAAGGATGGAAGGATGGATGGAAGGATGGAAGGAAGGATGGAAGGAAGGATGGAAGGAAGCAAGGATGGAAGGAAGCAAGGATGGAAGGATGGAAGGAAGGATGGAAGGATGGAAGGAAGGATGCAAGGAAGGAAGGAAGGAGGGAAGGAAGGATGGATGGATGAAAGAAAGATACAAAGTAAGAAAGATGGATGGATGGATGAAAGAAAGAAAGAAAGATGGATGGATGGATGGATGGATGGATGGATGAAAGAAAGAAAGAAGGATGGATGGAAGAAAGAAAGAAAGAAAGAAAGAAAGAAGGATGGATGGATGGATGAAAGAAAGAAAGAAAGATAGAAAGAAAGAGAAAGATAGAAAGAAGGATGGATGGATGGATGAAAGAAAGAAAGAAAGAAAAAGAAGGAAGGAAGGAAGGAAAGAAGGAAGGATGGAAGGATGGAAGGAAGGAAGGATGGAAGGAAGGAAGGAAGGAAGGAAGGAAGGAAGGAAGGAAAGAAAGAAAGGAAGGAAGGATGGAAGGAAGGAAGGAAAGGAAGGAAGGAAGGATGGATGGATGGATGGATGGAAGGAAGGATGGAAGGAAGGAAAGAAGGAAGGATGGAAGGATGGATGGAAAGGAAGGAAGGAAGGAAGGAAGGAAGGAAGGAAGGAAGGAAGGAAGGAAGGAAGGAAGGAAGGATGGAAGGAAGGATGGAAGGAAGGAAGGAAGGAAGGGAAGAAAGGAAGGATGGATGGAGGGAAGGAAGGAAAGTAGGATGGAAGGAAGGAAGTGAATGAATGAATATGAATGCTACCACAATAGTCATAAAAGGGTGCCTGTACAGAGAGCCTGCACGTGTCCCCAAATTCAAATCCCAACTGACACTGTGAGCATCCTCTCATTCACTTCAATGGAAAGGCATGTCCGATTCAGACAGCTCTCTCTCAAAAAGTATAAATGTCACAGCCTAGATATTGACACCGTAGGAATCCTGAGAAAATGCTGAACATTTTAGGATATGATATGTCCGTGTAGCTTAAAAACTGTAGGCATGGCGACGAGTTAGAAAAAGGGTAAAAATGCAAAATTAGCAGCTCAAAAGGTAGTGTGTGGGCCCATACGTTTCAATGGAGAGCGCAGTTGCCGAACAAATCGTCATACAGCGAAAACTATAAGTCACACGGCTTAGATACTTACATTGTACGAATCAGCACAGTTATGGGAACGTTTCGATATATAATATGTGTATGAGCTGTTAAAACTGTAGGCATAGCGACAAGTTAGAAAAAGAGTCAAAATGCAAAATTAGCAGCTCAAAAGCTAGAGTGTGTTGCCATACGTTTCAATGAGGAGCGCAGTTGCCGAACAAATCGTCATACAGCGAAAACTATAAGTCATACGGCTTAGATACTTACATTGTACGAATCAGCACAGTTGTGTGAATGTTTTGATGTATAATATGTGTGTGAGCTTTCAAAACTGTAGGAGTGCCAGCAGTTTACAAAATGTGTGAATATTTTCAAAGCAACTGCTGCCAACACTCTAAAAACATAAAATTTCTGAACATTCCAAAAGCATTTCAAGCAGTTTCAATAGGACAAAAAATAGTTTTAAAAGTTAAATTTCTAAAAAACTATAACAAATATCAAAAATCTGAATGGATCCGTTCAAGAGCTGAACGTCATGAACATTTTAAAGTTTGAATGAGGTTTCTAGCACAAAGTATGAAGAACTAGTAGAGGTTCAAAAAAGCGGGGAGAATTATAATAATAATAATAAAGAAAGAAAGAAATAGTGGGAATATCACAAGTTGGGCTAGCTTCTGCAAGCTAGCCCACCTAATAAATATGAAAAATAAAGTATATCCACAACATTGGTCTGTGGTGTTTTTCCTCTCATTCAATCACAGACAGACAGGAGCCGGCGTTAAAGAAAAGAAGCACTTAAGAATGTTTATTTTTTCAACAACTGGCCAAGATACTCAGTAGAACAACATTAGAATACAGCCATTTGTAACAGGACGGAAATACTTGGATTACAGTGTAACAAACGTACAAACAAGCGTTTGGAAAAATCTCTACCGGCTATTTTTGTCAGATGACACAAACTGGCGAGTCTCTCGGCATCATTTGGTCACTAGAAAAGCAGGTCTCTGCACTCGAGGTCCTCGGGATCAACTGCTTGTGCAGCCAAAGCCTTGATTATTACCACAGGCTGCCGGCCTGTCGCTTCACTCAACAGCCATTCTGGGGAGCAGGAAGGGGATTCTCTCAGTGTAACGACACCCTGGCCCGTCTCAGTAGCCACATGGCCGGGCCCTTCTTATAAACGGACTCCCGGAAGGCCGAAATAAATGCATTTTTATTTGCATAATACAACTAGGTTCACTTCTTAATGTGGCCATCAGAAGCTGTTATGCCAACGTCATAGTGAAGCTAGCATGCTAGGCTATACAATACAAAAATAAATGATTGAAGGTAAAATGCACAAAGCCAGCCAATTTACTGACCCCTGTGGAATGGATTCATAGGAACACGATGCCCTTCTGGTACGAACATGGAATACAGTCCTGAGACTATTCTGGTTCACACCAGCTGACCATGCAAATCACACTCAACTACTTAACAGTAAACATCCCTTGTGGGTCCACACTTCCTGTGTGAAGCAGCATTAAAAGCAGCAGGAGAAGAAGAAACGCGGGCGGGGGACCTCCATTCAAGTTTGCATTAAACGTTGCCAGTGGCTGCACTGGTTGGTCTTCCTCCACACCCCTCAGCAGATGGGCTGGCTGTAGTGGACCGGCACCCCTCGCTCGCTCCTCTTTATCTCCTTCATGAGGACGGCGGCGCACGCCGACGCCGTGACCTGCGGGAGGGGGAGGCAAGGTCGGGGGGTTAAGCAGAGTGGGAAGGGAACAGGAGGTGCGGGAACTTTGACCCTGAACACTTTCAGGACTAGGAGGAGACAGAGAGAGGGTTAAGTAATGGAGATTCTCTGGAGTGCAGGTCATGGTGTAAAGGTCATGGTGTGAAGGTCATGGTGTGAAGGTCATGGTGTGAAGGTCATGGTGTGAAGGTCATGGTGTGAAGGTCATGGTGGTGCAGGAGAGTGTGAGTAGTTGCTCAGCCTACTACAGTCTGAAACCCTCACCCAAGCCCTAACCCTATAACCCTCACCCTATAACCCTAACCCTAACCCTAACCCTATAACCCTAACCCTCACCCTAACCCTAGCCTACTACAGTCTGAAACCCTCACCCAAGCCAAGGACAGAATGGAAACATTATCCAGTCACTAAACAGTGCAAAGAAGCCAGCGGATTGAGCTGAACACAGAGGATTGAGCTGAACACAGAGGATTGAGCTGAACACAGAGGATTGAGCTGAACACAGAGGATTGAGCTGAACACAGAGGATTGAGCTGAACACAGAGGATTGAGCCGAACACAGAGGATGGAGCCGAACACAGAGGATTGAGCCGAACACAGAGGATTGAGCTGAACACAGAGGATTGAGCTGAACACAGAGGCAAACAAAGCCGGTAGTGTGCGATATGGGAAATCAGACCTGGGTATTGTATTATTTACAAATACTACTGAAATGCCCCTAGACTAATGAAACTGCCCCTAGACTAATGAAACTGCCCCTAGACTAATGAAACTGCCCCTAGACTAATGAAACTGCTCCTAGACTAATGAAACTGCCCCTAAACTAATGAAACTGCCCCTAGACTAATGAAACTGCCCCTAGACTAATGAAACTGCCCCCAGGTCTGCAGACAGAGGGGTTAGATGCAAGCGGAGGCAGTGGTCATGGAGACGGTCAGAGGGGTGAAGACCACGGGGTCCTGGTAAGGGTCGGGCTGGGGGGGGGAGAAGGGGGCGGGGGGGGAGAAGGGGGTGGCGGGGGGGGAGAGGAGCACGTAGGTGGCGGAGGAGGAGGAGGAGGAGTGGGAGCGCCAGATCTCCTTCCTGAGGATTGAGCTCAACACGATGGCTGCGACCTGGGGGGGAGGGAGAGAGACGGAGGGTCATGGAGGAGGAGAGGAGGGATGGGAGGAGGGAGAGAGACGGAGGGTCATGGAGGAGGAGAGGAGGGGTGGGGGGAGGAGGGAGAGAGACGGAGGATCAGGGAGGAGGAGAGGAGGGATGGGGGGGAGGGAGAGAGACGGAGGGTCATGGAGGAGGAGAGGAGGGATGGGGGGAGGAGGGAGAGAGACGGAGGGTCATGGAGGAGGAGAGGAGGGATGGGGGTGGAGGGAGACGGAGGGTCATGGAGGAGGAGAGGAGGGGTGGGGGGGGGAGGGAGAGAGACGGAGGGTCATGGAGGAGGACAGGAGGGGTGGGGGGAGGAGGAAGAGGAGGAGGTGACAGACAGAGAGAGCAAGGGGGAGGAGGAGGAAGAGGAGGTGACAGACAGAGAGAGCAAGGAGAGATTGATTGATGGAGAGAGGACAAACGGATAGGAGATAGAGGTGATGGACAGAGAGAGCGAGAGGAGAGAGATGGAGGGAGGGAGAACAGAACGGAGGAGGAGGAGACGGACAGAAAGAGCAAGGAGAGAGAGAGAGATGGAGGGAGAGAGAGATGGAGAGAGAGAGAGATGGAGAGAGAGAGATGGAGGGAGAGAGAGATGGAGAGAGAGAGAGATGGAGAGAGAGAGAGATGGAGAGAGAGAGAGATGGAGGGGGAAAGAGGCAAGGAGGGAGACAGAAAGGGAGCGAGGGAAGAAAGTCATTAGATGAGGAGGTGAGATGTAGGTAGGGGTCACAGGTCATCACACACAGGTAGGTAGGGGTCATCACACACAGGTAGGTAGGGGTCATGGGTCAGCACACACAGGTAGGTAGGGGTCATCACACACAGGTAGGTAGGGGTCACGGGTCATCACACACAGGTAGGTAGGGGTCACAGGTCATCACACACAGGTAGGTAGGGGTCACAGGTCATCACACACAGGTAGGTAGGGGTCATCACACACAGGTAGGTAGGGGTCACAGGTCATCACACACAGGTAGGTAGGGGTCACAGGTCATCACACACAGGTAGGTAGGGGTCACAGGTCAGCACACACAGGTAGGTAGGGGTCAGCACACAGCAGAGGAGAGGAGAAGGGGGAACAAAGAGATGTTAACAATCTTGAGGTTTGGAGTTGATGTCTCTCGTCCGGGCGTCTGTAGCTCAGGAGGTAGAGCGGGTCACCCGGTGATCGTAGGGTCGGCGGTTCGAATCCCGGCTCCTCCTGACCACATGTCGAAGTGCCCTTTTGAACCCCAAATTGCTCCCAGTGAGCAGGCTGGCACCTTGCATCTTGCAGCTGCCGCCATTGATGTTTGTGTGAGTGGGTGAATGAGAGGCCTTCGCTGTAAAGCGCTTTGGGTAAAAGTGCCGTCCATTTAGCATTTCCATCTGCTCTGCTCCTCACTGGTTCTTTACACCGTTTACCCTTATTTAACCACCTGGTGCCTTCCAAACTGACTTTCCCTCTCTTTCTCTCTCTCCCTCTCTCTCTCTCCCTCTATCTCTCTCTCTCTCCCTCTATCTCTCTCTCTCCCTCCCTCTATCTCTCTTTCCCCCTCTCTTCCTCCCTCTCTCCCTCTCTCTCTCCCTCCCTCTGTCTCTCTCTTTCCCTCCCTCTATCTCTCTCTCCCTTTCTCTCCCTCCCTCTATCTATCTCTCTCTCTCCCTCTCTCTCCCTCCCTCCATCTATCTCTCTCTCTCCCTCTCTCTCCCTCCCTCCATCTCTCTCTCCCTCTCTCTATCTCTCTCTCTCCCTCTCTCCTCCATCTGCTCCATAGTGAACAGGTCAGTAGTTCATAGTGAACAGGTCAGTAGTTCATAGTGAACAGGTCAGTAGTTCATAGTGAACAGGTCAGTAGTTCATAGTGAACAGGTCAGTAGTTCTCAGAGCTGTGTGTTGTACCCTGGCTCTAACAGACAGTGTGGAGTGGTTTATAGTGTGCAGTACGGTGCTGGGTGTTTATAGTGTGCAGTACGGTGCTGGGTGTTTATAGTGTGCAGTAGGGTGCTGGGTGTTTATAGTGTGCAGTAGGGTGCTGGGTGTTTATAGTGTGCAGTAGGGTGCTGGGTGTTTATAGTGTGCAATACGGTGCTGGGTGTTCGGCTGCCACCAGGGGGCAGTTAAGTACAGCAGTGTCACCGGTGGAATGGGTCCTCTGAAGGTAGGAGTAGTGGGCAGGCTCAAGGAAGCTAGGAGCAGTGGGCAGGCTCAAGGAAGCTAGGAGCAGTGGGCAGGCTCAAGGAAGCTAGGAGCCGTGGGCGGGCTCAAGGAAGCTAGGAGCAGTGGGCAGGCTCAAGGAAGCTAGGAGAAGTGGGCAGGCTCAAGGAAGCTAGGAGCAGTGGGCGGGCTCAAGGAAGCTAGGAGCAGTGGGCGGGCTCAAGGAAGCTAGGAGCAGAGGGCGGGCTCAAGGAAGCTAGGAGCAGTGGGCAGGCTCAAGGAAGCTAGGAGCAGTGGGGAGGCTCAAGGAAGCTAGGAGCAGTGGGGAGGCTCAAGGAAGCTAGGAGCAGTGGGCAGGCTCAAGGAAGCTAGGAGCAGTGGGGAGGCTCAAGGAAGCTAGGAGCAGTGGGCAGGCTCAAGGAAGCTAGGAGCAGTTGGCGGGCTCAAGGAAGCTAGGAGCAGTGGGCGGGCTCAAGGACTCTCCGACATGCTGCTGGGAGCTGCCATCGAACCGGGAACCTTCCACTCAGCAGACAGCTGCTCTACCTCCTGAGCTACTGTGTGTGTGTGTGTGTTCTATTGTGCTACTACACTAGTATAGTGCGTAGTGTATGGTATGTAAGTGCGTAGTGTATAGTATGGAAGTGGGCCCACCAGCAGGGCAGCCGTGCCCAGGAACAGACCCATCACCAGGGAGGCTTTCTCCTGGAACAGGTTCATGATGACCGTGGGACAGGCCTAGAGGAGAGGAGAGGAGGAGAGAGGAGAGGACAGGAGAGGAGAGGACAGGACAGGACAGGAGAGGAGAGGAGAGGAGAGGAGAGGAGAGGAGAGGAGAGGAGAGGAGAGGAGAGGAGAGGAGAGGAGAGGAGAGGAGAGGACAGGACAGGACAGGACAGGACAGGAGAGGAGAGGAGAGGAGAGGAGAGGAGAGGAGAGGAGAGGAGAGGAGAGGAGAGGAGAGGAGAGGAGAGGAGAGGACAGGACAGGACAGGAGAGGAGAGGAGAGGAGGTTAAAGTATTAGGACAGTTATTCTGTAATCTTCCATGTTGAATTTTAATTGATATAATAATAATTAAGGTGCAGTCTGTTTACTCTGAGAGTTAGAATTTAGTTTTTTCATCTATATCTGGTGAACCATTTAGAGAAATAGATATTTAATCACAACTGAAGGCATCTTTGGTCATCCATTTTGTTGTTTTATGTGGTATAGAGAAGACAGACCTACTGTAGTTAAGTGTGACTAATACAGCTACAGTCATTCTGAGTATAAATCCTTGAGAGTAGTTGGCTGACAGTTCATATTATTATACTCACAGGTACAGTGAAGAGAGTTTATATTATTATACTCACAGGTATAGTGAAGTGAGTTCATATTATTATACTCACAGGTATAGTGAAGAGAGTTTATATTATTATACTCACAGGTATAGTGAAGAGAGTTTATATTATTATACTCACAGGTACAGTGAAGTGAGTTTATATTATTATACTCACAGGTATAGTGAAGAGAGTTTATATTATTATACTCACAGGTACAGTGAAGTGAGTTTATATTATTATACTCACAGGTATAGTGAAGTGAGTTTATATTATTATACTCACAGGTATAGTGAAGTGAGTTTATATTATTATACTCACAGGTATAGTGAAGTGAGTTTATATTATTATACTCACAGGTACAGTGAAGAGAGTTTATATTATTATACTCACAGGTATAGTGAAGTGAGTTTATATTATTATACTCACAGGTATAGTGAAGAGAGTTTATATTATTATACTCACAGGTATAGTGAAGAGTTTATATTATTATACTCACAGGTATAGTGAAGAGAGTTTATATTATTATACTCACAGGTATAGTGAAGTGAGTTTATATTATTATACTCACAGGTATAGTGAAGAGAGTTTATATTATTATACTCACAGGTATAGTGAAGAGAGTTTATATTATTATACTCACAGGTATAGTGAAGTGAGTTTATATTATTATACTCACAGGTACAGTGAAGTGAGGTCATATTATTATATTATTATACTCACAGGTATAGTGAAGTGAGGTCATATTATTATACTTACAGGTATAGTGAAGTGAGGTCATATTATTATATTATTATACTCACAGGTATAGTGAAGTGAGGTCATATTATTATATTATTATACTCACAGGTATAGTGAAGTGAGGTCATATTATTATATTATTATACTTACAGGTATAGTGAAGTGAGGTCATATTATTATATTATTATACTCACAGGTATAGTGAGGTCATATTAGTATACTCACAGGTATAGTGAGGTCATATTAGTATACTCACAGGTATAGTGAGGTCATATTAGTATACTCACAGGTATAGTGAGGTCATATTAGTATACTCACAGGCATGGTGAAGGTCTCCAGAAAGCTATGGTTAGGACACGTCTTTTTCACCAGGATGTCCAACGCACCCACCAGTCCACAGCACCGCAGCTATAAGACAAGAGACAGAGAGATAAAGAGAGAGATAAAGAGAGAGAGAGAGCAAGAGAGAGAGAGAAAGAGAGAGAGAGACAGAGAGATAAAGAGAGAGAGCAAGAGAGAGAGAGAAAGAGAGAGAGACAGAGAGAGAGAGAAATAGAGAGAGAGAGAAAGAGAGAGAGAGAAAGAGAGAGAGATAGACAGAGAGAGAGAGAGAAAGAGAGAGAAATAGAGAGAGAAAGAGAGAGAAAAAGAGAGAGAGAGAAAGAGAGAGAGAAAGAGAGAGAGAGAAAGAGAGAGAGAGAAAGAGAGCACACGAGAGGCAGAAGATGTCAGGCAGTGAGTGAGTGCTTGCGTGAGTGAGTGAGTGAGTGCGTGCGAGTGTGTGTGTGTGTGTGTGTGTGTGTGTGTGTGTGAGTGCGTGAGAGTGCGTGCGTGAGAGTGCGTGCGTGAGTGCGTGTGTGTGTGAGTGCGTGCGTGGGTGTGTGTGCGTGTGTGCGAGTGTGTGTGTGCGTGCGTGTGTGTGTGTGTGAGTGCGTGCGTGCGTGGGTGTGTGTGCGTGGGTGTGCGAGTGTGTGTGTGCGTGCGTGCGAGCGAGCGAGTGAATGCGTGCGCGTGCGTGAGTGTGTGTGTGTGTGCGTGCGTTCACCGTATTGTGGAAGATGGTCAGCGTGACGGCCATCCCCGGGTCTCCTTTGTCCACATAGTGAGCGTAGACCGACGCGTAGAAGATGGCCAGACGCCCGCTGACCTGCACGGAGGAACACACAGTCCAGTTAAACACACAGTCCAGTTAAACACACAGTCCAGTTAAACACACAGTCCAGTTAAACACACAACAAGTGTCCTTCACAGTCACATCAGCCGTTTGTGTGTACCTTGTCAAATTTGTAAAGTATGGCGCAAATGAATTCTCTAATGTGTTTTAATATGTTTATCAGTATACTGCACTGTAACTTTTATTCCTGTATTCTATTTGTCCTGCCTTTTGTTTTAAATGTCTATAATGACTTGCTTTTTGTTTTAATGCTTTTAATTTGCCCTGCCTTTTGTTTTAAATGTCTATAATGTCTTGCTTTTTGTTTTAAGGCTTTTAATGTCTCATGTAAAGCACCTTGAATTGCCCTGTGGCTGAAATGTGCTATATAAATAAACTTGCCTTGCCTTGAATGCATTTTTAAACTGGACTACACTTAATTTAAATTTCCTCAACATAACGCACACTTACTCCGAAGTGATTTATATTTTTAGTTGAAGGACAATCACAGCTACATTTGCCATCAATAGTTTGGTCACTACCATTCAGCTTATAAATAGATCTACAAACACAAAAGTTATAAAGACTATTTTTTTCTGCCCTCACAAATGTAAAAAAAACACCCTTAATGATAGTGATGAATTGTTTTGTCAAAATGAAAGTTGTTCATCAAAGTCTTGGTTATATAATGATGTCAAAAATATTTAGAACATCCTAGATCTAAATAGTCAAAAAAGGGGTTTAGTCACAACAGTTCCGTATCCTTTTCCTACCCCTGACCCTGCCTCTATCTGGGCCCAGGCACATTTATGCACAAACAGACATACACCAATGTTTGCCATGTCTCTCCTATGATGTTATTAGCCTCTCTTACTCTGAAAATGTAATTGAATGTTATTTATTGCTCTATAAATGTTCTTAGCCGGTAGACAAACATACTCCAGGAGCTTGCTCGATCGCCTCGTTGAGAGGGGTCAGGGAAGAATCACAGCTCACTTATCTGGCCCCCGGGTGATACTGTTTTTTTGCTTCCCTCTGGAAAATGTAGAGGTGGGTCGTATGCCCACCTCCCTTGTTCTCTGTAAAGCGCATTGTGTTGCCTCTGGGTATGAAATGCGCTATATAAATAAAGCTTTGATTGATTGATTGATTGATATAAATACAGCTGAGTTGAGCTAACGTACTTGTGATTACCAGGTGACGAGTACAGCTACTGTTGGGTGAAGTTAAGGCATTGCCTCTCCTCTCCTTCTGCGACATGAAAGCTGGTATTATATTATATTATTATTAGGGCAGCGGAAGGATTGGATGCAATGCTCCAAACATTAGTGGGGTGAACAGACGGCCTGGTAGTCCGTTTTTTTGTTTTCAGATGATCATTTATTATACGACATCTGTAAAAGCATCACTGCTCACAGTGGACTTTCGATTGGTCTGATTACAACTCGTCAGTTGTTGTTTCTTCTGTCAAAGAAACACAAGAACCAGGGCTGGACTGGGACAAAAAATCGTCCCTGGCATTTTTGGCCCAGACCGGCCCACCACAATCGGCCGGACACCACCCACCAGTAGGAAATCCTTGCGGCCCCTTTAAATATGCAATTCCACCGTACTATTTCCCCAAACCACTACAAAGATGAGTAAGTTCCGTGGACAAGTGTGCCAGTGCAAATGGACGAGTGTACTCACTCACTCTTGACTCCCTGGTGGTCAGACGTGGCCGTGGAGTACACAATCTCCATACTCAAGTAACAGTTACAGTAGAAGTACAAGAAATTGTCAAAGAAAAAGCTCTGATAGAAGTCAAAATATAATTTCTAATTATTTATTAAATTATGATTATTATTATTCAAATGTAAGTATAGAAATATATGTACAAAGTATACAAGTAACTCAAAATGTTGCCTGTGAACTCCACTGGGCTGAAAAGATCTCCTCAAACAAGGCAACCTTTAAAAGAGTGAGAGGGAGAGACAAAGAGAGAAAGGTGAGAATGATAATTGATGGAGTTAAATGATCACAGTACTGGTCCAGTATCTTCAATTAAGAACAATGTAGAGAGATAGTTGCATGTATTTGATACTTACCTAGTAATAAAGGCTGCATGGCCCTCTGGATACCCTCAACAATAATGGCATCTCCTGAGAGAGAGAGAAAGAGAGAGATAGAGAGAGAGGGGGGGGGAGAGAGAGAGAGAGGGAGAGATGAGACATGATCAATGATAAGTCATACATGATTAAATGACAGATTCAGATGATCAGAGTTGCATGAATTGTATACTTACTTACTGGAAAAAGGCTGCATGGACCTCTGAATACTCTCATCAACAATGGCATCCTGAGTGAGAAAGAGGGAGGAAGAGAGATGAGACACGATAAGTGAGATAAACTATAGATTCAGATAGTAACAATATCTTCTAGAAAATGTAAGCAGTTGCATAGATTGTAAACTCACTACTTACATAAAAAAGGATGCCTGTGAAGTCCAATCCAGTTAAAAGCAAAGTGCTTCTTTTCAAACAAATGAGGGCAACCTTTGATAGAGAGAGAGGGAGAAAAGGGGAGACAGAGAGAAAGGTGAGACTGAGACATTATAATTGATTGAGTTGATCACAGTACTGGTAATTACATGATCATAATACCTTTATCTTTACTGGAAAAGGCTGCATGACCCTCTGGATACCCTCAACAATAATATCCTGACAGAGAGAGAGGGGGGGGAGTGAGAGAGAGATGAGACATGATCAATGATCATTTTTAAATTATAAATGATTAAACGACAGATTCTAGAAAATATAAAAACATAGTTGCATGTATTGTATACTTACTTAGTGGAAAAGGCTGCATGGCCCTCTGAATACCCTCATCAACAATGGACAATGAACCACACAAGTTATGGCCGGGCATCCTATGAGAGACAGGGGAGGGGGGGTAATAATGAGTCACATGATCACACTATCTTCAGTCTAAAAAGCTGCTACATTATTATGAATAATTTTATAATAATAACAACAACAATTTCATATCAACTTACTATGAGTTTCCTCAGTAGCTCACTCTTCTCTGACACTTTGTCAATGACAGTGTCTGTGTCCAAAGCAACAAGGACGTCTTTTTCAGTGGCCATCAACATGAAGGCTTCCAATTTACTGGCAGACAGCTGCTCCTCAGTCTGCTTTTGATATATTTCAGTGTTGAGAATGACTTTTTTAACCTAGCCCCTTAGTAACAGTCCTGAAAGGAGCTAGGCTTACCAGTCAACTGGCTGGTAAATTATCCATTACCAATAGGTTTTTAGCAGCCAGCCATTGGCTAGTAAATGGCTAGGGTTAATTTTGGACCATGGCCACACACAGCTAACGTTAGCCTGCTCCTCTTTTTCTTCGAAGATATAACGTTAAGTAGCCCAGCAGCAGCAACACTGCTAGGCTAGGCCAGAATAGATAACGTTAGTAATAGCGCTAGTGCTAATTGCCAAGCTAACGTGCTAATGTTAGCACTACTAGTACTGACGTTATCTGGCTGGCCTAGACAAACAGTGTTAACGCTAGCTAGCTCAAACGAAGCTAGCTACGACCCGGTTTGCTTGGCAGGGAGGTGGGTAGCTAGATAATGCTAGCTGGCGCTAGCCAGCAGATAGCCGTCACCCATATTCATATTTAGCTATAGCTTTTTTAGCTTTCAGCTATATTTCCTTACCGTTTCAACTACACACTCCTCCTGCTCACTCTGTCCTTCCTCGGCCCTGTCATGTCTCTGTCCCTCCAGGGCCCTGTCATGTCTCTGTCCCTCCAGGGCCCTGTCATGTCTCTGTCCCTCCAGGGCCCTGTCATGTCTCTGTCCCTCCAGGGCCCTGTCATGTCTCTGTCCCTCCTCGGCCCTGTCATGTCTCTGTCCCTCCTCGGCCCTGTCATGTCTCTGTCCCTCCTCGGCCCTGTCATGTCTCTGTCCCTCCTCGGCCCTGTCATGTCTCTGTCCCTCCTCGGCCCTGTCATGTCTCTGTCCCTCCTCGGCCCTGTCATGTCTCTGTCCCTCCTCGGCCCTGTCATGTCTCTGTCCCTCCTCGGCCCTGTCATGTCTCTGTCCCTCCTCGGCTTCCCTGTCCTGCTCTCGGCCACCATGGCCACCAGCCACCTCTCCTTCAAGTTCGTGTTCAACATGGTGTTCTGAGGCTGTAGACGTTGAAGCAGCCCCTGGCGCAAACATATCAGTAATTTTTGCACATGTTGCAGCATCCGCCTCCAGACTTCTTTCTCCATCCACTGACTTTTGGCTCTCTAACGGCCCAAGCAAATGACACCTGAAACTAACAGAGGGAGGGGTGGGGCCTACATATGATTGGGCCAGCCCAGTGTCAGTATAGAAAATGGACCAATGGGCCGCTGTCCCTGCTCTATGGGCCGTTCGTTAGCCCCCAAAGAAAAAAAATAATATTTTTTTTAGATCGGCCCACAAGTAGGTCCGGCCCACCACATGGCCAGTCCAGCCCTGGGTTCTACACTAAGAAGGATTTCTGAAGAGTATTTCACTCACAAAAGTATGGAACATGACTTGGAGAACACAATCCTGAGACATGCGGGCCTCGGTCGGTGGTGGAGCTACAGAATTCCGCTACCCCATGTCCAGCACATTATGGGGTGAGTTATGAGTTTTGTGATTTGGTTGAAGGTAAAGTTGAACGAGCAGCAGAATAATAACATTTGCCTCTAGACAGTTGAAAATCTAGAAACCGCAAGGCCAACAAATTGTCCATGATCCCTCTGTCACTCTGCCTTTTCCACAGGGACATTTTCTCATTGGGCTTCAGGCCATTTCGCTGGGTGTGTACCTCTGGTGACCCCCTTCTTTTCAGCGTGCTTCTCTGACAAAGTGCTGCGTGTTTGTGCTTCCATATATCCTGGTGCCCGTGCAAATAGCCTACAACAAGACATGTTAACTGTTAGTGTACCAAATACATTCACTTGATGGACAACAGTGGTTATATGTTTGCATTTTTAGATAAATAAAACATTTTATTCATGTCTTCTGCATGGCTCTGGGTGTGTGAGTCACAGGCAGACAGGTGACAGGCTGTTACTGTCCTTTGTCCAAGATGATGGCCCATTGTGACAGATCATGGGGTGTGGTAGGGGTGTGGTCTGGGTAATGAATATTCTGATTGGCTGCTAATTAGCCTGCTAAATTTGGGAACTGTTGTGACTAAACTTTTTTTTTGGAGCTATTTAGATCTAGGATGTTCTAAATATTTTTCACATCATTGCATAACCAAGACTTTGATGAACAACTTTCATTTTGACAAAACAATTCATCACTATCATTCAGGGGGTGTTTTACCAACATTTGTGAGGGCATAAAAAAATAGTCTTTATAACTTTTGTGTTTGTAGATCTATTTATAAGCTGAATGGTAGTGACCAAACTATTGATGGCAAATGTAGCTGCGATTGTCCTTCAACTTTAAATATAAATCACTGCGGAGTAAGTGTGCATTAAGTTGAGGAAATTTAAATTAAGTGTAGTCCAGTTTAAAAATGCATTCAAGGCAAGGCAAGTTTATTTGTATAACACATTTCAGCCACAGGGCAATTCAAGGTGCTTTACATGAGACATTAAAAGCATTAAAACAAAAAGCAAGACATTATAGACATTTAAAACAAAAGGCAGGACAAATTAAAAGCATTAAAACAAAAAGCAAGTCATTATAGACATTTAAAACAAAAAGCAGGACAAACAGAATACAGGAATAAAAGTTACAGTGCAGTATACTGATAAACATATTAAAACACATTAAAGAATTCATTTGCGCCATACTTTACAAATTTGACAAGGTACACACAAACGGCTGATGTGACTGTGAAGGACACTTGTTGTGTGTTTAACTGGACTGTGTGTTTAACTGGACTGTGTGTTTAACTGGACTGTGTGTTTAACTGGACTGTGTGTTCCTCCGTGCAGGTCAGCGGGCGTCTGGCCATGTTCTACGCGTCCGTCTACGCTCACTATGTGGACAAAGGAGACCCGGGGATGGCCGTCATGCTGACCATCTTCCACAATACGGTGAACGCACGCACACACACACTCACGCGCACGCATTCACTCGCTCGCTCGCACGCACACACACACTCGCACACCCACGCACACACACCCACGCACGCACTCACACACACACACGCACTCACGCACGCACTCGCACACTCGCACGCACTCACGCACGCACTCTCACGCACGCACTCCCACGCACTCACACACACACACACACACTCGCACGCACTCACTCACGCAAGCACTCACTCACTGCCTGACATCTTCTGCCTCTCGTGTGCTCTCTCTCTCTCTCTCTCTCTCTTTCTCTCTCTCTCTCTCTCTCTCTCTCTCTCTCTCTTTCTCTCTCTCTTTCTCTCTCTCTCTTTCTCTCTCTTTTTCTCTCTCTTTCTCTCTCTCTATCTCTCTCTCTTTCTCTCTCTGTCTATCTCTCTCTTTCTCTCTCTCTCTTGCTCTCTCTCTCTATTTCTATCTCTCTCTTTATCTCTCTCTTTATCTCTCTGTCTCTTGTCTTATAGCTGCGGTGCTGTGGACTGGTGGGTGCGTTGGACATCCTGGTGAAAAAGACGTGTCCTAACCATAGCTTTCTGGAGACCTTCACCATGCCTGTGAGTATACTAATATGACCTCACTATACCTGTGAGTATACTAATATGACCTCACTATACCTGTGAGTATACTAATATGACCTCACTATACCTGTGAGTATACTAATATGACCTCACTATACCTGTGAGTATAATAATATACTAATATGACCTCACTTCACCATGCCTGTGAGTATAATAATATGACCTCACTTCACTATACCTGTGAGTATACTAATATGACCTCACTTCACTATACCTGTGAGTATAATAATATAAACTCACTTCACTATACCTGTGAGTATAATAATATAAACTCTCTTCACTATACCTGTGAGTATAATAATATGACCTCACTTCACTATACCTGTGAGTATAATAATATAAACTCTCTTCACTGTACCTGTGAGTATAATAATATGAACTGTCAGCCAACTACTCTCAAGGATTTATACTCAGAATGACTGTAGCTGTATTAGTCACACTTAACTACAGTAGGTCTGTCTTCTCTATACCACATAAGACAACAAAATGGATGACCAAAGATGCCTTCAGTTGTGATTAAATATCTATTTCTCTAAATGGTTCACCAGATATAGATGAAAAAACTCAATTCTAACTCTCAGAGTAAACAGACTGCACCTTAATTATTATTATATCAATTAAAATTCAACATGGAAGATTACAGAATAACTGTCCTAATACTTTAACCTCCTCTCCTCTCCTCTCCTCTCCTCTCCTCTCCTCTCCTCTCCTCTCCTCTCCTCTCCTCTCCTCTCCTCTCCTCTCCTCTCCTGTCCTCTCTCCTGTCCTCTTCTCTCTCCTCCTCTCCTCTAGGCCTGTCCCACGGTCATCATGAACCTGTTCCAGGAGAAAGCCCCCCTGGTGATGGGTCTGTTCCTGGGCACGGCTGCCCTGCTGGTGGGCCCACTTCCATACTATACACTACGCACTTCCATACTATACACTACGCACTATACTAGTGTAGTAGCACAAAAGAACACACACACAAACACACGCGCACACACAAACACACAGTAGCTCAGGAGGTAGAGCAGCCGTCTGCTGAGTGGAAGGTTCCCGGTTCGATGGCAGCTCCCAGCAGCATGTCGGAGTGTCCTTGAGCGTGCCCACTGCTCCTAGCTTCCTTGAGCCTGCCCACTGCTCCTAGCTTCCTTGAGCCTGCCCACTGCTCCTAGCTTCCTTGAGCCCGCCCACTGCTCCTAGCTTCCTTGAGCCCGCCCTCTGCTCCTAGCTTCCTTGAGCCCGCCCACTGCTCCTAGCTTCCTTGAGCCTGCCCACGGCTCCTAGCTTCCTTGAGCCTGCCCACGGCTCCTAGCTTCCTTGAGCGTGCCCACGGCTCCTAGCTTCCTTGGGTCAATCACAGAGGACCCACTCCACCGGTGACACTGCTGTACTTTACTGCCCCCTGGTGGCAACCGAACACCCGCCGACCCTACGATCACCGGGTGACCCGCTCTACCTCCTGAGCTACAGCCGCCCGGACGCGAGACGTCAACTCCAAACCTCAAGATTGTTAACATCTCTCTGTTCCCCCTTCTCCTCTCCTCTGCTGTGTGATGACCCCTACCTACCTGTGTGTGCTGACCCGTGACCCCTACCTACCTGTGTGTGCTGACCCCTACCTACCTGTGTGTGCTGACCCCTACCTACCTGTGTGTGCTGACCTGTGACCCCTACCTACCTGTGTGTGATGACCCCTACCTACCTGTGTGTGATGACCTGTGACCCCTACCTACCTGTGTGTGATGACCCCTACCTATCTGTGTGTGCTGACCCCTACCTACATCTCACCTCCTCATCTGATGACTTTCTTCCCTCGCTCCCTTTCTGTCTCCCTCCTTGCCTCTTTCTCCCTCCATCTCTCTCTCTCCCTCCATCTCTCTCTCTCCATCTCTCTCTCTCTCCATCTCTCTCTCCATCTCTCTCTCTCTCCTTGCTCTTTCTGTCCGTCTCCTCCTCCTCCGTTCTGTTCTCCCTCCCTCCATCTCTCTCCTCTCGTTCTCTCTGTCCATCACCTCTATCTCCTATCCGTTTGTCCTCTCTCCATCAATCAATCTCTCCTTGCTCTCTCTGTCTGTCACCTCCTCTTCCTCCTCCTCCCCCTTGCTCTCTCTGTCTGTCACCTCCTCCTCTTCCTCCTCCCCCCACCCCTCCTGTCCTCCTCCATGACCCTCCGTCTCTCTCCCTCCCCCCCCATCCCTCCTCTCCTCCTCCATGACCCTCCGTCTCTCTCCCTCCTCCCCCCACCCCTCCTCTCCTCCTCCCTGATCCTCCGTCTCTCTCCCTCCCCCCCCCACCCCTCCTCTCCTCCTCCATGACCCTCCGTCTCTCTCCCTCCCCCCCATCCCTCCTCTCCTCCTCCATGACCCTCCGTCTCTCCCTCCCCCCCCATCCCTCCTCTCCTCCTCCATGACCCTCCGTCTCTCTCCCTCCTCCCCCCACCCCTCCTCTCCTCCTCCCTGATCCTCCGTCTCTCTCCCTCCCCCCCCCACCCCTCCTCTCCTCCTCCATGACCCTCCGTCTCTCTCCCTCCCCCCCATCCCTCCTCTCCTCCTCCATGACCCTCCGTCTCTCCCTCCCCCCCCATCCCTCCTCTCCTCCTCCATGACCCTCCGTCTCTCTCCCCCCCCATCCCTCCTCTCCTCCTCCATGACCCTCCGTCTCTCTCCCTCCCCCCCCCATCCCTCCTCTCCTCCTCCATGACCCTCCGTCTCTCTCCCTCCCCCCCCCATCCCTCCTCTCCTCCTCCCTGATCCTCCGTCTCTCTCCCTCCCCCCCCCACCCCTCCTCTCCTCCTCCATGACCCTCCGTCTCTCTCCCTCCCCCCCATCCCTCCTCTCCTCCTCCATGACCCTCCGTCTCTCCCTCCCCCCCCATCCCTCCTCTCCTCCTCCATGACCCTCCGTCTCTCTCCCTCCCCCCCAGGTCGCAGCCATGGTGTTGAGCTCAATCCTCAGGAAGGAGATCTGGCGCTCCCACTCCTCCTCCTCCTCCTCCTCCGCCACCTACGTGCTCCTCTCCCCCCCCGCCACCCCCTTCTCCCCCCCGCCACCCCCTTCTCCCCCCCCGCCCCCTTCTCCCCCCCCCAGCCCGACCCTTACCAGGACCCCGTGGTCTTCACCCCTCTGACCGTCTCCATGACCACTGCCTCCGCTTGCATCTAACCCCTCTGTCTGCAGACCTGGGGGCAGTTTCATTAGTCTAGGGGCAGTTTCATTAGTCTAGGGGCAGTTTCATTAGTCTAGGGGCATTTCAGTAGTATTTGTAAATAATACAATACCCAGGTCTGATTTCCCATATCGCACACTACCGGCTTTGTTTGCCTCTGTGTTCAGCTCAATCCTCTGTGTTCAGCTCAATCCTCTGTGTTCAGCTCAATCCTCTGTGTTCAGCTCAATCCTCTGTGTTCAGCTCAATCCTCTGGCTTCTTTTCACTGTTTAGTGACTGGATAATGTTTTCATTCTGTCCTTGGCTTGGGTGAGGGTTTCAGACTGTAGTAGGCTAGGGTTAGGGTTAGGGTTATAGGGTTAGGGTGAGGGTTAGGGTTAGGGTTAGGGTTAGGGTTAGGGTTATAGGGTTAGGGTTATAGGGTTAGGGTTAGGGTTAGGGTTATAGGGTTAGGGTTATAGGGTTAGGGCTTGGGTGAGGGTTTCAGACTGTAGTAGGCTGAGCAACTACTCACACTCTCCTGCACCACCATGACCTTCACACCATGACCTTCACACCATGACCTTCACACCATGACCTTTACACCATGACCTTCACACCATGACCTTCACACCATGACCTTCACACCATGACCTTCACACCATGACCTTCACACCATGACCTTTACACCATGACCTGCACTCCATGACCTTCACACCATGACCTTCACACCATGACCTTCACTCCAGAGAATCTCCATTACTTAACCCTCTCTCTGTCTCCTCCTAGTCCTGAAAGTGTTCAGGGTCAAAGTTCCCGCACCTCCTGGTCCCCTCCCACTCTGCTTAACCCCCCGACCTTGCCCCCCCTCCTCCCCCTCCCCCTCCCGCAGGTCACAGCGTCGGCGTGCGCCGCCGTCCTCATGAAGGAGATTAAGAGGAGCGAGCGAGGGGTGCCGGTCCACTACAGCCAGCCCATCTGCTGAGGGGTGTGGAGGAGGACCAACCAGTGCAGCCACTGGCAACGTTTAATGCAAACTTGAATGGAGGTCCCCCGCCCGCGTTTCTTCTTCTCCTGCTGCTTTCACTGCTGCTTCACACAGGAAGTGTGGACCCACAAGGGATGTTTACTGTTAAGTAGTTGAGTGTGATTTGCATGGTCAGCTGGTGTGAACCAGAATAGTCTCAGGACTGTATTCCATGTTCGTACCAGAAGGGCATCGTGTTTCTATGAATCCATTCCACAGGGGTCAGTAAATTGGCTGGCTTTGTGCATTTTACCTTCAATCATTTATTTTTGTATTGTATAGCCTAGCATGCTAGCTTCACTATGACGTTGTCATAACAGCTTCTGATGGCCACATAAAGAAGTGAACCTAGTTGTATTATGCAAATAAAAATGCATTTATTTCGGCCTTCCGGGAGTCCGTTTCTAAGAAGGGCCCGGCCATGTGGCTACTGAGACGGCCCAGGTGTCGTTACACTGAGAGAATCCCCTTCCTGCTCCCCAGAATGGCTGTTGAGTGAAGCGACAGGCCGGCAGCCTGTGGTAATAATCAAGGCTTTGGCTGCACAAGCAGTTGATCCCGAGGACCTCGAGTGCAGACAGCTGCTTTTCTAGTGACCAAATGATGCCGAGAGACTCGCCAGTTTGTGTCATCTGACAAAAATAGCCGGTAGAGATTTTTCCAAACGCTTGTTTGTACGTTTGTTACACTGTAATCCAAGTATTTCCGTCCTGTTACAAATGGCTGTATTCTAATGTTGTTCTACTGAGTATCTTGGCCAGTTGTTGAAAAAATAAACATTCTTAAGTGCTTCTTTTCTTTAACGCCGGCTCCTGTCTGTCTGTGATTGAATGAGTGCTTGAGGATAAACATCACAGACCAATGTTGTGGATATACTTTATTTGTAATATTTATTTTTTTATTGTGCTCATGTATAGAAAAAAAGGCAAGGCAGATGGAGTATTATATGTACATTGATTAACCGAGTAACAAAAAGACGATGTGTACACCATGCAGTCCCAGGATGAGAAGGTCAGAGGTCAGGTGTGTGATGAAGCAGTGATGCAGTCCCAGGATGAGAAGGTCAGAGGTCAGGTGTGTGATGTAGCAGTGATGCAGTCCCAGGATGAGAAGGTCAGAGGTCAGGTGTGTGATGTAGCAGCGATGCAGTCCCAGGATGAGAAGGTCAGAGGTCAGGTGTGTGATGTAGCAGTGATGCAGTCCCAGGATGAGAAGGTCAGAGGTCAGGTGTGTGATGTAGCAGTGATGCAGTCCCTCTCGGCGGGAGAGCACAGGAAGTACACCTGAAGAACACAACACACTGTCCAGAGACCTCCTGATGAGATGCATCACTATGCCATGCATCACTATGCCAACTCTGCCAGTTGTTTATAGATTAGGACTGAGATGTATTATCTGAGAGGGTGTTGGTTGGAACCCCGGCTCTTCAATGAGCTTTGAGTTGAAGACGAGAGCTCCACAGAGGGCAGTTTGGCCTGGCAGGATGGAAGGGTGTAGCCAAACCAAGCCCTCCTCTCCAGCCTACACCACCTGGCAGCCCTCCTCACCAGTCTACACCACCTGGCAGCCCTCCTCACCAGTCTACACCACCTGGCAGCCCTCCTCACCAGTCTACACCACCTGACAGCCCTCCTCTCCAGCCTGGCAGTCCTCCTTCAGTCTATACCACCTGGCAGCCCTCCTCTCCAGCCTGGCAGTCCTCCTTCAGTCTACACCACCTGGCACCTCTGTGACAAGCTGACTGCTTTGAAAACAGTCTTTAATTGTGGCCTGTTCCCCACCATCTGATCAACTATAGAAGTTTGTGCCTAAAGCCTAGTTTTCTCAATCCATGCTCAAAACATGCACGGCTGGTATACTTCCATCCACTCCCGTCTCTTCCTGGGCGCAGCACAACAGGAATGAGAAAGAGGGGGGAATGGGTGAATTAATTGGAGTGTGACGCCCTCTAGTGGTGAGAATTGTGAGTCACATACTGAGAACCTAGGTCAAGTACACACTCTGTACATTTGACTTGAGGTGCATTAGATTTATCTCTGAGTTTGAGGCCCAAGTATGAGAGAGCTAACCGTCTTTTATCCATATCTGGGCAACATAACGCATGAAAGAAACATGAGACAACTTTAAAGGTTATGTACATTTATACAGTTTCACAAATACAGTACGTCATTAACAGTAATGTCACATGACACACAGACATTCAGATATGGAGCAACATAGAACCATTTGGGGGAGTCGATCGCCTTGTTGAGAGGGGTCAGGGAAGAATTTTTACAGCTCACTTATCTGGCCACCGGGTGATTACTGTTTTTTTGCTTCCCTATGGAATATGTAGAGGTGGGTCGTATGCCCACCTCCCTTGTTCTCTGTAAAGCGCATTGTGTTGCCTCTGGGTATGAAATGTGCTATACAGATAAAGCTTTGAAGGAGCAAGCTCCTGGAGTATGTTTGTCTACCAGCTAAGAACATTTATAAAGCAATAAATTACATTTTCAGAGTAAGAGAAGCTAAAAACGACATAGGAGAGACATGGCAAATACTGGTGTGTGTTTGCTATGGCCCAGGCCTAAAGCCGGAAGTGGGCTGGTGTATGTCTGTGTGTATGTGTGTGTGACAGGAAGTCCAGGCAGCTCACTGAGCACAGTCGTGGGATACAGTGGAGATAGGACCCAAACACAGGCAGAGAATGTTCAGAGACTTTATTCATGAATGACATCAGTACAAGCACAAGACATAACAAGTAACCCCAAACTGAACAAACCAAATGTTGAGGCCCATGGGGTAGATGGTGATGGTCTAGATCAGTGATTTTCAACCAGTGTGCCGCGGCACACTAGTGTGCCGTGAGAGATCGTCAGGTGTGCCGTGGGAAATTATCTGTCATCGTGGGGTTATTTGTTATGTATTGTGTCTTGAACGTCTTGTTTCCGGCCAGGCTGTTAGCAGGATGTGACCTTGGATTTTTCCTGGTTCAGAGCCGGTAGCCCACGTTCAAAGACTGCAAGCTTTCTTTTGAACGCTTGAACAAAGGGGCAACTCGCTCTGACAAGCGGGTCTTGGACACAATCAGGTGACATGTGCTGACGGGACTCTTCACTGCGAGCCACCTCCTTCAGCCTGTCCGGCAGCAGCATCCCAATGATGCGGACCATCAGGATGGCTCGTCTCCACAGCCCACGGATGCGCTTCCGACGGAGAGTCAGATCCGGACATGGCCTCCAGTGGGGCTTGGGTGATCGTGAAACGTCCGCGTCAGATTGTCCCTTTACCAGCACCCCACTAGACACCATGGGGGTGGTGATCGCGAATGGTGGTCTAACAGATGGAGCTGTGATAGAAGGGACTGGGTCAGATGGACCTGTGACAGACGGGGCTGTGTCAGGTGTCCTCTTCATAAGAGAGTCCGAAGTAGAAGTGGTCGCTCCTTCACAGACTTCTTCCCACTCCTTACAAATGAGCCTCCGACGCCGAGAGAGCTCCAGATCTCGTCTCCAGTGGGGCTCGGGTGATCGTGGAGTGTCCGGCTCAGATTGTCCCTTTAGCGCCACCCCACTAGATGCCATGGGGGTGGATAAGGCGCTAGTGGGGCTGTGTCCTCTACTGGTCCTGGTCATGGAAAGTGGTGGACTGACAGATGGCGCTGTGTCAGATGGAGCTGTGTCAGGAGCCCTCTTAACCATAGAGTCCGAGGTGGAAATGGCCGCCCCTTGAAAGACTCCCTCCCACTTCTTGCGAAAGAGTCTCTGACGCAGAGAGAGCTCCAGATCTCGTCTCCAGTGGGGCTCGGGTGATCGTGGAACGTCCGGGTTAGATTGGTCCTTTACCAGCACACCACTAGATGCCATGGAGGTGGATAAGTAGCTAGTGGGGATCTCTCCTCTACTGGTCCTGGTCATGGAAAGTGGTGGACTGACAGATGGCTCTGTGTCAGATGGAGCTGTGTCAGGAGCCCTCTTAACCATAGAGTCCGAGGTGGAAATGGCCGCCCCTTGAAAGACTCCCTCCCACTTCTTGCGAAAGAGTCTCTGACGCAGAGAGAGCTCCAGATCTCGTCTCCAGTGGGGCTCGGGTGATCGTGGAACGTCCGGGTTAGATTGGTCCTTTACCAGCACACCACTACACACCTTGTTCGTGGATAGGTGGCTAGCGGGGCTGTGTCCTCTACTGGTCCTGGTCATGGAGAGTGTTGGACTGACAGATGGAGCTGTGACAGACAGGGCTGTATCAGGTACCCTCTTCATAAGAGAGTCCGAGGTAGAAGTGGTCGCTCCTTCACAGACTTCTTCCCACTCCTTACAAATGAGCCTCTGATGCCGAGAGAGCTCCAGATCTCGTCTCCAGTGGGGCTCGGGTGATCGTGGAACGTTTAGCTCAGATTGGTCCTTTACCAGCACACCACTAGACGCCATGGGGGTGGATAAGGCGCTAGCGGGGCTGTGTCCTCTACTGGTCCTGGTCATGGAGAGTGTTGGACTGACAGATGGAGCTGTGACAGAAGGGACTGGGTCAGATGGGGCTTTGTCAGGTGCCCTCTTCATCAGAGAGTCGGAGGTGGAAATGGCCGCCCCTTGATAGACTCCCTCCCACTTCTTGCGAAAGAGCCTCCGACGCAGAGAGAACTTGGAGGAGGACGGGGCCGTGTCAAATGAACCGGTGACAGATGGGGCTGTTTCAAATGAGCCGGTGACAGACGGGGCTGTTTCAAATGAACCGGTGACAGACGGGGCTGTGTAAAATGAACCAGTGACAGACGGGACCGTGTGAAATGAACTCATCTCAGACACCATGTCTTGTCCACAGCCCCCCGGATCATAGGAGTCAGAACCTGGATCGTCTTGTCCTGGACAGTCCCAATGGCTCGCATGCATCTTCGCATGCAGTCCCAATGGCTCGCATGCATGCATGCACCGGGCTGTCACTCTGTCCAGCCGGGCCCTTTTGGGATTCCAAAAAATAAAATGACTTTTGATGATTGCTAATATCCAAAGCGCGATCAGGGTCACATAGAGCACAATCAAAACTCCCGTGAAGAGGTGTGTCACCTCAAGTTCCAGGAACCAGGTCTGAAAGGGCGTCGCCTCAGGACCTTGGTTTACAGGTCTACTTGAAATTGGCACCCTCTCTCGGGTTCTAAAAAGATCAATTATTACACTAGCGAACATATTGGCAAAGATAGATCTTAGCAACATGTTCCTCTCATCACAAACACCGCACTGAGGCTTGTCCACTTGTTACAGCAGGATATGTACCTTGCCGCTGTGACGTGTACACGTTACGCCGTAGTGCCCGTGATGTCACAGACCGGATATAATTCTATCCGGTCTGTGACATCACGGGCACTACGGCGTAACGTGTACACGTCACAGCGGCAACACTGACTTGACGGCTAGTCCAGGCGGCCAGCTAATTGAAATAAATGTATACTAGATTTAAATAGATTTAAGCTATTTTCTTTTTGCTTGAGACCCAAGGATACGTCTTATACACCCCCACATTCAGAATTAAATAGGTGCGCTTAAAAGGCTGATCGGAATCAGTCCGTTAAATCCAGTCGTTATTTGTCCACGTTTTCGATAGAGATGGATAGGCATTATTGGCGAAATTAAATAAAGAGTAATCGCTCTCTATGAATCATTCATATTCAAGGGTGTTTTGTTATTTTGAAGACTACTCGTAGGCCAGTAGGATTTGAAAGGAGCCCAAGACAGAGGCGCGCATGCGCTCCTGACCCCCGAGTGCACAGCCCATGATCCCATGAGAGAGAGCGGTGTCGTGTGGCCGATTAAAGCCCCCGGGTCCTGTTATTCTGTTCATAAAGTAGCCTACTTTGATACACAACCTCAAAGTGCTGACGAAACGGTTTGGCTACTCGTTCCGTTAATATTAGGCCCAACTCAGTCCCTGAATAGAGAACCCAACTAAAACATAGTTTTGATGAAGACCGTTTGGAGACCAGTGCTATGGATGTAGGAGCACCCTACTGTATACTATTGAAAATTACCCATTTCTCATTCATGTGATCATCGTTGAAAATGTACGAATTCATTGTTCAGTCATGACAGCCAACAGCTGCAGGAGCAGCCTAGTCTGACCATATCATTCATCACAACACAGATGGGCGCACTTAACAGAATTACTACATTTATTCAACATCACGAAGTTGCATTTGAATCAAACTTTATTTCACTCTCTCTCTCTCCCCACCCATTTCCCCTCCAGTAGTACGAGTAGTAGTATGTTTACTACAGTATCTACATTAAATGCAATTATTGTAATAAGTCACTTTGGATAAAAGTGTCTGCTAAATGACTTGAATGCAATGTAACACATACTGAATATACTGTAACACACGCGTGTGTAATTTACTATGTGTGGTGCGGTGTCAGACTATCTGTCAGTGCGAGTTCTAGGTGTGGATGGATTCTCTCTTTCACACACGGCCTGAACATTGCCGGGTACACGTCGGAAGGGCAGGATGCCATGTCTACAGTCTGCGCTGGAACATGCTTTGTCGGGTGTCAATTTGCTGACTGTTATTCATTTCTGACAAGTTTTGAGACAAGTAATGTTGTTACTGGGCTCAGAAAGATGTGTTGGATAATACATTCGAGAGAAGCAGAAATTATGAATAAGAAGCAGAACTTCATATGCTACACCAAACCACACACCATGGTGAGCTTTTCATCTGTATGTCTATCATGTCTAATCTTTCTAAATGTCAAAAAAAAGAAAATAAGAATCTGAAACATGCAAGGAATAGTAATAGGCCAGTAATAATATATATATTTTTAAGCCTTCACATACGTCTACACACGCAATGCACAAGCACACACAGAGGCCAGTCCTTGGACAGCGATGCACAGGACCAATAGCAACACTCCTGGGTGGACTCCGGTCTCCACCCACAGGGTGTCCATGTCTCGCAGTGTTTCAGTGGACGAGCAGAGGAACTGCGTCGCCCAGTTGAACTTCCCCCCGTCCTGCAGGGGGTGGGACAGGAACTCCAGAGAGACCGGCTCACGGTCAGTCTCTCTACCGGTCTTCCTTCTGCTCACCTATGGCAGAGAGCGTAAAGAAGGAAGGTAGAGGAAAGCACAGAAAATAACTGATATCCTTCTAATCTTATAAATGCAATAGCAATGTGCATTACAAAGATAACCATGGGAATAAGGTTTGGAACAGGAGTAACTGGGGGCGGCTGTAGCTCAGTTGGTAGAGCGGGTCGTTCAGTGATCGAAAGGGTCAGCGGTTCGAATCCCAGCTCCGACTGTCCACATGTCGAAGTGTCCTTGAGCAGGACACCTAACCCCAAATTGCTCCCAATGAGCAGGTTAGCACCTTGCATGGCAGCTACCGTGAATGAGAGGCCATTGTAAAGCGCTTTGAGTGCCGCTGAGGTGGAAAAGCACTATATAAGTGCAGTCCATTTACCATTTAACTCTGTGCTACTATAATAATGATGAGCAGACTGACCAGGATGTTGAGGGCATGGAGGTCTTCAGGACTGCACATAGCCAGCATGTCCAGAGCAACATCCGGTAACTCTGTTGAACCACGTACAGGCACGCCCAAACGCCAACACACACACACACACAATCTTAACTCAGAGGGAATGAGGACTAATATCTGATGAAGTTTGATGTCATAGCAAACAAGATGAGGTGAGGTGAGATGAGATGACATCATTGGAAAGATGCCATCATCGGTGAGTGTGGAATTGTCTCTCACCTTCTAAGGAGCTGACCAGCAGATCAACAGCAGATTCATGAGCAGTCCCATCCTGGTACACACACACACACACACACACAAAATTTGAAATAATTTGTCAATATTTTGAGAAATGTATCTTATTAATGCCTCATTTCGCAGAGCTTGAAGAGCTTGTAGAATACTGTAACCAGGAGAGGGTCGCATGGCAGCTATTGTCACCTATTACAGTACAGTTACAGTACAATGTCACAACTTAGAGGACAATGGTTCCCAAACTCCATCAATGTGGGCCTCTCCTCTGAAAACAGTGACACACCTGCGCCCCCCCAACCCCCCAAATTTGTCCATTTTGCAAGGCAGCGTTAGCTAGCCCATAACGTTACACAGCTAAGTTAGCTCGGTGGCACCTGTTGCTAGTTAACGTTATGACGTTTTTGCACAATATGTATACATTCATGCCTGCGGGGGGAGGCTCTCTCTGCACTATCCACAAATTTAGTATACATCTCAACCATTATTTATTTTGATTTTCTGACCTTTAAAATCACGTTTCATTAATAAAAACCATAGAAAATTCAAAAATATATATTTTTTTCCTTTTTTCCCCTCATCTAACCATCCCTCCGCGCCTCCCCTGAATTTCTTTGGGGCCCCCTTGGGGAGTGTCTCCTCACCTCAAGAATGCTAGTCTTCTATGTGCATGCAGTGTGCGCATATGTATGCACACACACTCACACAAACACAAACAAATGACCAATGCTGTGAACCGCGTTGGCCACATTGTTTACTGTAACTTGGAGTGTAGGGTTTAAGTTTGGTATCAATTACATTGTCAGATACATTGTCTCTAACCGCGTGTTCTAGAAGCTTCCGGAAGTCCGTCCTGTCCTGTAGAACCTCACGAAGCTGCAGAAACAGAGATGACTTGGTCTCCTGCGGGAGACCAGCTAATGGCTGAAGAACCTCTTCAAACTCCTGCAAGGCTGAGAGAGAGAGAGAAGGGGGGCATTAAGTGATATCAGCACTCAAGGGGGTGGAAGTAACATACTGGGAACTGTCAGTAAACTAACCATTTGAGCAACCAAACTAACATGAAAAGAACATACCTTTCCATACTCGGTCTAGGATATTATCCTGTGATGTGGCGTCCCCAAACAGCAATTTTAAATCATCAGATATGCAGTCCGCCTCCAAGTCCTCCATGTCGTTGTCATCCATGTTGGTGCGGTCCTGGACTTTCAGCTCTGAAAACATACATACACAAACACATAGAAAGAGAGAATTAAGCATGTAAATTGTATAGAAAACAACAGTTAAAACATTCTACGATACAAACACCAAATAAGTACAGTAACAAGTGTCGCTGCGTTACTCGTCAGTACTGCTTCCACATTCGCGTGCCACGCGATGGGCTCGATCTTGGGTCCTCTGACTCACAAAAACCTGTGATCACCTAAGACTAAGTTCCACTGATTGTGTGAAATTTGTTCTCCGCATTCGACCCATCCCCTGGGGGAGCGGTGAGCAGCAGCGCCACGCTCGGGAATCATTTGGTGATGTAGCCCCCCAATTCCAACCCTTGATGCTGAGTGCCAAGCAGGGAGGCAATGGATCCCATTTTTATAGTCTTTGGTATGACTCGGCCGGGGATTGAACCCACAACCCCCCAGTCTCTGGGCAGACACTCTACCACTAGGCCACAGAGCTGGTCCACCTCTCATCGTATACTGAGGTGTGAGTATAACCAATTCAACTCAACAAATAAACCCTGTACCTTTGAGTTCTGTGACACTGTAAGCGATGACAGCATTAGGTGGAATCTCCAAGGAACACTTCTCAGAGCTAGAATGAGCCTGACAACAAACACCAAATAATGACCACCATAATGCACAAAATAACACAGTAATAATGATACAAATATATACAGTATATGCATGTATAGACAGACGGACGGACGGACGGACGGACAGATAGATACATACATTCATACATACATACATACATACATACATACATATATATGGATAATATGCAGTAGATATGCAATGAAACACAGGGACACGCCCATGACTCACTCCGCCTACGAACAGCTGGAACAATTTAACCATCCCCTTTGCCATATAACAGGTGTCCACCTGGTCAGCGCCTTTAAGGGTGATGGAAGTGGTGGTCACAATCCTGTCCTTCACCAGAACTAGTGTCTCACGCTCGTCCAGCCCAGGGTCCTCATGCATGGTCTTGCTAACGGGGGATTCGGATTCAGAACACCTTATTGCCATGCAGTGAAAAGGTATTATTATCATTTAAAAAGGAAGAATAACAGAGCGAGCTGGGAGTAAAAGGAGGGTAAGAGAGAGAAAGAGAGAGAGAAGGCATAAAGGAATTAAAGTGGGGTTGTCATATAGCAGCCGCGGAGAGGTTTGTGAATACTGTAAAACACGTTTTTCATACTTTTTAATGGACCTCTTCAATTTCATTATATCGTCTTCATGTTTATTCAGTGGGCCAAATGTTGATTGGAGCTTAGTAGTTCCCTGCCCCATCACCTTCCCCCCAGCATCCAGTACATCTCCACCCATCTTCCCTGCTACTTTCTGCTCAAACAAGTGTTCATATTGATCCACGATGGGCGATATTTGGAACCATTCTGAGGAACAATGTGTAGAGAGAGAGAGAGAGACTTTGGGGTTATGTTAGAGTTAATCATAAGGCTAGTGATAACCATCATTGAACCATATAGCGTTAAAATCAGGGAGTTTGTTCAGTCCAACAACCTACCTGGACATGGTGGGCCACCTATGAGGTCTTCCAATTTCAGTCAGACACCCGGTAACTGTTCTTCTGAAATATCGGCCATCTGGGTTTGGTTTGTATAACCAGCCTGGTGGAATCCAGCAGTTTGCTGGAGTCGTTGAGTCGGGTGTTGGGGATAAGACCTCCCTTTGAGTTGGATCCCTGGATTACACGGACAAACCTCTGGGTAGACTTGTCGAACATCACTAGTGAGGGCTAAAGCCTGGGCTGGAATAACATTACACATGACACATTAGAACAATCAATCAATCAATCAATCAATCAATCAAAGCTTTATTTGTATAGCGCATTTCATACCCAGAGGCAACACAATGCGCTTTACAGAGAACAAGGGAGGTGGGCATACGACCCACTCTCTACATATTCCAGAGGGAAGCAAAAAAACAGTAATCACTGTGTCAACAACATTGACACATGCAGTTTATGACTGTTTCCATATCTACAGTATATGTATTTATGATAGTATATTACAGTAATCCACATAAAAAATGCTGTGTGTAGGATCTGCCTCTAGGGGGAGCTCTTGAACACCAGACCATCAGACTACATCTATATTGTATATAGAATTATATGGCTGGTCACAAATTATTCAATCCTATTCATTTATCACCAATATCTCTGGGAAAAGCTAAAATTGCTCTTTCTCATACAATTGTGCTGCTGGATTAAGGTTTTTATTCTTTAGGAATTAAGACTGCTTTTACAGTAGGTATGATGTGAAGTTTCTTTATGAATTAATACTGCAGTTAGGTATGAAGTGAAGTTTATTTATGAATTAAGACTGCAGTTAGGTATGAAGTGAAGTTTCTTTATGAATTACGACTGCAGTTGGGTATGAAGTTATGTTTCTTTATGAATTCAAACTGCAGTTAGGTATGAAGTTATGTTTCTTTATTGAATTGATGTTGAATTGAAGTTAAGTTTCTTTAAGACTGCAGTTAGGTATGACGTTATGTTTCTAATATTGGTAGGTTGTCACACAGCAGTTTGCCAGATGTGGCTCAGGAGTGAAAAATTCTCCCCATCCATTGTCAATGCTAGGGGGGTGAAATGGACATATCTCGACGTAGGAATGTCACAGAGACAAGGAGTTTGGATATAAAGCTATCGACCTAATGAATGCAGCAATACCAAACATTACTACTCGCACGTGCGCATGCACAGAGCCACAAAATGCATTAATTGGCGGAGGTCTGTGCTCTCTCAAGCACCATCTCGTTTCTGTTAAAGCAGAGGGCTGAGCATCTTCTTGTCAACAAATGTACACCTCTCTTTTTCAGACACAAGAGGGAGTCAGAGTGTAGGGAATACGCCATTTCCTGTTTGTTCAAAGACAGCTCTTTGAGCTGCAGGAATCAGGAAATTTAGTTGACCATCTTTTGAATAAAGGCTCAAAACAAGTGTCAAAGACATTTTAGAGGACTATTTGGTAAATATGTTTGTGACAACCTTGGTAGCATGATCATTGATTGATTACTGCATGATTTCATGATGGATTATTAGAAAACAAGAAATATTGACCTGTAGGTCTACTGTATGTTACACCTTCAGAACTAGATACTGTACAGTGGCACTTGGAAGTGTCCCCCATCCCCAACCCACGTTGACCTTTTACATACCAACAAACCTGTGAGAAGGTATACATTTAACAGAATCAAAATTGACTGAAAACATATAAAATGTTATTGTACAGTAGGCTATATCAGTTGCACTTACTTTTTTTTTCTCTTGTCTTTAGTCGTATACCGTCTTGGTTGCTTCTGTGTGTGTTTCTTGTACTGAAGTGATTGTCTACCTGCGCCAGTGTCCCTATAAGAAAATGAGGAATAGAACATCATAGTCTAGTTGATAATCAAGTTAATACAGTAAAAATGACAATTATACTACCAACCGTGACCCTAATTGCGTTGCTATATGTGTGGTATAAATACAGCTGAGTTGAGCTAACGTACTTGTGATTACCAGGTCAGAGTACAGCTACTGTTGGGTGAAGTTAAGGCATTGCCTCTCCTCTCCTTCTGAGACATGAAAGCTGGTATTATATTATTATTAGGGTAGTGGAAGGATTGGATGCAATGCGCCAAACATTAGTGGGGTGAACAGACGGCCTGGTAGTCCGTTTTTTTGTTTTCAGATGATCATTTATTATACGACGTCTGTAAAAGCATCACTGCTCACAGTGGACTTTCGATTGGTCTGAATACAACTCGTCAGTTGTTGTTTCTTCTGTCAAAGAAACACAAGAACAGAACAATGTAACGTTATATATCCTATGTAGTAGAGAGTAGAGAGCCTCATACTGTACATATAGTCAATTTATTTTTTACACGCATGCTAATTACAACTGTTTAGGTTGCCCAAAGCGTGGGTTCCAAGGAGAAAACATTGAAACATTGAGCAACATTAGACAGTCAAGATACCAACATTAAAACTGTACAACAACAAACAGCCGAGGGGATAGAAACAATAGGGACCACAAAAACATAATCAACATAGAGGACATCTCAGTAGTCTAGTAGGACATCTCAGTAGTCTAGTAGGACATCTCAGTAGTCTAGTAGGACATCTCAGTAGTCTAGTATGACATCTCAGTAGTCTAGTAGGACATCTCAGTAGTCTAGTAGGACATCTCAGTAGTCTAGTAGGACATCTCAGTAGTCTAGTAGGACATCTCAGTAGTCTAGTAGGACATCTCAGTAGTCTAGTAGGACATCTCAGTAGTCTAGTAGGACATCTCAGTAGTCTAGTAGGACATCTCAGTAGTCTAGTAGCCCACAGAAGTGAGACTTAAGCTCTCTTTTGAAAGTTCTGAGATCAGGGGCAGATCTAATGTTCCAGGATCAGATCTAACCCAGATAGATCAGGGGCAGATCTGTTCCATAGCCTTGGCGCTGCCACCGCGAAGGCTCGGTCTCCTCTGCTGACCATGTTTGACCGGGGGGTGTTTAAAAGTCTCTGGTCACCTGATCTCAGGGTCCTTGATGTTGAGGTGTATTGTATGAGTTCTTTGATGTAATCTGGAGCAAGACCATTGAGTGCTTTATATACAAACAGGAGGGTTTTGAACTGTACTCGGCACCGGGAGCCAATGGAGGGAGGCCAGGACTGGAGAGATGTGTTCTCTCCTCTTGGTGCCCTTCAGTAGCCTGGCCGCGGCATTCTGCACCAGCTGGAGGCGAGAGATGGTTCCCTCTGAGATCCCGGTGTACAGAGAGTTACGATAGTCCAGTCTGGAGAACACAAGCAGGATAATGAGTCTGTGGAGGTCTTGGAAGGAGAGGAAGGGCTTGATCTTGGCGATGAGGCCGAGTTGGAAAAAGCACAATTTCACCACTGTGCTCACCTGTCCGCTGAACCTCAGGTCAGGGTCGAACACCACTCCCAGGTTCCTGACCTGAGGCTTCAACAGGGCGGTCAGATCTCCCAGGTTCCTGACTTGAGGCTTCAACAGGGCGGTCAGATCTCCCAGGTTCCTGACCTGAGGCTTCAACAGGGCGGTCAGATCTCCCAGGTTTCTGATCTGAGGAGATGCCTGGATCTCCGTCACGTCACTGTCCTATCCGGTCTGTGACGTCACGGGTGTTCGCATGACGTACCGCAAGGTATATAAAGCTGTAACAAGTGGACAAGCGTCAGTAGGGTTTTTGCGATGAGATTGGCATGTTGCTAAACATGTAGCTTTACCAATATGCTCGTGAGTTCATTTTTTAGAACCCTAATGGGGGGTTCTAATTTCAAGCAGCCAAGGTCCTGCTGAGGCGACGCTCCAGAATGAGCCACCTCCGTTCATAGATCTTAATGTGACACTCCCCTGCTGGGGAGTTTTGATTGGTCTCTCCTTGGTCCTGATCTGCTGCGGAGTTTTGATTGGTCTCTCCTTGGTCCTGATCTGCTGGGGAGTTTTGATTGGTCTCTCCTTGGTCCTGATCTGCTGGGGAGTTTTGATTGGTCTCTCCTTGGTCCTGATCTGCTGGGGAGTTTTGATTGGTCTCTCCTAGACCTGGTCCAGGGCGATCTCCTACGTATAACGTCCTGTTACTCTCAAAGCAATTTGCCTATTAAAGCGCTTCATCAGCCCGGTCGTCCGACTCTACAGACAAAACCGTTTCGTTACTCACCAAAGTAAACACATCGTTGGAAAGATGAAAGCCTTTTCTCCTGAAGCGCTACAGTTTGTAGTCCCCCACCTTTCAAATAAAGGGCACATTTGTACACTTAAATGTTTTATATCCACAGCGCATCGACTGTCTTCTTCTACCGGCGAATCGGCGCTCTCCGCTTTGTTTAGTCTACTCACTGCTGCCGCCCATGTCGGGGATGATGCATTACATCTTAAAGGGGACATGAAACAGGCATAACTTTGACCAGTTTTATAGATACTAAGTGTATTTGGATTTATTTTGAGAAAAAAAAAGTATATAAAATGGTTACACATTAAATTATAATAGATTTATGTTTGGTACTAGGCAATTTTTTTGCGCTGCTTGCCGCCATATTGTTTACGTCACACTGACTACGTCATGAGGTTGGTTGTGCGAAGTCATCCATACGCTTGTAGAGTTGCAGAGCTTCAGTAACGTAACCGGTATGTCAGACGACGAAGTAGAGAGGTGTTTTGGGGTTCAGAGAAATCCAATGGCTTACGCCTTCGAGCCAGTGAGGAGGAGAGAAACTTTCCACGAAGTCGAGGACGCGGAGGCACCTGTTGTTCCTAGATGTGTGGAGAGGGTAGGCAACACCAGCTGGTGTACCTGTGGTCACTGCACCGAAAAGCCGACAGCAAGTGAATCGATCTGCTGTCAGGAAGCGAATGTGGACCACCTACTTGAGCATTTTCAGTGCATAACCCTGGACCGCACTTTTAAAATGCTCTGCCTAGAAAGGGAAGTCTTGGAAGTGTCCATGCTCTCCCTACGTGATGTCCGTGCGGAGACCCTGGAGCGACCCATCGACAGCCGGTAATGGTTAACAATAACTAGCTAGCTGTAGCTATATGTAGCTATAGCTAGTTAAATATACATGTATACATATAACGTTATATAGCTAAACGTTGGTATGAATAAAGCACTTTTCTTTAGCCAAGTCAGTAATGTTAGCAGTCGCTTTCTGGCTGATAAAAGTAGCTAACGTTAGCTCGTCTAGAAGCTAACGTTAGCTCGTCTAGAAGCTAACGTTAGCTACCTAGTTCAACTGTTTGAATGCAACTATGCGTGTTCGTTAGCTAGCTACTTATACAAACGTTAGCTATCATTACAGCTAGCAAGTGATATCGGCAGTTTGCTAGTCTAACTAGCTTAGCTAGCTGGTAAAAATTATATCAATACGCCATTGTCTGTACTCTATATGGTGAAATGTATAAGCAGCGTCGTCTCGACCCAGTACAGTTAGCAAGCTATGTCGCCACTTTGCTAGTCTTGCTAACGTTAGTAAAATGTGAATCATATGACAACAAAGGATAGACTAGACAACATGGCTTTTTTCTCCAGTCTGTTTAGGTTAACAGCCTACAGACAATTTACCCTTTGGGCCAGAGGACACCTGGGCAGGAGAAACAGGATCCCTATACCATCTTGTGTAGTAACCTCCATCAGAGCTGCCTTCCCATCACCAGAATACCATGGCTTTGAATACTACGAGGACATTTAATGTAAGTACCATTCATTTAATGTACAGCCCAGTAACACACCAAGAAACTATATAATTTTCTGATACATGTAGATTTAGATAACAAGAGTATATGCATATTGTGATTTATGAATGAATTATTAAGTTATCCTCTGATAGCTTTGAAGATATTTGCAAGTTGAGTATTCAAGACAAATATTTGATCTCATGCACTACAGTATGTTGATGTTTTTATCTGTGGTCTCTCTCTCAGTCCAGTGTGTGGGCGCATACCCCAAAGGAGGACCCTGGCTGATGACCTCCCTGGACCCTCACCCCTGGCTGGTCTTCCTCGGACCCTCGTCCCTTGCTGTTGTTCCGTGTCCCTGCACCTCCTTGGACCCCCAGTTTATTGGTGGTTCTTTAATCCTTTCTTTTTAGGATTTTCTTATAGTGTTAGTTTGCCCCATGTTAGTTGTTACCTTTACCTTTACCATTTACACTTTACCCCTTTACACAAATCTGCTCAGATGTCTTGCCGCTGAGTGAGCCTTGTCGGGTTTTTCAACACCTTTGTGCTGAGCCAGGGTGACTCTTGTCTCTGCTTTTTGATCTTCCAGTGCCCCACGGATGGATACAGACTTGCACCTGCGGATCACACCAGACACAATGTCCTTTCGGAAAGTGTAGTCCTTCTCTACTTTCCTTGGTGTGACCACAAACTGGTGAGCACCCTTTGAATACTGGTGTTTGTGCTGTTTCTGACCCTCCTTTGTTTTAGCCGTTTCTCTTTTAACATTGCTGTTATGGTCCAGTGCAGCGACACGCAAGCGGGCCTCAAAGCTCTCCCTCTGGAACTTCTTCCTTTTTGTGGCATATTTTGTGTAAAGTGAGTGAAGACTCTCCAGTTGTCCTGTATGAATTTTCTGTTGTTTTTTCCAGTTTTTTCAGGAGCACCTTGTCGAGGACTATCTTTTGCAGGTGTTCAAAGGCAGCAGAGTTTGGCTGGAGCCAGGGCCGCATGCTCTCTTCTTCAGGGGTGTATGGAGCATGCTCACACCTTGTCATCATCTCACCACATGCCCAGTGGTGCACATTAGTGATGTGGTGAAGGATGGAGGTCCACTTCTCCTTAAGCTTGGCTGCGCTTCCGCCACAGGTGCTGACACAATACCAGAGATGGTTTGTTATCATCTTCATCCACTCATATAGCTCCTCATTGTGGGTCTTCAGTAATCTCTTCCTGACAGACTTGACAATGTGCCACAGGTCATATTCATGCTTTATGTCTGGGTGCTTTTCTCTTAGGACCTTCTGCACAGAGGGGTGGCAGTCAGTGGCAATCACCGATATGTGTGTACCATACTCTGCAACCTTTGACAGACATCTCTCCATACCTTCAACCTCCAGCCAGTAGCTGTTCTTCACCTCTGTGACTTTGACAGTCTCCTGTGCTACCACCATGTCTGACTTGGTATCCAGAAGTGAGTAACTTCCAAATGTTGCATTGTGGCCTGGGCTATCATATCTACAGTCTCCAGACACAGCCAGTGGTTCATCATGCACTGCTGCCAGCACAGCTTCATTGTGTGTTGTCCACACCTCATTTACCTCAGGGATAACATAAGCTTTCTGAATGTTAAACCATTCTCTTTGACAGGGTTTCCAGACCAATGGTGTCACATATCTCCAGAAATGGACTGCACTCATTGCCAGTGGCAAAACTAGCAGCTGGTTATGCAACGTTGCACTCCATCATACCTCTGATTAAAGGCTGTGAGTTCCAGGTGTAGTCATGCCCATCAATACATTCAGTATGAATCTGTAGTCCAAAGCCACTTTTCCTTAAGGTTGGTGGCTGGACTAGGCATTTTCCACAACCCTCTCAGTGGCACACAAGGAACAGCTTTAACAATTCATGGGTGGACACAATGTTCTTTCTGTCCTGAGAGATATTTAGTTCCTCATCTGCCACTTCACTTACACTCTCATTATCATCAGTAGTGCTTTCTTGGTCACTCATTTCAAACTCATCACACTCAGTATTTGAGCCCTCCTCCATTGAGCTAGCCCCCTCAGACCCTTCCCATTCTTCAGCAGCGGAACATGCAACAGATGATGGTGATGAAGGTCTGAATTCCTCAACTGGTCTGCCATA
Source organism: Borostomias antarcticus (assembly GCF_949987555.1). Classification (NCBI taxonomy): domain Eukaryota; kingdom Metazoa; phylum Chordata; class Actinopteri; order Stomiiformes; family Stomiidae; genus Borostomias; species Borostomias antarcticus. The sequence continues at coordinate 2,955,193 of NC_140258.1, forward strand.
GGAGTGGTCATGGGTGAATTGAATGTCATCAGTCAGAGTGCATTTATCGTTGTAGTGCTTGGATGTTGTTGCCACTTCCTGCTGACAATGCTCTGTCTGGGTGCTCACACTGACCCCTATACTTTCCTGCAGCTCAACACTGATGTCGCTCTCTGGCATACTACTCCTGAATCCTAACGAAATCTGTGAAAACAAAGAATGTCTCATACAAAGGGATCTTGACTGTCTTCTCAACTGTTCTGTCAAAGAAAAACTGTCTGTATGGATGGTGACTCTACTACAAACCAAATCTACAAATAAAGTAATCTGAACTGAATTCACCAGCCCATTTTATTGATGACAAAATGTTTACAGTAATGAAAGATAGTTGAGGTGTAGTGCACCTTATTCTAAATGGGTGAAGACCAAAGCATCCTGGCCAATCGGAGCTTGATACAAGATCTGATTGTCACTAACCTGCCATGGTAAGAAAGCTGGGTTGAACTTGCTTCTTATGGTTGCAGTGAGTATAAGCCTATGATATTATCTATTCATTATGCTATAAACCAAATGGCTGTGCTTTAACAAGAAAGAAGTAGCATGTTTGTGGACTACTGTATATTGCTCTGTTGGGAGCCTATTCCTAACCAGTAGTTGGTGCTCTACACCTAGAGATTCAGGTATTAGCCTGTGCTAATACATTATGGTCAAGTTCACCTTGTGTATTAAAACCCAGTTTGTTTGTTTTTCTCCATAATTCTTAGCTTGTCTGGTCTCCTTGTGCAGAAATGCTTGAAAAATCTCAATCATATAATGCATGGCCAATAAATAAACTTTTTTTTTTTCCCAGGACAACCTGGGCTATCAGAATATGAAACTATATGAACTTCTTACAAGTGAGAAGTTAGTGCCATGCAGATGAAAATCTACAGATTATTTATCAGATATATAGCCTACGTTATTCATTATAATTTGTGCTGCAATCGTCATGTTCTGCCTAATGGTTCTTGACATGATTTGTTGTGTCTGTTGTAGGAGTGTGGGAATCAGATAGTTGACGGATAGCGACGGAATATTTCATGCGCCCTGGGCGCACGTCTCCATGCTATACAAATGTGCTTATGATATGATCAAATCAATATTGCGGATAGCCAAAGCCAGAGTGACGGCTAATGACAAGGATTTTCAACATAAAAAAGGATAAATGACCACAAAAGACGTATAATATCGTTATGGATTCATACGAAGACTGAGAAGACACTGAAGTGTTAAGCTTCAAGGCAAACAAACAGTGAGTAGGCTAGCCTTCTATCATAGCCTATATCAATCCAGAGATATCGAAACTTTTGTAAATTATGTAAAGTTAAGCCTATAGGCTCTTTGCACAAGCTCCATTAGGCTACTTCATGAAATTCTACAGGCATCCTTATTTCATGTCCCATACTATTGGATGGAAGTGATTAATCAGGTGTGCGGCACACCTGATCACTTCCATCCAATGGCATAGGACATGAAATAAATATGCCTGTAGAATTTCAGGAAGTAGTGGAGCTTGTGCAAAGAGCCTATTTTGCTATCGGATCCGACTTGCCTCTCTCTGCTCTGCTACACTGGCTCGCCGGTGAGCCCGCTCCTTACGGCGCATAGCTACTTGGCTTGTAGACTGGGTTGGACGGTCTGTACACCCAATCTTGTAAGACGTAAAGTCAAATACTGAGGGAGCGGCCTCGGGCTTCAACTTGTTGGTCAGACGAACAACTAGTTCGTCTCCCTCGAAAACCCGCTCCTCCATATAGTCTTCGTTGACGAAGTGCTCGCTACAAACCCTAGCATTACGGCTAACTGGAGGATTCACTCGCTTCAGAGCAGCTAGCCAACGTCGCAGAACCGCTTGCCGCTTAAGAGGCAAAGTATGGAAGTGGACAATCTTGGTCTTGTTTTTCACTCTGTAAAATTCATTGCTGCATCCAGGTGCTATACAAAAGTGGCCTCCCTTACTCCGCGTTTCACTTTTTTTGTTCTCCATTTTAACAGAAGTGTAGGCTGGCTACAGTAGTTACAGTAGTTATGATTTCTAGCAACCAACCCCGTGACGTCACGTTCAAAGACGGGACAAGATGGCGCTACACTATTGTCAAAAATATATTTTGGATAACTTGTTATTTTAAAACCAGTCTCTCTGTCAGGGTGAAACCTATAAGGATAAGAAGAGTGGGAGTCAAAGTTGTAAATTAGGCTAACTTCTTCTAGTGTTTCATGTCCCCTTTAAGCTCTGCCATTCCGAAATTATGATTTTCAAGGCCATATGTCAGCTATACAAATTACTGTATATGTCTACATGATTTGGGGCGGGACATTACACTCCATATTTGAGCATAAGCAGTCTGCACAGTGATGCCAACTTAGCGACTTTGTCGCTAGATTTAGCAACTTTCCAGACCCCCCTTCATGAAAAGCGACTATAGCGACAAATCTAGCTACTTTTTCTGGTCATTTTCGGAATTATTGTGTTGACAAGGAAGCAAGCTCAGCTCACTCATTCTATTAATACATCCATGCTCACGAGTCACGACGAGATTTTATTTTTTTTTGCTGCCTTCACGTCCTCTCTCCCTCGCTCGCCCACACACACACCACACGCGCTGGGATCCCTCTCGCAACAACCAATCATGTTGTCAGAAACGGCTAGTTTACCTAGATACTGGTGACGTTAGGTTAAGTTTTAATTAAGCCATGTAGGCTATATTTTTTCCGTTATTCTTTAGGTTTACAGACCAACATTGTTTAAAAGAAAAAAGCTAATGTACAGCAACAAAAAAACAAGTTTGTAAATAAGTCTATAGTTTGATTGTTTGTTCCATGCCCATCATCATCACATGGCTGATGTAGGCTACTAGGGTTGCACTGTAAAAAAAAAGAAAAGAATAAAAGCTAATGTTATACAGCAACAACAAAAAAACAAGTTTGTAAATATAACCCCCCCCTCAGTTTTCGGAGTGGCAGACCTATTTTAATTTTCAGAATAGTGGACCCTTTCCGATAAAGAGAAAGGGCTGCCATTCCGATGAATTGAGGTCTTGTTTTCGGAGTAGCAGACCCTTTCCAAAAAAGAGAAGGGGCCGCCATTCCGATGAATGGAGGTCAATCATCGGAATGGGGAACCTTCAGAAAGGCAGTTGGTTCCCGTGCTCAGTTAGCTATTTTAGCCAGCAGATGTGCTCATTTAGCTACTTTAGCTATGATATCTAAGTAAAGAAAACTGTTTCTAGCTTGAAAACAAACTTCAAAACACAACAACTGTACATATAAGTGTAACACTCAACTATGCTCGGTAATCTTATAAACGAAATACTTACCGATATTGCTGTAGGTCAGATGATCTCTTTCTCCGCAGACCACACTGAGTATTCAGACTTTGTATGTGACTGTCCTGTTTGTTAGTGTAACCCCTCTTATTCGGCAGACCATGCAGACAACAAGCTCCAGGTTCACAGGCCGCCGACTTTATTTTAGATATCTGAGGCAAAACAATGCAAACAGTTTTGCGGTTGGCTCACAATCCTCAGACAACTCAGCTCCAGCCATTACCCGTCACTGTCATATCAGAAGGGCCAAGGTCTTGTGTGATCGTATAGTTCTCTTCAGACCAAGCCCCCAGGATTCGAAATCTAAAGTGAAGCCCTATTGAACCGCGCCATCTTGGCTAAATTTGTAGTCATTTGGCTATTTCCGGTGACTTTTGTACTTGCGCAGTTGTGCTTTTCTGTCCTAGGCGCATCCACGAACAAGTTCTGTGAAATGCAATGAAATGAAAACCGGCTTGCATATTAACCTGTTTTTGTCAAAAATATCCATTGGAAACATTATTTTTTTATCCAGGCATCTTAGTTTTAACAGGTTAATTATATCTGAACATGTTTTGTTTGCTAGTTGAAGGTATTCATTCCATTCGTGATAACGTTATTGCAGCCAGGCTAAATTCCTCCAGGGAGCCAGTGACAGGCGAGTTGAAGAGCTTCACTCCCCGCCAGCAGGAGCTTTGGCCGCTGCTGCCGCATCTCGGATAGCCCGCTGAGTTCGTGGCTGCTATTTCACATTCACACTTGTCGCCATGCCTACAGTTTTAACAGCTCATACACATATTATACATCAAAATGTTCACACAGCTGTGCTGATTCGTACAATGCAAGTATCTAAGCTGTGTGATTTACCGTTTTTGAGGTATGACGATTTGTTCGGCAACTGCGCTCCCCATTTAAACATATGGTGCCGCACTAACTTTTGAGCTGCTAATTTTGCATTTTTACCCTTTTTCTAACTTGTCGCCATGCCTACAGTGTTATACGGACATATTATACAAAGAAATGTTCTGCACATTCTCAGGATTCCTATGGTATCAATATATAAGTTGTAACATTTATAGTTTTCGCGCTAGAGCTGTCTGAAGCGGACCATATCTAAGGGTAGCCTCCGTCCCCTTGGGTCACAGCTAGTTGGGGACAGTACACTGACCTCCGGGCAATTTCCATGCATCAACCATTGAAGACTGTGTGTCTCTAGCCCACTCATGGGCTGAAAAGTGGGTTCTGTGGCGTGAATAGTGGTGTGGTCATAGCTAGTCAGGGACGGTGTACTCCTCGCCGGTCTACCCTCCGGCCCCCACCAGTGAAGATCATGTGTCTCTATTCCACTTTGGCTGAGTTCTGTGCTACTGCATTAGTAATAATAGGGTGCCTGTACATATAAGAGGCTGCACATGCACACAAATTCAAAAAAAAGCAAAGCTGCCAACACTCTAATCCCAACTGACACTCTGATCCTAAACATGGTCCGCTTCGCGAAAACTATAAATGTTACAACTTATATATTGATACCATAGGAATCCATTTCTATGTATAATATGTCCGTATAACACTGTAGGCATGGCAACAAGTTATAAAAAGGGTAAAAATGCAAAATTAGCAGCTCAAAAGTTAGTGCGGCACCATATTTTTAAATGGGGAGCGCAGTTGCCGAACAAATCGTCATACCTCAAAAACGGTAAGTCACACAGCTTAGATACTTACATTGTACAAATCAGCACAGCTGTGTGAACATTTTGATGTATAATATGTGTATGAGCTGTTAAAACTGTAGGCATGGCGACAAGTGTGAATGTGAAATAGCAGCCACGAACTCAGCTGGCGGGGAGTGAAGCTTTTCAACTCGCCTGTCACTGCTCCCTGGAGGAATTTAGCCTGGCTGCAATAACGTTATCACGAATGGAATGAATACCTTCAACTAGCAAACAAAACATGTTCAGATATAATTAACCTGTTAAAACTAAGATGCCTGGATAAAAAATAATGTCTCCAATGGATATTTTTGACAAAAACAGGTTAATATGCAAGCCGGTTTTCATTTCATTGCATTTCACAGAACTTGTTCGTGGACGCGCCTAGGACAGAAAAGCACAACTGCGCAAGTACAAAAGTCACCGGAAATACAAATACAAATTTAGCCAAGATGGCGCGGTTCAATAGGGCTTCACTTTAGATTTTGAATTCTGGGGGCTTGGTCTGAAGAGAAAACTATACGATCACACAAGACCTTGGCCCTTCTGATATGACAGTGACGGGTAATGGCTGGAGCTGAGTTGTCTGAGGATTGTGAGCCAACCGCAAAACTGTTTGCATTGTTTTGCCTCGGATATCTAAAATAAAGTCGGCGGCCTGTGAACCTGGAGCTTGTTGTCTGCATGGTCTGCCGAATAAGAGGGGTTACACTAACAAACAGGACAGTCGCATACAAAGTCTGAATACTCAGTGTGGTCTGCAGAGAGAGAGATCATCTGACCTACAGCAATATCGGTAAGTATTTTGTTTATAAGATTACCGAGCACAGTTGAGTGTTACACTTATGTACAGTTGTTGTGTTTTGAAGTTTGTTTTCAAGCTAGAAACAGTTTTCTTTACTTAGATATCATAGCTAAAGTAGCTAAATGAGCACATCTGCTGGCTAAAATAGCTAACTGAGCACGGGAACCAACTGCCTTTCTGAAGGTTCCCCATTCCGATGATTGACCTCCATTCATCGGAATGGCGGCCCCTTCTCTTTTTTGGAAAGGGTCTGCTACTCCGAAAATAAGACCTCAATTCATCGGAATGGCAGCCCTTTCTCTTTATTGGAAAGGGTCCACTATTCTGAAAATTAAAATAGGTCTGCCACTCCGAAAACTGAGGGGGGGGGGGTTATATTTACAAATTTGTTTTTTTGTTGTTGCTGTATAACATTTGCTTTTTTTCTTTATTTACAGTGCAACCCTACCCTACTAACACAATCAGGTTGCAGCAATGTTGCAGAAACGTGCAATTTAGACTTTTGTATGGTCCACTCAACGTCAAGTTAAACGTGCATGCAACGCAAACGCGGTATCTGCACACAAGTTGCTGCAACGTGCAGGTCCAACGTGTCTGCAACGTGCCTGCAATGTGTACCCAACGTTGTGATTTCCGCGATGATTTCGATGTATATTGCTGCAACGTTGTATACACGTTTATATATTACTTTGTTACGTTGCTGCAACGTGGTCTACACTTCCGTTGGCTACATTTATAATTTGCATTACAAAACAAATCAGCTCCTTGCACAAGCTCCACTACTTCCTGAAACTCTACAGGCATATTTCTTTACCATCCTATACTATTGGATAGCAATAGCGATGAATCCGGTGTGCAGCACACCTGATCAATCACTTCCATCCACTAGTATAGGACAGGAAAGAAATACGCCTGTAGAGTGTCAGGAAGTAGTGGAGCTTGTGCAAGGAGCCTATTAATGTCATAGTCAATGCAGCAAGCAAAATTATGGTACAAAAGTTATGACACAACACCATTCAGTCAAGAACAATTTATTTTATTAAAAAAGTACACAATGTCTGGCCTGCAACATGATAAACAAGTTTAAAAACAAAAAGGATTTAAAAAAAAAAAAATACAAAAAGTTATTTACAAAAAAAGTTATTTAAAATAAATAGACACCGAAAAGTTAGACTTTTTTTTAATTAATGAAAAAGCATTCAATTTATAACAAACAGGGAAATATACAATCAATAACATTTCTAAGATGCGTTATTAACCTCAACATACAGTACAATATGAAGGATATAAGCGAAAAATTTTTTTTTTTTAAAAAGACAGGAGCAGTTTGGCAAAGAATCCTGCCTACTTTAACTGTGAACCAGCAAGCAGTGACGTCACGGGATAGCCCGATAGCAATCCTAATGCTAGCCTAATAGGACTTTAATCCAACGTCACTGCAACGTTTATTTAATGACGTTGCAGGGACCCATATTGCAAATGTTTCTGCAACGTTGCAGAAAAGTCTAATTAGACTTAGGAGGGTAAAGTTATTTTCGACCTTAGATGGACGTTGTCACAACATCGCCTGATGGTAACGTTGCAACTTACCTAAGTACAACTTATGTGCAACGTTGCTGCAACCCACTGTGTTAGTAGGGTAGTAGCCTACATCAGCCATGTGATGATGATGGGCATGGAACAAACAATCAAACTATAGACTTATTTACATTTTTTTTTTTTTGTTGCTGTACATTTGCCTTTTTCTTTTAAACAACTTAGGTCTGTAAACCTAAAGAATTACGGGAAAAAATATAGCCTACATGGCTTAATTAAAACTTAACCTAACGTCACCAGTATCTAGGTAAACTAACCGTTTCTGACAACATGATTGGTTGTTGCGAGAGGGATCCCAGCGCGTGTGGTGTGTGTGTGGGCGAGCGAGGGAGAGAGGACGTGAAGGCAGCAAAAAAAAAGGTTCTCGTCGTGACTCGTGAGCATGGCTGTATTAATAGAATGAGTGAGCTGAGCTTGCTTCCTTGTCAACACAATAATTCCCCAAATGACCAGAAAAAGTAGCTAGATTTGTCGCTAGTGGCTTTTAAGTCGCCAGGGGGGTCTGGAAAATCGCTAAATCTAGCGACAAAGTCGCTAAATTGGCATCACTGTGCAGACTGCTTACTATGCTCAAATAGGCCTATTACCCCACTCGCATGGAATACAAAGCTGGAAATGGAGTGTAATGTCCCGCCCCAAATCATGTAGACATACAGTAATTGGTATCGCATAGCTGACATGGCCTTGAAAATCATAATTTCGGAATGCCAGAGCTTAAAGTCCCAGTTAACCAAAATCAGAGATTTGCTTGAAAACACATTCTATGTGTTAGTGGTGCATTGCTGATAACGAAGTTAGACCAGTTTTGTGTTTTTGACCAGTTTTGATTTCTGGATTTTCTGGGCGGGCTTAAAACGGTACCGGATGACGTAGAGCGGTGTTCTTAGCATATCCCCGCCCTAACACTATATAAAGCTAGAATGGATTTGAATCTTCGGTTCTCCTGCTCAATCTTGAGTCTAGAATTATCTAGTTTTAACCAACAGTCTAGAATTAGCTAGTTTTTCTTAGTTAGCAATGCCTATGCATAAAACTAAACGAAAATGCATCCTTCCTGGATGCCAGCAGGAATGGGATGATAAGGTCTCCTTCTTTCACTCCCGAGTAAAGCTGAAATGAGAAGCAAATGGTTAGTATTTTTGAAGAGCAATGGCGTTACAGAGTTTGTCACCGCTAGCGCCCGCCTCTGCAGCAAACATTTCACTCCCGAAAGCTTCTGCAATTATAATATGAGGCTTTTGGGTTTCACGGACTCACGACTGGTCCTGGTGAATTCGGCGGAGCCAACCATCTCTCTCCCCGGTCTCCATTCTCCTCCTGTCGCATCAACCTTTGGTGCCGACACCGCTGCCTTGTGTGCTTATAGCTAATTAACGTTATAACGTTAGCTAGGTAACGTAAGCAATAGGAAAATACACTGCTACGTTAATCTACAAAATGTGTCTTGACATTTATGTGGTAATGTCAGCTATGATGAATTATATGTAATCTTAGGAGGAATTATAGCTAACATTAGCCATGTAGCTTGTTGCAGATGGGAGTGTGTATATAGCCTTAGTCTAGCTAACATAGCTAGCAGCACCGACCAGGCGACCACCCACCAAATAACGTTACGGATGATATATTATGACTATAAGCGTTAACTATACAGAAACTGCCTTCCATATTTGTGGCACCTGATGTGCGTATGGGTTCACCGGTAATGGTTACAGTATATTTCTCCAGCGGGAGACCGGGAGGCGGGAGCGAGGGGGATGGTTAAGTAGACCAGCTGGAGAAAGACGCACCCTCTCCCAGTGAAGCGGTGCTCGGCGGCTACTGGCTGAACATTCCAGTTCTGTTGGATATGTTGCGGGAAAGTTGAAGCCGAGTGCTCGTTATTCTCACACATAACATTGCCAACGAGAGTGGATGAGTCTGTTCCGATTATCAACTCCGGTAGTGTACGCTTTTTCGCGCTATCAGCGCTGTTCAAGCCAGTGACTAAAAGGTACATTTTAAACAACTTTCCATTGATCCCTAGGGACGACAGGATCGCCTGGGAGGGATAGGAATGGGTCCGGAGGTGGCAGGGAGAAAATAGGGACAGACTCATACATTCCTCGTTGCCTGTTTTTGTATTTTGCATCTAAGGGCAGTAACACTGGCGCGTTGGTATAGAGTAGCTACAGTTTTACCTGTGTTGTTTGTCAGGAGGTAGGTTAGGAGGAAGCATCTGTGCGTTTGACACATTAGACAAGTGTCATTTCAACTCCTCTCTGTTTTCACAAAGCTGTGCCTTCCTACCACAAAAGAGACGGCGTGCCAGTGTGACAATATGCAGACCAGAGAACGGTACTATTTGACAGGTTCTTCCCTCCACACCCCCTCCCCACGCAATTTGGTGTGGCTTCGGTGCCTTCAGCAGACACGCCCCCACAGTCTCAGACCAGAGAATGCTGCCGATTTTGAAGCCTTATTTTATATACTTAGCGACATTTTTACATGTTTTCCTGTGGTGTGTGAAGCTCATAACAAAAAATTGAACTGGGTTAACCTGGACTTTAAGTAATTTTTCGGAGTGTCGGACCTTAGGTAATTTTCGGAATGGTGGACCTTCTGTAATTTTCGGAGTTTTGGAGTGGTGCCATGGTCCGTGTAACGTTTATCAGTTTAATTTGATCAATGACGTGACTAAATAGAATAATACGTAATTGGTTGCAATACCTGATGTTAAATATAAATTTGACTATTTGGACTCGTTTTTCCAATTGTCGATTTTTGCATACGCTCCTTTGAAAATAGAAATATTGACGCAGGTCAGAAAACTGGAGTATTTCCTGTTTTTCGCTTCATCTGGAGGGAGGGGACGGGAACTCCTCTGCACGTCATCAAATGTGACAGCGGAATCAACCAATCACACCGCCGGCTTGTTTCTGGCACTATTTTCAGTATATTTCTGTCTGCGTAATGTTACGATGAGCTAACATAATTAAAATAGAAAACATTTTCGCCCAGTACATGAATATGAATAGTATGCATATTTATCAACACAACTACTTTATATATATATATATAGGCCTATATATATATATAGTAGTAGCCTGTATGAGTCGGTAGACATTAATTATCATATATATGGCTCAACTAGTGTAACAATACGTATAGTCTACATTGTGGAAGTTCGAGACAGGCTGAGTGATTCATAGAGCAGGTTTTATTTCACTATAATAAACGTTTCACAAAAGACGGATGAATTTTTTTTCCCGTCAGACACGCACTGGCACAAATGACCCCAGTCTACACTCAAATGAGAAGGGAAGGCACTGCAAGGCAAATTAATCCTCATGTCTACTATGCAGAATACGGGCATACATACTAGCCTACATATGGATCAAAACCGAACCGGTGACAGACGGTGCTGTGTCAGATGAACCGGTGACAGACGGTGCTGTGTCAGATGAACCGGCGACAGACAGTGCTCTGCCCGGCGGGTCGTAGGTGTGGACGCCGCCGGATCGCCGGTCGGCATGGTTTACGGTCGGAACTACGACGGTATCTGATCGTCTTCGAACCTCCGACTTTAGTTCTTGATTAACGAAAACATTCTGCGCAACCGATTCAAGAGAGCGAACAAAACTCCCATGCAGAGGAATGTCAGATCAAGATCCAGGAACGGGATTGTCTGAAAGGGCGTCGCCTCAGGACCTTGGTGTACATGTCCACACGGCACCCTCTCTCGGGTTCTAAAAACATGAGTTATTCCACTAGTGAACATATTGACAAAGTCGCATCTTTAGCAACATGTTCTTCTCATCGCACACCGCAGGCTCCACTCCTGGTGGTGCCCTTCCGTGAATTCCTTTAAGTTTCAGCCCCCCGGAACCAAAAGACTTTGGTTTTCTCGGGTTCTAAAAACATGAGTTATTCCACTAGAGAACATATTGACAAAGTCGCATCTTTAGCAACATGTTCTTCTCATCGCACACCGCAGGCTCCACTCCTGGTGGTGCCCTTCCGTGAATTCCTTTAAGTTTCAGCCCCCCGGAACCTAAAGACTTTGGTTTTCTCGGGTTCTAAAAACATGAGTTATTCCACTAGCGAACATATTGACAAAGTCGCATCTTTAGCAACATGTTCTTCTCATCGCACACCGCAGGCTCCACTCCTGGTGGTGCCCTTCCGTGAATTCCTTTAAGTTTCAGCCCCCCGGAACCTAAAGACTTTGGTTTCCTGGAGGCTGCCCGGCGGGTCGTAGGTGTGGACGCCGCCGGATTGCCAGTCGGCATGGTTTACGGTCGGAACTACGACGGTATCTGATCGTCTTCGAACCTCCGACTTTAGTTCTTGATTAACGAAAACATTCTTGGCAAATGCTTTCGCCCGTCCTGCGCAACCGATTCAAGAGAGAGCGAACAAAACTCCCATGCAGAGGAATGTCAGATCAAGATCCAGGAACGGGATTGTCTGAAAGGGCGTCGCCTCAGGACCTTGGTGTACATGTCCACACGGCACCCTCTCTCGGGTTCTAAAAACATGAGTTATTCCACTAGCAAACATATTGACACAGTTGCATCTTTAGCAACATGTTCTTCTCATTGCAAACACCGCACTGACGCTTGTCCACTTGTTACAGCAGGATGTACCTTGCCGCTGTTACGTGTGCATGTTACGCCGTAGTGCCCGTGATGTCACAGACCGGCTAGAACACTGTGACTTGATGGCTAGTCCAGGCGGCCAACTAATTGAAATAAATGTAGACTAGATTTAAATAGATTTAGGCTATTTTCTTTTTGCTTAAGACCCAACGATACCCCTTATTAAATACACTCCCACATTCAGAATTAAATAGGAGCGCTTAAAAGGCTGGTCGGATAACAACCGATAGTGTCCGTCACTCAGCGCTGCAGTCGTTAATTGTCCACGTTTTCGATAGAGATGGATAGGCATTATTGGCTAAATTAAATAAAGGTAATCGCGAATAAACGGTAAATCGACCATAATTCTGTTTTTTGTGTCTAAACCAATAATGGAAACACCTCTTCCAAAATGGCCTTTTTTTGGTTCTCGGCTCGTTCCTTTTATCATTATTCCTTTTGGGACTGAAGAATGTACCCACAGTTATCCATCACTATATTCATTATTTTGTTTCGAACGGTGAAATTAATAAATGGAATCACGTGGTCTGTTGGTCACGTGGCCCAGTCTAGCGTCACGGGAAGCGTAAAAACGTGTTCAAACATTACAAAATAAAAGTCCATTGCATTGAATGGCCATCTTTCAAGGTTTAATTAACACGCAAGTAGCGTGAATATATATATATATATGGATGGATTTAATGTACACACTATTTTATTTAGTTAAAGTGTGAATTAATAGCCTGGAAATAGCAAGTGCTTTTGCCGCGCTGGTCAGTTTACTAAGATGACCAGCAGAAGTCCCTGTTTAGCAGGGGTGTAGTGTAGACTAAATAGCCTACGCGGGTAACTCTGAGTAAAGAAGTGGGTATATGTTACAGTTTTTACATTAGTGGTGTTTAAAGTAAAATTAAATGTTAAATGAGCCTATGAGTTGTCCATATTCTTGCATGAAGATAGGCTACTGACTTGTCAATCTACCGCTATTCAAACAGCGAAGCAAGCAGTGATGCCATTTTAGCGACTTTGTCGCTAGATTTAGCGACTTTCCAGACCCTCCTGGCGACTTATTTCATGAAAAGCGACTAGCGACAAATCAAGCTAGTTTTTCTGGTCATTTGGGGAATTATTGTGTTGACAAGGAAGCGAGCTCAGCTCACGAGTCAGGACGCTCGCCCACACACACCACACGCACTGGGATCCCTCCCGCAACAACCAATCATATTGTCAGAAACGGCTAGTTTACCTAGATACTGGTGACGTTAGGTTAAGTTTTAATTAAGCCATGTAGGCTATATTTTTTCCTGTTATTCTTTAGGTTTACAGACCTATGCTGTTTAAAAGAAAAAAGCTAATGTTATACAGCAACAAAAAAACAAGTTTGTAAATAAGTCAATAGTTTGTTCCATGTCCATCATCATCACATGGCTGATGTAGGCTACTAGGGTTGCACTGTAAAAAAAAATAAAGCTAATGTTATACAGCAACAAAAATAGAGTAAGTTTGTAAATATGTAAATAGTTTGTTTGTATCCTCTCCTCCCCCCCCCGCTTTTGATTATTGAGTTGTTGGTTTAATGCAAATAAAAAAATATATCTTTGTTGTGTGTTCAAACCAGCAGGTTTTCATGTGCATCTCGTTGTGGTTTGGCCGCCCTGAGGTGCTTCCCCGTTGGGGTCATCCCTATATTCCCCGGGTCCTATGTTCCCCGGGTCCTATGTCCCCCCCCCCAAAAAGGGTTCTATGTTGCCCGGATCCTATGTTCCCCAGGTTTTTTGGGGGGAACATAGGACCTGGGGAACATAGACATGTTCCCTCCCCCGTCTAGGAGTGCATTGTCAACATAATAGGCAAGGCAAGTTTATTTATATAGCACGTTTCAGCCACAGGGCAATTCAAGGTGCTTTACATGAGACATTAAAAGCATTAAAACAAAATGCAAGACATTTAAAACTAAAAGCAGGACAAATAGAGTACAGGAATAAAGGTTACAGTGCAGTATACAGATAAACATAACTCCTCTTAGAAAGCAGTTGCAAAAGTCTTCAGGCTCGTTTTAAAAGAACCAAGACTTGCAGCAGACCTGCAGTTTTCTGGAAGTTTGTTTTTTGAATGATTTTTCACGGTGCCCACCCACATCCATTGTATGACCAAAACGGTGGTAGAGCAATTAACAGACTTTCTCAAAAGTGCTAGTTTTTATCTGAACCATTGTATATGATCATAAGTAACCTTAAAAGAGGAAGGACCGGAAGTCCCTCTTCCATCATCTCAGCTTCTCCCTCGCCCACCTTGCTCTCTCTTCTGCCCTTCCTCTCTTTGTCCATCCTCTGCCCTTGCCTCCGCCCTCCACTCCGCAAGAACAGTCAGATTTACACTTGCATTGGGCCATACTGAGTCATCAGCCAGTACCAGAACAATCATGATTCTCAAGCTGTGACGCACGAAAGCGATGATGATTATGATGATGTATAGAGACTGTCTAATGAAAAAGGTTGCTTAATCGTGATCATACTGTGGTCTAAACATACATGTCATGATGTTGAAGATGGTTACAGAGTTACAAAGTTCACACTTGCTAAATTTTGAACTTGTAAGACATAATCTGTTAACTCCTCAATGAAAAGTGTAAAAATGCATTTGTGACCGCCGTTGGTAATTTGGTCCTCAACTAGGCATTTTCATTTTTCAGTTTTTTACAGATTATGAAAGTGCAGATTGTAAGCTTTCAAATGAGGTCTCATACATTGAAATCTGAACATATTTGAAGAAGATATGCTTATTTGAATGCTAGTACTGCCAAATCAACTTAGCTGAGAAATCTCCCTCCAAAGTTCTCCAACATTTCACCCCTCTGACTGCCAGGTAATGGGCGTGAACAATAGCCTGGTAACCGCACCCCCAGCCACTCCCCCACTGGACGATCTGTCATTATCTGTCAGAGTGGCTGTCAACTTGGGGTATTACCTGAGAGGCTGCCAAGTGAGGTGCTCTCTCACCGATGACCCCACACTCTTTGAGTCAGTATTAATCTTGTGTTGTGAATGCAGTTAAGAACAATATGAGATGAAGTTCAAATTTAACGTTCTTTATTGTCACATACATGATATAAAGTACAAGCATAAGTAGTTGAGTGTACAAAAAAAGGCAACAGTCTAAGTGTTAAAGTGTACAGTCAGTTGTCTGTTTTAGAGACAAGGTGCATAGTGTTCATTGTGATCAAGTGTACAACAAAGTAATAACAGTCCCCAGCTCAATACTCAAGGTAATAACAACAGTACTCAGCTCAGTATTCAATATTCTAACAATGCAGTCTGTGCAAGTGTGGGCAAGTCTGTGCAAGAGAACAAGCAACGCTTCAGTATACAAACAGGAAAACAGGAAAGGCTGTGGCCTTTCTCCTGCAGTGCTGTCCGTCCTGATGATCTGCAGTGAATCTACAAGCGGACAGTCTTGTTCTGAGCTGCTGTGGAGTTTGGCGGGGGACATGTGACGTCTCGTCCCTCATCAGAACAGAACTCTCTGATCTTGTCAAAGAGATACGTCTGTCTGGCCATGTCCAGTCCGGGTGGGGCTTGCACAAGAAGACCTTCTCTGGGGGGCAGGACATCAGGCTTGCGCAGCAGCTGAAACTCGACTGCCGGTGCATCACGGTGTTCTCTGGCCACAACCATGCCAGGTCTCTCAGCATCAAAACTGCAATAGAATAGAAGGAGGAAAATACATTAAACTATTGCCCACAGTACTGGCACTCCATATAGATAAAATAGTACAAGAATGTGTTGATTAAATAGACTAGCTAATGCATGATAGGATGAACGTATTCTCACCTGTTGTGCAAAATCAAAGCTGTAGTGCAGTGATCTTCTTGCTGGCTGGTATGAAGGGAGAGCTGCAATTCCTTACAAGCTGGAGCTGGTTTTTGCTCATCCTGTAAACAAAACAAAGAAAAAGGTGTCAGACTACCATAGCTCTCATGCTCTCTCATTCTGTTTCTCTCTATAATATAGCTACCTAGCTAGATATTAGCTACC
This sequence comes from Borostomias antarcticus, assembly GCF_949987555.1. NCBI lineage: Eukaryota > Metazoa > Chordata > Actinopteri > Stomiiformes > Stomiidae > Borostomias > Borostomias antarcticus. Next base: position 2,971,276 of record NC_140258.1, read on the forward strand.
ACGCTGGCTAGTTTAGGAACAAAGGGCTAGCTCAGCTAACTAGCCATGTCCCTGTGCTAGGTAGCTGGCTAGTTTAGGAACAAAGGGCTAGCTCAGCTAACTAGCATGTTAGCTAACGTTAGCTAGCTAGCCTTTGTTAGTTAGTGCTAGTGCCTGTTATGCTAGCTAGACTGAGTCACTTGTTTAGAAAGGAGCTTCTGCTAAACGACTAACGTTAATGTAATGTAAACAGCACAGATAGTATAAAGATCAGCTTACCCCAAAGCAAAGCAGAATGCTTGGCGGTGGTGTGAATCTGGGACGTCGTTCGTCGCTTGGTAGCAGCTTGCTTTGTTACAGTCATCTCTGTATCACAGGTCATCAAGAATAAACTCCGTGTACGAACGAGTCCTGCTCTGCTGGAGTTTTAGCTGCTCTTCAAACTCTTTCCATGTCCTGGATGCCATCCCCGTCTTCTCTTTAGCAAAAGCTGGAGCATCCATGGTTAAACTTGGGACAGTAAAATAATTGAATGTAAACAGCCGGCGTGTTTGGGAAGGGTGGGGGCGGAGAACCCGGAAGCAATAGCCAATGAAAACAAATCATGCTAATCGATCTGCCCGCCCCCAAGCCCGGCTCGAAATCAGCTAAAAACGAGCTTAGTTTGCAGACTAATTAAACGTATTTCGTGACCCTAAAACTGTTGTCTGTTATAGTAAGTAGGTTCTTCACAACTTCAACTTTGGTAATACACCAAAAAACGAAAAAAAACGTTTTTTTATATATTTTGCCCTCTAGCGCATTTCGGGGTTTGCCGAGTTGCGGACCAAATCACCAGCCGCTGTCACATTTAGACAATTCTACCTTATTTTTGTTGGCACTACTGGATTTGTCAACCCTGGAAATGTAGGTTTAGCGGTTAAAATCAATGTTCCACCTTAAATGTTTACGGCAGCCATTTTGTAAATTCCAAGATGGCCACCACATAGATATCCGGACAAAAACATAAATTGTCTGATTCCTTATACAATACCCTTTCCAAAAATGTATAGTTTTGCAAATCCCCCCCAAAATCCAATACATAATTAAAGCTGCTACGCAGCGATGAGGCGGGGCCAGGCAATTTCCGACAAGTTTAGGAGCAATAAGCGAGAGAATAGGAAGACAACAAGAAAGTTAACATTCCAATGTTCATTTTGTACATTCGTATTGTAAAACATTTCTAAAACATTTTGATGCATTGTAAGCTCGATTTTGATAATTCAACAATCTGGTCAATGAGTTTGTGAATGACAGTCTGAAGATCCAGTGTAGCAAGTTTGGTGTTAATTGATTGAAAAATGTGGGATGAGATATGTTTATTAATTTTTACAGGTTTTGTTTGCTTTTCTTCATAATTGAACATTAACTTCAGCAGCTGTGTACTCAGTCAGTTGCCAATCAATCGATTTAGTCATTGTAATCCTCAGCTGGGGTTGGTTAGGGTTGCCAACAGCGATGTCTCCGATTCGTGGAGCTTGCGTTGGATTGTGGGTAATGTAGTTTTCTCTGTATGAAGTGTTGGTTTCAGAGGACAGATTTAAACATATTTTTAAAAATTCAATTTTTGAGATAAAATTCTGAAAAAAAATCACACTACATCTTGGATGTACCATGGAGGTAGGTAGGTGGGTAGTCTACACCTACCTCCGTACGGCCGAGGACATCTTGTGGATGGAACACATGAACATTGTTGACCTCTACGTTGGTCTACCGCTGATGAACACAGATACATCGGTGGAGAATAAGGATAGCTGACCATAGCGAACGCCCTGACCTCATCACTTCAAACCTTGTCCTCTGGGAACCCAAGCATGGTAAAGCCACACATGGTGCTCTGAAGACAACATACGTGGATATGATGAAGAAGAATCCTGTCTACAGTGCTGATGAACTAAACTCTGGTAGTTTGGACCAGGATGTGAGGACAGATGTCATCTCAAGAGCTCGAGTTGCCCCAGTGGCCTCGACATGTGGTTGGTAGGTGGGTGGTTGGGTAGATCGGTGTTGGTCGGTCTGTCATCGTGGGGTTATTTGTTATGTATTGTGTCTTGATTGTCCTTGATTGTGTATATCTGTCAGATTGTCCCTTTACTAGCACACCACTAGACGCCATGGGGGTGGTGATCGCGAATGGTGGTCTGACAGATGGAGCTGTGATAGAAGGGACTGGGTCAGATGGACCTGTGACAGACGGGGCTGTGTCAGGTGTCCTCTTCATCAGAGAGTCCGAAGTAGAAGTGTCCGTCCCTTGACAGACTTCTTCCCACTTCTTGCGAAAGAGTCTCTGACGCAGAGAGAGCTCCAGATCTCGCCTCCAGTGGGCCGTGGGCGATCGTGGAACGTCCAGCTCAGATTGTCCCTTTACCACCACACTACTACACACCTTGTTCGTGGATAGGTGGCTAGCGGGGCTGTCTCCTCTACTAGTCCTGGAGAGTGGGGGACTGACAGATGGAGCTGTGACAGACAGGGCTGTGTCAGGTTCCCTCTTCATCAGAGAGTCCGAAGTGCAAGTGTCCGTCCCTTGACATACTTCTTCCCACTTCTTACGAATGAGCCTCTGACACCGAGAGAGCTCCAGATTGCGTCTCCAGTGGGTCTCGGGTGATCGTGGAACGTCCGGCTCAGATTGTCCCTTTACCAGCACACCACTAGATGCCATGGGGGTGGATAAGGCGCTAGCGGGGCTGTCTCCTCTACTGGTCCTGGTCATGGAAAGTGGTGGACTGACAGATGGAGCTGTGTCAGATGGAGCTGTGTCAGGGGCCCTCTTAACCATAGAGTCCGAGGTGGAAATGGCCGCCCCTTGAAAGACTCCCTCCCACTTCTTGCGAAAGGGCCTCCGACGCAGAGAGAACTTTAGACCTTGCCTCCAGTGAGCCTCGGGCGATCGTGGAGTGTCCATCTCAGATTGTCCCTTTGCCAGCACACCACTAGACGCCATGGGGGTGGATAAGGCGCTAGCGGGGCTGTGTCCTCTACTGGTCCTGGTCATGGAGAGTGTTGGACTGACAGAGGGAGCTGTGACAGACAGGGCTGTATCAGGTTCCCTCTTCATCAGAGAGTCCGAGGTGGAAGTGGTCGCTCCTTGAGAGACTTCTTCCCACTTCTTACGAATGAGCCTCTGACGCCGAGAGAGCTCCAGATCTTGTCTCCAGTGGGTCTCGGGTGATCGTGGAACGTTTGGCTCAGATTGTCCCTTTACCAGCACACCACTAGACGCCATGGGGGTGGATAAGGCGCTAGCGGGGCTGTGTCCTCTACTGGTCCTGGTCATGGAGAATGGAGGTCTGACCGATGAACCGGTGACAGACGGGCTGTGTCAAATGAACCGGTGACAGACGGGGCTGTGTCAAATGAACCGGTGACAGACGGGGCTGTGTGAAATGAACTCATCTCAGACACCGGGTCTTGTCCACAGCCCCCCGGATCATAGGAGTCAGAACCTGGATCGTCTTGTCCTGGACAGTCCCAATGGCTCACATGCATCTTCGCATGCAGTCGCAATGGCTCGCATGCACCGGGCTGTCACACTGTCCAGCTGGGCCCTTTTGAGATACAATAAAATAAAATGACTTTTGATGATTTTAGTACACTTGTACAATCAAAATGCATCATACCACACATTTTACACATAAACACACATCTCACACATGCATGCACACGCACAAACAAACACACACACATACACACACACACACATGGTTGGATACACTGAAAAAAACATTAGCAACTTACCAATCAATGTCTTCAAGGTTTTCATCCTAATTTATAAAGGAAATACCAGATGGATGTTGAGGTCATTAAGGCTTCACAAAGACAGAGCAGCTTCTGTAATTGTTTGAATTGTAAATGATTAAAGTAAAATGAAACTTTGATTACCAACCTTAATGTTTCTTTGGCGATTTCTCCATTGATCTAATAGCCAAAACACGTTCAGGATCCCAGAGAGCGCAATCAAAACTCCCGTGCAGAGGAGTTTCACATCAAGATCCAGGAACGGGGTCTGAAAGGGCGTCGCCTCAGGACCTTGGTTTACAAGTCTACTTGAAATTGGCACCCTCTCTCGGGTTCTAAAAAGATTAGTTATTCCACTAGCGAACATATTGGCAAAGTCACATCTTTAACAACATGTTCCTCTCATCGCAAACACCGCACTGAGGCTTGTCCACTTGTTACAGCAGGATATGTACCTTGCCGCTGTGACGTGTGCATGTTACGCCGTAGTGCCCGTGATGTCACAGACCGGATAGAACACTGTGGCTTGACGACTAGTCCAGGCAGCCAACAAATTGAAATAAATGTAGACTAGATTTAAATAGATTTAAGCCATTTTCTTTTTGCTTAAGACCCAACGATACCCCTTATTTAATACACTCCCGTAATATCCTGGTTACTTTACATACTGGTATTACTAATATAAATGATCAGGCGGAGAGATAGGTTTCAGTCATACGTTTATATTTCGTTCTCTACTTTGCATTCTCGCATGACAACGGAACTTGGTGGTACAACCACCCATAACATCACTCAGCCAATCAGAACGCATCTCTACAATTCAGCAACTAGCAGGCACTAGTATTAGACTATTACACTCCTTCCCCCTAAGATTGTTTGCTCCCAAACAAATCTAACATAGCCCATACTAACCATCTTTCAAACCTTAAGACTATGCAATGCCCATCGTAACCCACTTTTCAATAACTTTTTTTTTTTCAAAACCCAAAACATCTGTCTCGGAACTCAACAGTGTCTTACTCTGTTACAGATTCAGTCTCTTTGGAGCCATTCTAGTACGCTCAGGATTCCTGCGCACTGCAGGCTGTGCTGACACACTCTTGGGGACTAAAGGCGATGAAGATGGAACTGCCTCAGTCTCTGGTGCACGCTGCGTGGACATGCCTGCAGTGGGGCTACCTTGCACCTGTTGTTGTGGTGTTATTCTGGGTGTTTGCTCCTGGATGGGGATCAGGTGCCTTGGCAATTCCACCTCGACAGGCGGCTGTTCCTCCTCCGGCACTGTCTCCTGAGAGTTGCCCCTCCATGGCAACATGTGGTCCACGTGCACAGTACGTTTTCTCGGTCCGTCCTGAATGAGATACGTGACTGGGCCTTTTCGCTGGATGACAGTGGCCAGAGTCCATTTCTCCTTACCTCCTCTGAGGTTCTTCACTCGGACGCGTTCGCCCTCTGTGAACTCACGTAGTCGTAGTTTGCCATGATCATGGTTTTGTTTCTGTTTTGCCTGTTTTTCTTCCACGGTTTCAGCCAGATTTGGTCGGAGTAGGCTGAGCCGTGTGCGTAGCTGTCGCTTTAGGAAAAGCTCTGCAGGGGTCCGGCCGGTCACTGTATGCGGCGTACTGCGGTACGTAAGCAGGAAGTTGGCCAGCCGACGCTTCAGTGACACCGTGCCCTTCTCTCCCTCCAGGGCTTGCTTGAGCAGCGCTCGTTTGAGAATCTGAACTGACCGCTCAGCTGCCCCATTCGAAGCTGGGTGAAATGCTGGTACCAGTGTGTGTTTGACTCCGTTCTCTTTCATGAACCTAGCAAACTCGGCAGAAGTCAGCTGAGGGCCGTTGTCACTTACACACTCTTCTGGTAAGCCGTAGGTTGCAAACAGATCTCGCAGCACGTCGATGGTGTTGGCTGATGTAATCGATGTAATGTGCGCCACCTCCAACCACTTGGAGGGGCTGTCCACCAGTACTAAGAAGTACTGTTTGTCCTTTTCTGCAAAGTCTATATGAATCCGCTGCCACACTCTCCGGCCATCTCCACGGATGGAGAGGTGCGACTGCCGGTGACTTTTGTACTGCTTGACAGACCCGGCAGCTTTGGACTTTGCTCCCTATTCCTCCATCTAGTCCTGGCCACCAAACATGGCCACGGGCTAGGGCCTTCATTCGACACATACCTGGATGTTCTTGGTGCAGGTCCTCCAGTAACCTTTCTCTGTACCGTGGGGGAATGATGACTCACAGGCCCCACAGTAAACAGCCCTGTTCTGCAGACAGTTCATGGCGGCGTATGAAGTAGGGTGTCAGTTCCTCCTCTCGCACATAGTTAGGCCACCCGTTCACTGTGTAACTCCACACCTTACTCAGTATCGGATCCTTCCTGGTGGCTTGCTCAATGTCTTTTGCTAACACTGGCAGCTCTGGTACGACTGAGAAGAAGAAGATGTTCGCCTCCTCCGCGGTTCTGTCTGCGTCTCGTTGTGGTAGCCGGGATAACGCATCAGCGTTTGAATGATCAGAGGACCTCCTGTATTCGATGCTGTAACTGTAGGCCATTAGGATGATGGCCCAGCGCTGCATTCTCAGTGCAGCCAGCGTTGGTACGTTGGACTTGGGTCCCAGGATAGCCAGCAGTGGCTTGTGGTCCGTTATCAGTGTAAATTTCCTTCCATATAGCTATTTATGGAACTTTTTCACTCCATAGATGATAGCCAACGCCTCTTTTTCGATTTGGGCATAGTTCTTTTCGGCGTCAGACAGCGTCCTTGAGGCGAACGCTATCGGCTGCTCTTCTCCATTTTCCATTATGTGAGAGATCACCGCTCCAACGCCATACGGGGAGGCGTCACAGGCCAGCTTCAATGGCCTGTCGGTGTCGTAATGCACGAGTACTTTACTTTGCAGAAGCAGCTGTTTGGCCTTTTTAAAAGCTGCATCACACTCCACAGTCCAGCTCCATTTTTCATTGTCTCGTAGTAGCTTGTGCATGGGCTGCAGAAGACTCGACAGGTTGGGCAAGAACTTACCATAATAATTCAGTAAGCCCAAGAAGGATCGTAATTCGGTGACATTGTTGGTGTTGGGCGCCTTGACAATGGCTACCACTTTCTCTTCCGTCGGATGCAGACCTTCTCTGTCGATCCGATGGCCCAAGTACTCCACACTGCTCTGGAAAAACTTGCACTTTGACAGTTTCACCTTCACATTGTACCTCTCCAGACGTGTGAGCACTTCCTCCAGCCTCTGTAGGTGTTCCTCTTTTGAGCGAGCTGTGATGAGAATATCATCCAGGAAACAGGTGACATGTTCGAGTCCCTGTAGAATCTGATCCATGACCGACTGGAATATTGAGGGAGCACTGGAGACCCCATAGCTGAGTCTGTGGTAGCGATACAGTCCGCGATGGGTGTTTATTGTCAGATACTGCTCAGAGTCGGCGTCCAGCTGCAGCTGCTGGTACGCATGGGAGAGGTCCAGTTTGGTGAACGAGGTTCCCCGGCTAGTGTCGCGAACAGGTCCTCTGCGTTGGGCAACAGGTACGTCTCCTCTTCTAGACTCTGATTGATGGTAACCTTGTAGTCACCGCATAATCTGACCGATCCATCACTTTTTGGAACAATCACTACAGGGCTTGCCCACTGACTCCTCTCTACTTTAGACACGATATTGGTTTGTTCTAGCCTATCTAGCTCTTTATCTACCTTTTCCTTCAGCGCATACGGCACTGGTCTGGCTTTCTGGAAGATGGGGTGCGCCTCTGGGCTTGTTCTGATGACTGCTTTAAAGTCTCTTATTACGGCTGGGCTCTCTGCAAACACCCCCTTGTGGCGCTCTAAGACCACTTTGACTGCCTGATCTGTGTCTGAGCCCTTTTTCACTGTAAAGATACTCGACCAGTTCAACCTAATCTTCTCTAGCCAGTTACGACCAAGCAATGCAGGCCGGTCCCCCTTTACCACTACTAAGGGTAGACTTTCTTTCAGCTCACCATATTGCACTGCTACCTGTGCCCACCCTAACACTGGGATGGGCTCTCCCGAATATGTAGTCAGCTGCAAGTTGGTTTTCTTGAGTGGTAGGTGGGACAGAGCCTTTATAACTCACTTCTGACAACAGCGAGACCGCTGCTGCTGTGTCCAAATGCATGTTCATCTCTTTTCCATCCAAAATGACATCCACTGTGAGTCCCTTTCTTCCAGCGGAGGTAGTGTACACTGCATACGCTCCCAAAAGCTCTGACTCATCCTCCACATTTTGCTCCTTTTCCACGTACTGCGCCTGGGCAGCCGCTCTGTTCCTGCATGCACGTGCTATATGGCCCACTTTAGAACATTCATGACACTTTTCGTTTTTGAATCTACAGTCCCGGGCCGCATGCTTCCCTTTGCACCTGTAGCACAACTGTTGACTGGCATCCCCTTGCTTTTGGAAATTTCTCTCCTGTTTTGGGAACTGTCTCTTAAACTTTCCTTTCCCTCTCCTGGGAAATGTTTTTCCATTATTGACTGCATGTACCTGCTGTGTTTCGTTTCCCTTCCCTGAAATCTCCTTTGTGTTTTTGGACGCCATTTCCATAGACAGCGCGAGCTCTAAAGCCCTCTTGTAGGTCAAATTTTCCTGCGCTAACAACTTTAGCTGCATAGCTTCTGAGCACAGTCCACTAACAAACTGATCCCTGAGCGAATCATTTAAAAACTGCCCAAAGTCACAATTAGCTGAACTCTGCCTCAGAGCCACAGCATAATCATTCACAGATTGACCCTCTTTTTGCACACAACGCTTAAAACGAAATCTCTCAGCAATAACAAGAGGCTTTGGCATGTTATGCGCAAGCAAAACTTCTGTTAATTCTTCATACGTCCCTTCACTCGGTATCATAGGAGAAATCAAGTTCTTTAACAGTTTGTAGGTCTCTGCACCTATCACTGAAAGAAACACGCAGACCTTTTTATCATCCTTGATATCAATCATCCATTGCCCCAGCCGTTCGATGTAGTTCACGAAATCCTCCTGTGACTCCTTGAACTCGTCCACGCGACCAACGTGCAGGAAAGCCATCTTTTTCTCCGGTTAGGCTAACACTTCAGTAGCTATAGTGCCTTATTCATTCAGCTTTCTTCAGCGTTTTCTTCACGATAAGTGCACTGCTCTGTCTTATCATTTACGCAAGTTCCATGGACACCCTCGTCGCCATTTGTAATATCCTGGTTACTTTACATACTGGTATTACTAATATAAATGATCAGGCGGAGAGATAGGTTTCAGTCATACTGTAGCGACCTAGGATGGGAGTAGTTAATGTGTGAGTTGATGGACGTTTGTGGTTCTCACGTTTGGGTTTGTGATTGGTGGACTGGGGGGGAGGCGGGACCTGGGGGTTTTGGCTTGCTTGTCTCTTCCCTGGTGTTCGCAGTTCGTTGGTGTGCGCGCTAACCAGCCCGTTACTGTTCTCCTGTACATTTGATTGCCATTTGCTATACAGTGGAATAAACATTCGAGTATTCAACTGTCTCCTCCTTATTCAAGACATTACACTGGTGTCAGAAGAAAAAAAAAAAAAAAGAGGAAAAGAAGAAGGAAAAGTTGGGTTAGAAGTTGTCGTTAGCCAGCCTAGCGCTGGGACAGTGAGATAGCTAGCAAGCTAGTCAACGTTAACGTTGCGTGCGGCGCCATGGATGGGAACGGAGCGAGGAGAAAAGTAAAGAAGGAGGAGATGAGCGACGATTTGCTGCAGGGAGCCCACGGGTCAGTGGACTTGGATAAAAAAAACAAAGAAGTTGAGGGAGAGGAGCAACGTTAACTTGAGAGAGTTTGTGTCTGGGCTAGCAGCTGACGCAGGGTTCGCGCCTTCAGCAGCCCGTATGGCTTCCCCTCCCGCGCACGGTGTAACTCAGAGCGCTCTGGATGTAAACAACAATGGCGCCGCCTGTCGCCCAGCTGCTGCAAGAGTGAAGACACCCAAATTCTCTGGTAAGACAGACTGGGAGGCTTTTCATGCACAGTTTGAGCTGTTGGCCAAAGCAGAGGGGTGGTCGACAGATGAAAAAGCTCTACAGCTAGCCTTGTGCCTCACAGAGGATGCTCTCCCCTGCCTGCTGCTGCTGTGCCCAGAGGACAGGGGCAGTTATGGGGCATTAGTTGGGGCTCTGCAGAGGAGGTTTGGACAGTGTCTGGAGTCCGGGGTGTTGCGCAACGAACTGAGCAATCGCTCCCGTATGCCTGGGGAGTCCCTGCGAGTGCTGGCCAATGACATTGAGAGCCTGACACGCCGGGCGTACGGCCACATGCCCCCTGAAGTGCAGAGCGAGCTGGCACGGGACCAATTCATCAGAGCCCTTCTTCCCGCTGACCTCCGGGCTCAGGTACAGTTGCAGCATCCACGCACCCTGCAGTCAGCCTTTGAGATGGCTGTGGAGAGAGAGATGGTGTGGGCGTCGACCAGCACTGTGAGGAGCTGTCAGCCGGAGAGCTCACCAGCTGTGAGGGCCGCAGTCGGCGGCCTACAAGGAGAAGAGAAGCCAGCATGGGTGGGTGAAATGACTGAACTGTTGAGGGCTGCATCGCTGCAGACTGCACGCCTGCCTCGCCCGGGACCCAGGGTCTGCTGGGGGTGTGGCGAGGAGGGGCATGTGCTCAGAAAATGCCCCAAAATGGCTCGGGGAAACGGATCGGGTCTCGCTTAGAGGGGGCTGAGCGGACCCAAACCCCATCACCCCCACCATCCATCTTCCCATCCCAGTCTCCACCGCCATCCGCGACCTTTCCCTCACAGACACCGCTGCCGACAGGAGGAGCCCAACAGCACAGCCGGGGGGGGCCTGGCTCCACCTCCCCCAGAGGCAGATGACATCACAGACTCCAAGCCCACTGTGGTGGTGGGGCGTGCAGGTGAGGGGGACTCGTGTTATGTCCCTGTCACGGTAGAAGGAGTACCCTGCTCAGCCTTAGTGGACACGGGGTCAACGGTGACTTTGGTACGGCCAGATGTGGTGCCTGGCTGGACTCAGGTTGAGCCCACCACTGTGCAGTTGCGCACGGTCACGGGTGAGCTCGCACCCCTGGTAGGCAAGGGCATGTTGACTGTGACTGTGGGGGGGAGGGCTGTGCGTCATCCAGTGTGGATAGCTGCTGTCCAGGAGCCGTGTATCCTGGGTTTGGACTTCCTGAAGGCTACAGGCTGTCAGCTGGACCTGGAGAGGGGCACAGTGAGGTTACTGGAGGGGCCTGCTGTCAAGATGACTCCAGTCGTGACCTCCACCGCGCCTCCTGCCAGGCTCTTCTCCCCAGCAGTAAGTACAGCCGTAACTGTCCTCAACGACCCCCCCCCTTCCTCCCACGTGACTCTCCCCACCCCCTTCCTCTTGTCCACCCCTCATCCGGAGGCGACCCCCCCTTCTGGTACCTCTCAGGCGTGTTCCCATACCGGCGAGAGCCAGTCAGCGCCGGCCCAGCTTCCCCAGGCGGTGCCGGAGGGGACGCCGTCTGCAGTGAGAGAGGTATGGAGGAAGAACTGCGACGGACTAGACCCTCAGCAGCAGGGGCAATTGTGGCAGTTGTTGCTGGACTTCCAAGACAGTTTTGCCATGAGTGAGGAGGAGGTGGGGAGAACGGATCTTGTGCAGCACGACATCAACACGGGGAATGCCCCGCCCATCAGGTGCCGTCCTCGCCGCCTCCCTCTGGCTCGTCAGGAGGCGTGTGACAGAGCTGTGTGGAGCATGCAGCAGGCGGGTATCATCGAGCCCTCCGACAGCCCCTGGGCGGCAGCCGTCGTCATGGTTCCCAAGAAGAACGGGGACTGGCGGCTCTGCGCTGACTACAGGCCGCTGAATAACGTCACCAGGAAGGACTCATACCCCCTGCCGCGCATCGATGAGTCCCTGGACCTAGTCTCCGGGTCCTTTTGGTTCTCATCCCTGGACCTTCGCAGCGGGTACTACCAGGTGCCTCTCTCCCCAGCGGCCAGGCCCAAGACCGCGTTCTGCACGGGGCGGGGGCTGTGGCAGTTCCGAGTTCTCAGCTTCGGGCTCTGTAATGCCCCGGCCACCTTCGAGAGGCTGATGGACAGGGTGCTGGCTGGTGTCCCCCGTGAGCAGTGCCTGATCTACTTGGATGATATCCTGGTCCACGGCAGCTCTTTCGAGGCAGCCCTGGGGTCTCTGCGTCAGGTCCTGGAGAGGATTAGAGCAGCGGGCCTGAAGCTGCACCCGGACAAGTGCCGTTCCATGCAGAGGGAGGTGAATTTCTTGGGACACCGGGTGGGGGGTGAGGGCATAGGCACCTTGGAGGAGAAGGTGCAGGCAATCACCAGCTGGCCCACCCCCACCAGCCAGGCGCAGCTGAAGAGCTTTGTCGGTCTGGCCAGCTACTACAGGAGGTTTGTGCGAGGGTTCTCCAGCGTGGCTGCACCCCTGTATCAGCTGCTCCAGAAGGACAGGGACTTTGTGTGGACCAAGGAGTGTCAAGTGGCGTTCAGCAGCCTGCAGCGTGCCTTGAGTGAGGCCCCGGTGCTCTCCCCGCCTGACCCCACCCTGCCCTTCATCCTGGACACAGACGCGAGCGGTGTGGGTGTGGGCGGAGTCCTGTCTCAGGTGGGTCCAAGCGGAGAGAGGGTGGTGGCGTACTTCAGCAGGAGATTCAACAAAGCTGAACGGCGCTACTGTGTCACCCGAAGAGAGCTCCTGGCGGTTGTGCTGTCCATCAAGCACTTCAGGTACTACCTGTGCGGCCTGCCCTTCACTGTGAGGACTGACCACTCTGCTCTCCAGTGGCTCCTGACGTTCAGGGAGCCAGAGGGGCAGATGGCCAGGTGGCTGGAGGAGCTCCAGGCGTACAACTTTACAGTGATGCACAGGGCCGGAGCACGCCACACCAATGCAGATGCTCTCTCCCGCCGCCCATGTGCTGAAGATGGGTGCCGCTACTGTGTGCGGAGGGAGACACGAGAGAGAGAGCTGCGTGCAGAGGAGGAGTGCTGTGCTGCAGTACGTCAGGGGCAGGTGATCGTCTGCCGAGAGCTGCAGACAGTGGAAGCAGCTGAGTGGAGGAGGCCGCAAGAGCAGGACACAGACCTACAGTCCGTGCTGCAGTGGGTGGAGGTGCAGCGGCGACCCCTAGTGGACGAAGTGGCTGCGCTCTCCAAGGCGACCAAGGGGCTGTGGGCAGCATTTGAGTCCCTGCGGCTGTGTGACGGTGTGCTGCAGCGGGCGTGGAAAGAGCCGGCGACAGGGGAAGAGAGGTGGCAGGTGGTGGTCCCCAAGGGCCTGCAGGAGACTGTACTCAAGGCAATGCATGGAGCAGTGGGGAGTGGGCACTTCGGGGTCAATAAGACACTCCGCCGTCTCCGCCAGAGTTTCTACTGGGGGCGAGCCAGGAGAGATGTGGAGGACTTTTGCCGCCGCTGTGACCCCTGTACGGCTCGCAAAGGTCCCACTGGACGCTTCCACGCCCCACTGCAGCAGTTTCCAGCTGGGGCACCAATGGAGAGAGTGGCGGTGGACGTAGTGGGCCCGTTTCCCCGCTCAGACAGGGGGAATCGCTATGTCCTCACCGCCATGGACTATTTCACTAAGTGGCCCGAGGCCTACGCCCTCCCGGACCAGGAGGCAGAGACCATAGCGGACGCACTGGTGGAGGGCATGTTCTGCCGCCTGGGGGTGCCCGAGTGTATCCACAGCGACCAGGGGAGGAACTTTGAATCCCGGGTTTTCGCCTGCATGTGTGACCGGCTGGGGATGCTCAAGACCCGCACCACCCCCTTGCACCCCCAGAGCGACGGTTTGGTGGAGAGGTTTCACCGGACCCTGGGCCAGCAGCTGGCCATCCTCACATCGAGGCATCAGCGAGACTGGGACACGCACCTGCCCCTGGTGCTTATGGCATGTCGCTCAGCAGTCCAAGAGTCTACCTCCTGCACCCCAGCCCTTCTCATGCTGGGGAGAGAGCTCCGCACCCCGGCAGAGCTGCGTTTGGGCGTCCTCCTGACTCCCTAGCCGTTTCCCCGGGCCCAGAGTATGCCAGGAGGCTTCAGGACCGCCTGGAGTCAGCCCATAGTTTTGCCCGCGAACAGCAGCAGCGCGCTGGCATCAGACAGAAACGGAACTATGATGTGGGGACCCGGTGAAGGCACTTTCTGCCAGGGGAGCTGGTCTGGGTCTACAGCCCCCAACGGAAGAAGGGCCGGTGTCCCAAGCTGGACAGCCAGTGGTCAGGGCCCTGCAGAGTGCTGGAGAGGGTGGGGGCGGTTGTCTACAGGGTGCAGCTGCCCCCCCGCGGGAGGAAGGTGGTGCTCCACAGAGACAGACTGGCTCCCTACAGGGGGGGCTCCCTCCCGCAGGGCTCAGGGAGGGCGTCGACCCCTCCTCCTCCAGCGTCCCCCCCGGCTGCCCCCTCCTCGCCCACTCCAGGTTCCTCAGTGATGGTCCCCCCAGCCCTTTCCCCGTCACCCCAGTCTCCTTTCCCTGTCCCCCTCCCCCCAGCAGCACGCCAGCCCTCGCAGAGGCAGAGGAGACCTCCAGGTCGCTTTGGAGACTTTGTTTGTTCCCTCGGGGGCGAGGAACGTATTGGTAGGGGGGCAATGTAGCGACCTAGGATGGGGGGTAGTTAATGTGTGAGTTGATGGACGTTTGTGGTTCTCACGTTTGGGTTTGTGATTGGTGGACTGGGGGGGAGGCGGGACCTGGGGGTTTTGGCTTGCTTGTCTCTTCCCTGGTGTTCGCAGTTCGTTGGTGTGCGCGCTAACCAGCCCGTTACTGTTGTCCTGTCTATTTGATTGCCATCTGCTATACAGTGGAATAAACGTTCGAGTATTCAACTGTCTCCTCCTTATTCAAGACATTACAATATTATGAGACCTTTATTTTGGTAAACTAACCTTCTGTATTTGCTCCCTGTAACATTGTTGTTACCTGTAACCCATTAAGCACCTAGCTGGAACGGGAACAAGGTATTGTTTGTTGTGTGATTTGTTTCGATCTAACTGTTAAGAAGTATTTAATTCAATTGATGCATTTCTACCTCAATGGCGCTGATGTTCTCCTAATGTTAGATGGAGTTGAAATGAATGGCTGTAACGCGACGGTAATACGAGCTTTCTTATACACCAATTGATATGGTCTGTTTAAGTTTGTATGTTGAGCTCATTTTATTTCCATCATCTCTCCTGTAGCTCTTACGGTGTTTCTTGAGGAAACTGAAGGCATTGTGTTCAATATAAGGACGGCTGAACAATAAAAGGCTTCTGGAAACATCAGTGCGCTTCACCGCATTATCTAGTAGGGTTCTACACTAAGAAGGATTTCTGAAGAGTATTTCACTCACAAAAGTATGGAACATGACTTGGAGAACACAATCCTGAGACATGCGGGCCTCATTACAGAAACCTGCTGTCTTATCTCAGTTTAGGAGCACATTTAGGATGTTTGCTATTACAGAAACCTGTTTACAATAACAATGTGCCCAATAGCAATGTTTATCATAGCTAAGCAACCTCATACCAGCTGATAGTTAGGGTGCGTTCGTTTATAACTGGGAGGTGCAAATTGCGACTTGCTAGGAATGATTAAATAAAACACCGCATGAACTCACACTTCCTCGTCGCAAATTCGGATATGTTTCTCAGCCCCCAGTTGCTCGAATGCACTAGATATAACTAGGTAACTGATATAATGGTATATAGATATAACTAGGTAACTGTGATATAATGGTATATAGATATAACTAGGTAACTGTGATATAATGGTATATAGATATAACTAGGTAACTGTGATATAATGGTATATAGATATAACTAGGTAACTGTGATATAATGGTATATAGATATAACTAGGTAACTGTGATATAATGGTATATAGATATAACTAGGTAACTGTGATATAATGGTATATAGCTCGAATGCACACAGGTCGGAGGAAGGTATTTTGCCACTTGCGACTTGCCAGCTCCGACCACAAACGAACACACCATTAAGCACAGGTGCAACAGAAAGCTAGCAGCTAACTTCATTAACTAACACTACTACATAGGATATATAACGTTACATTGTTCTGTTCTTGTGTTTCTTTGACAGAAGAAACAACAACTGACGAGTTGTAATCAGACCAATCGAAAGTCCACTGTGAGCAGTGATGCTTTTACAGATGTCGTATAATAAATGATCATCTGAAAACAAAGAAACGGACTACCAGGCCGTCTGTTCACCCCACTAATGTTTGGCGCATTGCATCCAATCCTTCCACTACCCTAATAATAATATAATACCAGCTTTCATGTCGCAGAAGGAGAGGAGAGGCAATGCCTTAACTTCACCCAACAGTAGCTGTACTCTGACCTGGTAATCACAAGTACGTTAGATCAACTCAGCTGTATTTATACCACACATATAGCAACGCAATTAGGGTCACGGTTGGTAGTATAATTGTCATTTTTACTGTATTAACTTGATTATCAACTAGACTATGATGTTCTATTCCTCATTTTCTTATAGGGACACTGGCGCAGGTAGACAATCACTTCAGTACAAGAAACACACACAGAAGCAACCAAGACGGTATACGACTAAAGACAAGAGAAAAAAAAAATAAGTGCAACTGATATATACTACTGTACAATAACATTTTATATGTTTTCACAGTCAATTTTGATTCTGTTAAATGTATACCTTCTCACAGGTTTGTTGGTATGTAAAAGGTCAACGTGGGTTGGGGATGGGGGACACTTCCAAGTGCCACTGTACAGTATCTAGTTCTGAAGGTGTAACATACAGTAGACCTACAGGTCAATATTTCTTGTTTTCTAATAATCCATCATTAAATCATGCAGTAATCAATCAATGATCATGCTACCAAGGTTGTCACAAACATATTTATGAAATAGTCCTCTAAAATGTCTTTGACACTTGTTTTGAGATTTTATTCAAAAGATGGTCAACTTAATTTCCTGATTCCTGCAGCTCAAAGAGCTGTCTTTGAACAAACAGGAAATGGCGTATTCCCTACACTCTGACGCCCTCTTGTGTCTGAAAAAGAGAGGTGTACATTTGTTGACAAGAAGAGGGTCGTATGCCCACCTCCCTTGTTCTCTGTAAAGCGCATTGTGTTGCCTCTGGGTATGAAATGCGCTATATAAATAAAGCTTTGATTGATTGATTGATTGTTCTAAAGTGTCATGTGTAATGTTATTCCAGCCCTGGCTTTAGCCCTCACTAGTGATGTTCGACAAGTCTACCCAGAGGTTTGTCCGTGTAATCCAGGGATCCAACTCAAAGGGAGGTCTTATCCCCAACACCCGACTCAACGACTCCAGCAAACTGCTGGATTCCACCAGGCTGGTTATACAAACCAAACCCAGATGGCCGATATTTCAGAAGAACAGTTACCGGGTGTCTGACTACAAGCTGGAAGACCTCATAGGTGGCCCACCATGTCCAGGTAGGTTGTGTCATAGAAATTATAGTTTCATCACCTACTTTTGTAATTCACCACCTCCCTCAACCTTTCACATAGCTGTGCTAACCTAATTCATGACAGGATGACCTCCAGGAGGTCCACACACCTAGAAATCTGTCTACTCCAGAATAACCATCCTTTGCCCCTTTGACCCTCTTAGAAATTACCGCCTTTTCTCATGTCATGTGTCTGCATTCTCGACCACTGTTGATGACGCCTGCCATTTATAAGGCAGCGCAAGACCAGGGGGCGGCACTTCTTGGGATACCACTCACGTGCGTTGTCCGGAAGTCCTTGCACTCGTATGTTTTCTCAATAAACCAGACTTAACCTGTTTGAGCAAATCTTGGTAAATCCTTTTTGACTAGATCAGTTAAAAATCCATCACAGATGTTGGACTGAACAAACTCCCTGATTTTAACGCTATATGGTTCAATGATGGTTATCGCTAGCCTTATGATTAACTCTAACATAACCCCAAAGTCTCTCTCTCTCTCTCTACACATTGTTCCTCAGAATGGTTCCAGATATCCCCCATCGTGGATCAATGTGAACACTTGTTTGAGCAGAAAGTAGCAGGGAAGATGGGTGGAGATGTACTGGATGCTGGGGGGAAGGTGATGGGGCAGGGAACTACTAAGCTCCAATCAACATTTGGCCCACTGAATAAACATGAAGTGGATATAATGAAATTGAATAGGTCCATTAAAAAGTATGAAAAACGTGTTTAACAGTATTCACAAACCTCTCCGCGGCTGCTATATGACAACTCCACTTTAATTTCTGTATTCCTTTTCTCTCTCTCTCTCTCTCTCTCTCTCTCTTACCCTCCTTGTACTCCCAGCTCGCTCCGTTATTCTTCCTTGTTAAATGATAATAATACCTTTTCACTGCATGGCAATAAGGTGTTCTGAATCCCAATCCCCCGTTAGCAAGACCATGCATGAGGACCCTGGGCTGGACGAGCGTGAGACGCTAGTTCTGGTGAAGGACAGGATTGTGACCACCACTTCCATCACCCTTAAAGGCGCTGACCAGGTGGACACCTGTTATATGGCAAAGGGGATGGTTAAATTGTTCCAGCTGTTCGTAGGCGGAGTGAGTCATGGGCGTGTCCCTGTGTTTCATTGCATATCTACTGCATATTATCCATATCTATGTATGTATGTATGTATGTATGTATGTATGTATGTATGTATGTATGTATCTATCTATCTATCTATCTATCTATCTATCTATCTATCTATCTATCTGTCTATCTGTCTGTCTGTCTGTCTGTCTATACTGTATATATTTGTATCATTATTACTGTGTTATTTTGTGCATTATGGTGGTCATTATTTGGTGTTTGTTGTCAGGCTCATTCTAGCTCTGAGAAGTGTTCCTTGGAGATTCCACCTAATGCTGTCATCGCTTACAGTGTCACAGAACTCAAAGGTACAGGGTTTATTTGTTGAGTTGAATTGGTATTATTATACTCACTCCTCAGTATATGATGAGAGGTGGACCAGCTCTGTGGCCTAGTGGTAGAGTTTCTGCCCAGAGACTGGAAGGTTGTGGGTTCGATGCGCATTGTGTTGCCTCTGGGTATGAAATGCGCTATACAAATAAAGCTTTGATTGATGATTGATTGATCCCTGGCCGGGTCATACCAAAGACTATAAAAATGGGATCCATTGCCTCCCTGCTTGGCACTCAGCATCAAGGGTTGGAATTGGCGGGCTACATCACCAAATGATTCCCGAGCGCGGCACCGCTGCTGCTCACCGCTCCCCCAGGGGATGGGTCGAATGCGGAGAACAAATTTCACACAATCAGTGGAACTTAGTCTTAGGTGATCACAGGTTTTTGTGAGTCAGAGGACCCAAGATCGAGCCCATCGCGTGGCACGCGAATGTGGAAGCAGTACTGACGAGTAACGCCGCGACACTTGTTACTGTACTTATTTGGTGTTTGTATCATAGAATGTTTTAACTGTTGTTTTCTATACAATTTACTTGCTTAATTCTCTCTTTCTATGTGTTTGTGTATGTATGTTTTCAGAGCTGAAAGTCCAGGACCGCACCAACATGGATGACAACGACATGGAGGACTTGGAGGCGGACTGCATATCTGATGATTTAAAATTGCTGTTTGGGGACGCCACATCACAGGATAATATCCTAGACCGACTATGGAAAGGTATGTTCTTTTCATGTTAGTTTGGTTGCTCAAATGGTTAGTTTACTGACAGTTCCCAGTATGTTACTTCCACCCCCTTGAGTGCTGATATCACTTAATGCCCCCCTTCTCTCTCTCTCTCTCTCTCAGCCTTGCAGGAGTTTGAAGAGGTTCTTCAGCCATTAGCTGGTCTCCCGCAGGAGACCAAGTCATCTCTGTTTCTGCAGCTTCGTGAGGTTCTACAGGACAGGACGGACTTTCGGAAGCTTCTAGAACACGCGGTTAGAGACAATGTATCTGACAATGTAGTTGATACCAAACTTAAACCCTACACTCCAAGTTACAGTAAACAATGTGGCCAACGCGGTTCACAGCATTGGTCATTTGTTTGTGTTTGTGTGAGTGTGTGTGCATACATATGCGCACACTGCATGCACATAGAAGACTAGCATTCTTGAGGTGAGGAGACACTCCCCAAGGGGGCCCCAAAGAAATTCAGGGGAGGCGCGGAGGGATGGTTAGAAGAGGGGGAAAAAAGGAAAACATTTTTTATTTTTGAATTTTCTATGGTTTTTATTAATGAAACGTGATTTTAAAGGTCAGAAAATCAAAATAAATAATGGCAGAGATGTATACTAAATTTGTGGATAGTGCAGAGAGAGCCTCCCCCCGCAGGCATGAATGTATACATATTGTGCAAAAACGTCATAACGTTAACTAGCAACAGGTGCCACCGAGCTAACTTAGCTGTGTAACGTTATGGGCTAGCTAACGCTGCCTTGCAAAATGGACAAATTTGGGGGGTTGGGGGGGCGCAGGTGTGTCACTGTTTTCAGAGGAGAGGCCCACATTGATGGAGTTTGGGAATCATTGTCCTCTAAGTTGTGACATTGTACTGTAACTGTACTGTAATAGGTGACAATAGCTGCCATGCGACCCTCTCCTAGTTACAGTATTCTACAAGCTCTTCAAGCTCTGCGAAATGAGGCATTAATAAGATACATTTCTCAAAATATTGACAAATTATTTCAAATTGTGTGTGTGTATGTGTGTGTGTGTGTACCAGGGTGGGACTGCTCATGAATCTGCTGTTGATCTGCTGGTCAGCTCCTTAGAAGGTGAGAGACATTTCCACACTCACCGATGATGGCATCTTTCCAATGATGTCATCTCATCTCACCTCACCTCATCTTGTTTGCTATGACATCAAACTTCATCAGATATTAGTCCTCATTCCCTCTGAGTTAAGATTGTGTGTGTGTGTGTGTGTGTGTTGGCGTGCCTGTACGTGGTTCAACAGAGTTACCGGATGTTGCTCTGGACATGCTGGCTATGTGCAGTCCTGAAGACCTCCATGCCCTCAACATCCTGGTCAGTCTGCTCATCATTATTATAGTGGCACAGAGTTAAATGGACTGCACTTATATAGTGCTTTTCCACCTTAGCGGCACTCAAAGCGCTTTACAATGGCCTCTCATTCACGGTAGCTGCCATGCAAGGTGCTAACCTGCTCATTGGGAGCAATTTGGGGTTAGGTGTCCTGCTCAAGGACACTTCGACATGTGGACAGTCGGAGCTGGGATTCGAACCGCTGACCCTTCGATCACTGAACGACCCGCTCTACCAACTGAGCTACAGCGGCCCCCAGTTACTCCTGTTCCAAACCTTATTCCCATGGTTATCTTTGTAATGCACATTGCTATTGCATTTATAAGATTAGAAGGATATCAGTTATTTTCTGTGCTTTCCTCTACCTTCCTTCTTTACGCTCTCTGCCATAGGTGAGCAGAAGGAAGACCGGTAGAGAGACTGACCGAGAGCCGGTCTCTCTGGAGTTCCTGCCCCGCCCCCTGCAGGACGGGGGGAAGTTCAACTGGGCGACGCAGTTCCTCTGCTCATCCACTGAAACACTGCGAGACATGGACACCCTGTGGGTGGAGACCGGAGTCCACCCAGGAGTGTTGCTATTGGTCCTGTGCATCGCTGTCCAAGGACTGGCCTCTGTGTGTGCTTGTGAGGCTTAAAAATATATATATTATTACTGGCCTATTACTATTCCTTGCATGTTTCAGATTCTTATTTTCTTTTCTTTGACATTTAGAAATATTAGACATGATAGACATACAGATGAAAAGCTGACCATGGTGTGTGGTTTGGTGTAGCATATGAAGTTCTGCTTCTTATTCATATTAATTTCTGCTTCTCTCGAATGTATTATCCAACACATCTTTCTGAGCCAGTAACAACATTACTTGTCTCAAAACTTGTCAGAAATGAATAACAGTCAGCAAATTCACTCTCTTCACACTCGACAAAGCATGTTCCAGCGCAGACTGTAGACATGGCATCCTGCCCTTCCGACGTGTACAGTATGAACACACTGTACCCGGCAATGTTCAGGCCGTGTGTGAAAGAGAGAATCCATCCACACCTAGAACTCGCACTGACAGATAGTCTGACACCGCACCACACATAGTAAATTACACACGCGTGTGTTACAGTATATTCAGTATGTGTTACATTGCATTCAAGTCATTTAGCAGACACTTTTATCCAAAGTGACTTATTACAATAATTGCATTTAATGTAGATACTGTAGTACTACTACTCGTACTACTGGAGGGGAAATGGGTGGGGAGAGAGAGAGAGTGAAATAAAGTTTGATTCAAATGCAACTTCGTGATGTTGAATACATGTAGTAATTCTGTTAAGTGCGCCCATCTGTGTTATGATGAATGATATGGTCAGACTAGGCTGCTCCTGCAGCTGTTGGCTGTCATGACTGAACAATGAATTCGTACATTTTCAACGATGATCACATGAATGAGAAATGGGTAATTTTCAATAGTATACAGTAGGGTGCTCCTACATCCATAGCACTGGTCTCCAAACGGTCTTCATCAAAACTATGTTTTGGTTGGGTTCGCGGCTATTCAGGGACTGAGTTGGGCCTAATATTAACGGAACGAGAAGCCAAACCGTTTCGTCAGCACTTTGAGGTTGTGTCTCAAAGTAGGCTACTTTATGAACAGAATAACAGGACCCGGGGGCTTTAATCGGCCACACGACACCGCTCTCTCTCATGGGATCATGGGCTGTGCACTCGGGGGTCAGGAGCGCATGCGCGCCTCTGTCTTGGGCTCCTTTCAAATCCTACTGGCCTACGAGTAGTCTTCAAAATAACAAAACGCCCTTGAATATGAATGATTCATAGAGAGCGATTACTCTTTATTTAATTTCGCCAATAATACCTATCCATCTCTATCGAAAACGTGGACAATTAACGACTGGATTTAACGGACTGATTCCGATCAGCCTTTTAAGCGCACCTATTTAATTCTGAATGTGGGGGTGTATAAGGGGTATCGTTGGGTCTCAAGCAAAAAGAAAATAGCTTAAATCTATTTAAATCTAGTATACATTTATTTCAATTAGCTGGCCGCCTGGACTAGCCGTCAAGTCAGTGTTGCCGCTGTGACGTGTACACGTTACGCCGTAGTGCCCGTGATGTCACAGACCGGATAGAATTATATCCGGTCTGTGACATCACGGGCACTACGGCGTAACGTGTACACGTCACAGCGGCAAGGTACATATCCTGCTGTAACAAGTGGACAAGCCTCAGTGCGGTGTTTGTGATGAGAGGAACATGTTGCTAAAGATCTATCTTTGCCAATATGTTCGCTAGTGTCATAATTGATCTTTTTAGAACCCGAGAGAGGGTGCCAATTTCAAGTAGACCTGTAAACCAAGGTCCTGAGGCGACGTGCTTTCAGACCTGGTTCCTGGAACTTGAGGTGACACACCTCTTCACGGGAGTTTTGATTGTGCTCTATGTGACCCTGATCGCGCTTTGGATATTAGCAATCATCAAAAGTCATTTTATTTTTTGGAATCCCAAAAGGGCCCGGCTGGACAGAGTGACAGCCCGGTGCATGCATGCATGCGAGCCATTGGGACTGCATGCGAAGATGCATGCGAGCCATTGGGACTGTCCAGGACAAGACGATCCAGGTTCTGACTCCTATGATCCGGGGGGCTGTGGACAAGACCTGGTGTCTGAGATGAGTTCATTTGACACGGCCCCGTCTGTCACCGGCTCATTTGACACAGCCCCGTCTGTCACCGGTTCATTTGAAACAGCCCCGTCTGTCACCGGCTCATTTGACACGGCCTCGTCTGTCACCGGTTCATTTGACACGGCCCCGTCCTCCTCCAAGTTCTCTCTGCGTCGGAGGCTCTTTCGCAAGAAGTGGGAGGGAGTCTTTCAAGGGGCGGCCATTTCCACCTCCGACTCTATGGTTAAGAGGGCTCCTGACACAGCTCCATCCGTCACAGCTCCATCTGTCAGTCCACCACTCTCCATGACCAGGACCAGTAGAGGACACAGCCCCGCTAGCGCCTTATCCACCCCCATGGCATCTAGTGGTGTGCTGGTAAAGGGTCAATCTGAGCCGGACACTCCACGATCACCCGAGGTCCACTGGAGACGAGATCTGGAGCTCTCTCGGCGTCGGAGGCTCATTTGTAAGGAGTGGGAAGAAGTCTGTGAAGGAGCGACCACTTCTACCTCGGACTCTCTTATGAAGAGGACACCTGACACAGCCCTGTCTGTCACAGCTCCATCTGTCAGTCCAACACTCTCCATGACCAGGACCAGTAGAGGACACAGCCCCGCTAGCCACCTATCCACGAACAAGGTGTGTAGTGGTGTGTTGGTAAAGGGACAATCTGAGCCGGACACTCCACGATCGCCCACGGCCCACTGGAGACGAGATCTGGAGATCTCTCTGCGTCAGAGACTCTTTCGCAAGAAGTGGGAGGGAGTCTTTCAAGGGGCGGCCATTTCCACCTCGGACTCTATGGTTAAGAGGGCTCCTGACACAGCTCCATCTGACACAGCTCCATCTGTCAGTCCACCACTTTCCATGACCAGGACCAGTAGAGGAGACAGCCCCGCTAGCGCCTTATCCACCCCCATGGCATCTAGTGGTGTGGTGGTAAAGGGTCAATCTGAGCCGGACACTCCACGATCACCCGAGACCCACTGGATACGAGATCTGGAGCTCTCTCGGCGTCGGAGGCTCATTTGTAAGGAGTGGGAAGACGTCTGTGAAGGAGCGACCACTTCTACTTCGGACTCTCTGATGAAGAGGACACCTGACACAGCCCCGTCTGTCACAGGTCCATCGGACCCAGTCCCTTCTATCACAGCTCCATCTGTTAGACCACCATTCGCGATCACCACCCCCATGGTGTCTAGTGGGGTGCTGGTAAAGGGACAATCTGACGCGGACGTTTCACGATCACCCAAGCCCCACTGGAGGCGATGTCCGGATCTGACTCTCCGTCGGAGGCGCATCCGTGGGCTGTGGAGACGAGCCATCCTGATGGCCCGCATCATTGGGATGCTGCTGCCGGACAGGCTGAAGGAGGTGGCTCGCAGTGAAGAGTCCCGTCAGCACATGTCACCTGATTGTGTCCAAGACCCGCTTGTCAGAGCGAGTTGCCCCTTTGTTCAAGCGTTCAAAAGAAAGCTTGCAATCTTTGAACATGGGCTACCGGCTCTGAACCAGGAAAAATCCAAGGTCACATCCTGCTAACAGCCTGGCCGGAAACAAGACGTTCAAGACACAATACATAACAAATAACCCCACGATGACAGATAATTTCCCACGGCACACCTGACGATCTCTCACGACACACTAGTGTGCCGCAGCACACTGGTTGAAAATCACTGATCTAGACCATCACCATCTACCCCATTGGCCTCAACATTTGGTTTGTTCAGTTTGGGGTTACTTGTTATGTCTTGTGCTTGTACTGATGTCATTCATGAATAAAGTCTCTGAACATTCTCTGCCTGTGTTTGGGTCCTATCTCCACTGTATCCCACGACTGTGCTCAGTGAGCTGCCTGGACTTCCTGTCACACACACATACACACAGACATACACCAGCCCACTTCCGGCTTTAGGCCTGGGCCATAGCAAACACACACCAGTATTTGCCATGTCTCTCCTATGTCGTTTTTAGCTTCTCTTACTCTGAAAATGTAATTTATTGCTTTATAAATGTTCTTAGCTGGTAGACAAACATACTCCAGGAGCTTGCTCCATCAAAGCTTTATTTGTATAGCGCATTTCATACCCAGAGGCAACACAATGCGCTTTACAGAGAACAAGGGAGGTGGGCATACGACCCACCCCTACATATTCCAGAGGGAAGCAAAAAAACAGTAATCACCCGGTGGCCAGATAAGTGAGCTGTAAAAATTCTTCCCTGACCCCTCTCAACGAGGCGATCGACTCCCCCAAATGGTTCTATGTTGCTCCATATCTGAATGTCTGTGTGTCATGTGACATTACTGTTAATGACGTACTGTATTTGTGAAACTGTATAAATGTACATAACCTTTAAAGTTGTCTCATGTTTCTTTCATGCGTTATGTTGCCCAGATATGGATAAAAGACGGTTAGCTCTCTCATACTTGGGCCTCAAACTCAGAGATAAATCTAACGCACCTCAAGTCAAATGTACAGTGTGTGTACTTGACCTAGGTTCTCAGTATGTGACTCACAATTCTCACCACTAGAGGGCGTCACACTCCAATTAATTCCCCCATTCCCCCCTCTTTCTCATTCCTGTTGTGCTGCGCCCAGGAAGAGACGGGAGTGGATGGAAGTATACCAGCCGTGCATGTTTTGAGCATGGATTGAGAAAACTAGGCTTTAGGCAAACTTCTATAGTTGATCAGATGGTGGGGAACAGGCCACAATTAAAGACTGTTTTCAAAGCAGTCAGCTTGTCACAGAGGTGCCAGGTGGTGTAGACTGAAGGAGGACTGCCAGGCTGGTGAGGGGGGCTGCCAGGTGGTGTAGACTGGTGAGGGGGGCTGCCAGGTGGTGTAGACTGGTGAGGGGGGCTGCCAGGTGGTGTAGACTGGTGAGGGGGGCTGCCAGGTGGTATAGACTGAAGGAGGACTGCCAGGTGGTGTAGGCTGGTGAGGGAGGCTGCCAGGTGCTGTAGGCTGGAGAGGAGGGCGTGGTTTGGCTACACCCTTCCATCCTGCCAGGCCAAACTGCCCTCTGTGGAGCTCTCGTCTTCAACTCAAAGCTCATTGAAGAGCCGGGGTTCCAACCAACACCCTCTCAGATAATACATCTCAGTCCTAATCTATAAACAACTATTGTATGGTATAGTGATGCATCTCATCAGGTGGTCTCTGGACAGTGTGTTGTGTTCTTCAGGTGTACTTCCTGTGCTCTCCTGCCGAGAGGGACTGCATCACTGCTACATCACACACCTGACCTCTGACCTTCTCATCCTGGGACTGCATGGTGTACAGATCGTCTAGTTGTTACTCGGTTAATCAATGTAAATATAATACTCCATCTGCCTTGCCTTTTTTTCTAACCCTAACCCTAAAAATAAAGTATATCCACAACATTGGTCTGTGGTGTTTTTCCTCTCATTCAATCACAGACAGACAGGAGCCGGCGTTAAAGAAAAGAAGCACTTAAGAATGTTTATTTTTTCAACAAGTGGCCAAGATACTCAGTAGAACAACATTAGAATACAGCCATTTGTAACAGGACGGAAATACTTGGATTACAGTGTAACAAACGTACAAACAAGCGTTTGGAAAATCTCTACCGGCTATTTTTGTCAGATGACGCAAACTGGCGAGTCTCTCGGCATCATTTGGTCACTAGAAAAGCAGCTGTCTGCACTCGAGGTCCTCGGGATCAACTGCTTGTGCAGCCAAAGCCTCGATTATTACCACAGGCTGCCGGCCTGTCGCTTCACTCAAGGTAGACTAATGAAACTGCCCCTAGACTAATGAAACTGCCCCTAGACTAATGAAACTGCCCCTAGACTAATGAAACTGCCCCCAGGTCTGCAGACAGAGGGGTTAGATGCAAGCGGAGGCAGTGGTCATGGAGACGGTCAGAGGGGTGAAGACCACGGGGTCCTGGTAAGGGTCGGGCTGGGGGGGGGAGAAGGGGGCGGGGGGGGAGAAGGGGGTGGCGGGGGGGGAGAAGGGGGTGGCGGGGGGGGAGAGGAGCACGTAGGTGGCGGAGGAGGAGGAGGAGGAGTGGGAGCGCCAGATCTCCTTCCTGAGGATTGAGCTCAACACCATGGCTGCGACCTGGGGGGGAGGGAGAGAGACGGAGGGTCATGGAGGAGAGGAGGGGTGGGGGGGGGGAGAGAGACGGAGGGTCATGGAGGAGGAGAGGAGGGATGGGGGGAGGAGGGAGAGAGACGAACGGTCATGGAGGAGGAGAGGAGGGGTGGGGGGGGGAGGAAGAGGAGGAAGTGACAGACAGAGAGAGCAAGGGGGAGGAGGAGGAAGAGGAGGTGACAGACAGAGAGAGCAAGGAGAGATTGATTGATGGAGAGAGGACAAACGGATAGGAGATAGAGGTGATGGACAGAGAGAGCGAGAGGAGAGATGAAGGGAGGGAGGGAGGGAGAACAGAACGGAGGAGGAGGAGACGGACAGAAAGAGCAAGGAGAGAGAGAAAGATGGAGAGAGAGAGATGGAGAGAGAGAGAGATGGAGAGAGAGAGATGGAGGGAGAGAGAGAGAGATGGAGGGAGAAAGAGGCAAGGAGGGAGACAGAAAGGGAGCGAGGGAAGAAAGTCATCAGATGAGGAGGTGAGATGTAGGTAGGGGTCATCACACACAGGTAGGTAGGGGTCAGCAGCACACACAGGTAGGTAGGGGTCACAGGTCAGCACACACAGGTAGGTAGGGGTCAGCACACACAGGTAGGTAGGGGTCACGGGTCATCACACACAGGTAGGTAGGGGTCAGCACACACAGGTAGGTAGGGGTCACAGGTCATCACACACAGGTAGGTAGGGGTCAGCACACACAGGTAGGTAGGGGTCACAGGTCAGCACACACAGGTAGGTAGGGGTCAGCACACAGCAGAGGAGAGGAGAAGGGGGAACAGAGAGATGTTAACAATCTTGAGGTTTGGAGTTGATGTCTCTCGTCCGTGGGTGTTTATAGTGTGCAGTACGGTGCTGGGTGTTTATAGTGTGCAGTACGGTGCTGGGTGTTTATAGTGTGCAGTACGGTGCTGGGTGTTTATAGTGTGCAATACGGTGCTGGGTGTTCGGCTGCCACCAGGGGGCAGTAAAGTACAGCAATGTCACCGGTGGAATGGGTCCTCTGAAGGTAGGAGCAGTGGGCGGGCTCAAGGAAGCTAGGAGCCGTGGGCGGGCTCAAGGAAGCTAGGAGCAGTGGGCAGGCCCAAGGAAGCTAGGAGCAGTGGGCGGGCTCAAGGAAGCTAGGAGCAGTGGGCAGGCTCAAGGACTCTCCGACATGCTGCTGGGAGCTGCCATCGAACCGGGAACCTTCCACTCAGCAGACGGCTGCTCTACCTCCTGAGCTACTGTGTGTGTGTTTGTGTGTGTGTGTTCTATTGTGCTACTACACTAGTATAGTGCGTAGTGTATAGTATGTAAGTGCGTAGTGTATAGTATGGAAGTGGGCCCACCAGCAGGGCAGCCGTGCCCAGGAACAGACCCATCACCAGGGGGGCTTTCTCCTGGAACAGGTTCATGATGACCGTGGGACAGGCCTAGAGGAGAGGAGGAGAGGAGAGGAGAGGAGAGGAGAGGAGAGGAGAGGAGAGGAGAGGAGAGGAGAGGAGAGGAGAGGACAGGACAGGACAGGACAGGACAGGACAGGAGAGGAGAGGAGAGGAGAGGAGAGGAGAGGAGAGGAGAGGACAGGACAGGACAGGACAGGACAGGACAGGAGAGGACAGGAGAGGAGAGGAGAGGACAGGACAAGAGAGGAGAGGAGAGGAGAGGAGAGGAGAGGAGAGGAGAGGAGAGGAGAGGAGAGGACAGGACAGGACAGGACAGGACAGGACAGGAGAGGAGAGGAGAGGAGAGGAGAGGAGAGGAGAGGAGAGGAGAGGAGAGGAGAGGAGAGGAGAGGAGAGGAGGTTAAAGTATTAGGACAGTTATTCTGTAATCTTCCATGTTGAATTTTAATTGATATAATAATAATTAAGGTGCAGTCTGTTTACTCTGAGAGTTAGAATTGAGTTTTTTCATCTATATCTGGTGAACCATTTAGAGAAATAGATATTTAATCACAACTGAAGGCATCTTTTGTCATCCATTTTGTTGTCTTATGTGGTATAGAGAAGACAGACCTACTGTAGTTAAGTGTGACTAATACAGCTACAGTCATTCTGAGTATAAATCCTTGAGAGTAGTTGGCTGACAGGTCATATTATTATACTCACAGGTATAGTGAAGAGAGTTTATATTATTATACTCACAGGTATAGTGAAGAGAGTTTATATTATTATACTCACAGGTACAGTGAAGAGAGTTTATATTATTATACTCACAGGTATAGTGAAGTGAGTTCATATTATTATACTCACAGGTATAGTGAAGAGAGTTTATATTATTATACTCACAGGTACAGTGAAGAGAGTTTATATTATTATACTCACAGGTACAGTGAAGTGAGTTTATATTATTATACTCACAGGTATAGTGAAGTGAGTTTATATTATTATACTCACAGGTATAGTGAAGTGAGTTTATATTATTATACTCACAGGTATAGTGAAGTGAGGTCATATTATTATACTCACAGGCATGGTGAAGAGACAGGTCATATTATTATACTCACAGGTATAGTGAGGTCATATTAGTATACTCACAGGTATAGTGAGGTCATATTAGTATACTCACAGGTATAGTGAGGTCATATTAGTATACTCACAGGCATGATGAGGTCATATTAGTATACTCACAGGCAGTGAGTGAGTGCTTGCGTGAGTGCGTGAGTGAGTGCGTGCAAGTGTGTGTGTGTGTGTGTGTGTGTGTGTGTGTGAGTGCGTGAGAGTGCGTGCGTGAGTGCGTGCGAGTGTGCGTGAGTGCGTGTGTGTGTGAGTGCGTGCGTGCGTGGGTGTGTGTGCGAGTGTGTGTGTGCGTGCGAGCGAGCGAGTGAATGCGTGCGCGTGCGTGAGTGTGTGTGTGTGTGTGTGCGTGCGTTCACCGTATTGTGGAAGATGGTCAGCGTGACGGCCATCCCCGGGTCTCCTTTGTCCACATAGTGAGCGTAGACCGACGCGTAGAACATGGCCAGACGCCCGCTGACCTGCACGGAGGAACACACAGTCCAGTTAAACACAGTCCAGTTAAACACACAGTCCAGTTAAACACACAACAAGTGTCCTTCACAGTCACATCGGCCGTTTGTGTGTACCTTGTCAAATTTGTAAAGTATGGCGCAAATGAATTCTTTAATGTGTTTTAATATGTTTATCAGTATACTGCACTGTAACTTTTATTCCTGTATTCTATTTGTCAACTCAACCTCAACTTAACGCACACTTACTCCGAATGATTTATATTTTTAGTTTAAGGACAATCACAGCTACATTTGTAGTTTGGTCACTACCATTCAGCTAATAAATAGATCTACAAACACAAAAGTTATAAAGACTATTTTTTTCTGCCCTCACAAATGTTGTAAAAACACCCCCTAAATGATAGTGATGAATTGTTTTGTCAATATGAAAGTTGTTCATCAAAGTCTTGGTTATGCAATGATGTAAAAAATATTTAGAACATCTTAGATCTAAATAGCTCAAAAAAAAAAAGTTTAGTCACAACAGTTCCCAAATTTAGCAGGCTAATTAGCAGCCAATCAGAATATTCATTACCAGACCACGCCCCTACCACACCCTATGATCTGTCACAATGGGCCATCATCTTGGACAAAGGACAGTAACAGCCTGTCACCTGTCTGCCTGTGACTCACACACCCAGAGCCATGCAGAAGACATGAATAAAATGTTTTATTTATCTAAAAATTCAAACATATAACCAATGTTGTCCATCAAGTGAATGTATTTGGTACACTAACAGTTAACATGTCTTGTTGTAGGCTATTTGCACCAGGATATATGGAAGCACAAACACGCAGCACTTTGTCAGAGAAGCATGCTGAAAAGAAACGCACACACCTTCTGACACATCAGAGCCTGCATCATCAGACAAACACAATAATACAACAATAACAATGCACACAAACACACCTTCCTGTGCAAACCTGGGCATTTATAAAAACCAAACTTGACAAGAGAATGGCATAAAGGTGAAACTCGAGAAACAAATTGACACCATTTGAACATGACAAATTGACACCAACAATGAATATATCTGATATTGCAAAATAACCCCTCAAATATGTTGTACAGTGCAATCGGGAGAAATACTCAAGTGCTCAAAAACTGCTCAAAAACTGTTGTGAATGACTTGAGTTGCCTTTATATTTGTTTTGTTCCCTCTCACACGGCCTCACCCTCCTCACCTTCCTCACCACTCACACGGCCTCACCCTCCTCACCTTCCTCACCTCTCACACGGCCTCACCCTCCTCACCCTCCTCACCTCTCACACGGCCTCACCCTCCTCACCCTCCTCACCTTCCTCACCTCTCACACGGCCTCACCCTCCTCACCTTCCTCACCTCTCACACGGCCTCACCCTCCTCACCTCTCACACGGCCTCACCCTCCTCACCTCTCACACGGCCTCACCCTCCTCACCCTCCTCACCTCTCACACGGCCTCACCCTCCTCACCTCTCACACGGCCTCACCCTCCTCACCCTCCTCACCCTCCTCACCTCTCACACGGCCTCACCCTCCTCACCTCTCACACGGCCTCACCCTCTTCACCCTCCTCACCTCTCACACGGCCTCACCCTCCTCACCACTCACACGGCCTCACCCTCCTCACCTCTCACACGGCCTCACCCTCCTCACCTCTCACACGGCCTCACCCTCCTCACCCTCCTAACTCTCTACATATTCCAGAGGGAAGCAAAAAAACAGTAATCACTGTGTCAACAACATTGACACATGCAGTTTATGACTGTTTCCATATCTACAGTATATGTATTTATGATAGTATATTACAGTAATCCACATAAAAAATGCTGTGTGTAGGATCTGCCTCTAGGGGGAGCTCTTGAACACCAGACCATCAGACTACATCTATATTGTATATAGAATTATATGGCTGGTCACAAATTATTCAATCCTATTCATTTATCACCAATATCTCTGGGAAAAGCTAAAATTGCTCTTTCTCATACAATTGTGCTGCTGGATTAAGGTTTTTATTCTTTAGGAATTAAGACTGCTTTTACAGTAGGTATGATGTGAAGTTTCTTTATGAATTAAGACTGCAGTTAGGTATGAAGTGAAGTTTCTTTATGAATTAAGACTGCAGTTAGGTATGAAGTTATGTTTCTTTATGAATTCAAACTGCAGTTAGGTATGAAGTGAAGTTTCTTTATTGAATTGATGTTGAATTGAAGTTAAGTTTCTTTAAGACTGCAGTTAGGTATGACTTTATGTTTCTAATATTGGTAGGTTGTCACACACAGCAGTTTGCCAGATGTGGCTCAGGAGTGAAAAATTCTCCCCATCCATTGTCAATGCTGGGGGGGTGAAATGGACATATCGACGTAGGAATGTCACAGAGACAAGGAGTTTGGATATAAAGCTATCGACCTAATGAATGCAGCAATACCAAACATTACTACTCGCACGTGCGCATGCACAGAGCCACAAAATGAATTAATTGGCGGAGGTCTGTGCTCTCTCAAGCACCATCTCGTTTCTGTTAAAGCAGAGGGCTGAGCATCTTCTTCTCAACAAATGTACACCTCTCTTTTTCAGACACAAGAGGGTGTCAGAGTGTAGGGAATACGCCATTTCATGTTTGTTCAAAGACAGCTCTTTGAGCTGCAGGAATCAGGAAATTAAGTTGACCATCTTTTGAATAAAGGCTCAAAACAAGTGTCAAAGACATTTTAGAGGACTATTTCGTAAATATGTTTGTGACAACCTTGGTAGCATGATCACTGATTGATTACTGCATGATTTAATGATGGATTATTAGAAAACCAGAAATATTGACCTGTAGGTCTACTGTATGTTCCACCTTCACAACTAGATACTGTACAGTGGCACTTAGAAGTGTCCCCCATCCCCAACCCCCTTTTACATACCAACAAACCTGTGAGAAGGTATACATTTAACCGAATCAAAATTGACTATGAAAACATATAAAATGTTATTGTACAGTAGTATATATCAGTTGCACTTACTTTTTTTTTCTCTTGTCTTTAGTCGTATACCGTCTTGGTTGCTTCTGTGTGTGTGTTTCCTGTACTGAAGTGATTGTCTACCTGCGCCAGTGTCCCTATAAGAAAATGAGGAATAGAACATCATAGTCTAGTTGATAATCAAGTTAATACAGTAAAAATGACAATTATACTACCAACCGTGACCCTAATTGCGTTGCTATATGTGTGGTATAAATACAGCTGAGTTGAGCTAACGTACTTGTGATTACCAGGTGACGAGTACAGCTACTGTTGGGTGAAGTTAAGGCATTGCCTCTCCTCTCCTTCTGCGACATGAAAGCTGGTATTATAGTCTAGCAGGAGGGGCCCTCAGATTTTGAGGTACCCCTACCCGAGTTAGAACAAAACACAACCATGTTTTTTCATATCCCCTATGTGTCCCATTAATGAGATGGATGGTTGTGGAACTTTAGTTTTGTGGGAAATACGTTTTTGGGGCTATTCTTTAGACCTACCCTAATTGTTACGGCTCGCATGCCCTCGCCTCCACAACCGCCTCCCTCTCTCCCCTCTGGGCCCGCTGCGCGCTCGGGGCGTCCTACGCGCTCTACCGCACGTCGCATCGGCCCAGGCATGCAACGCTCTGACTCTCCGGAGTTTCCCCCCACTACCGGGCGTTCCCCGTCTCCGGCCAGCTCCGCGGACTCGGCAGTCTCCTCCCACTCCGGTGACGAAGAGTCGGATCCCGACATGCCCAGCACATCGGCCCGTGCGCAACGACAAGAACGGCGCGCTCGTCTCCGACGATGACGCGGGCGCGGCTCTACTCACCGGTTTCCAATTTATCATCACCACACCTGTCCCTCGTTCTGCAATCACCTTCAACCCCTACAAGAACCTGGTCTACACTCCACTCATCGCCAGATCTTACCATAACCTTTATGTGGTAAAGTATAGCCTAGCCTACGATTTACTTACCTGTATTTTATAGTGCTTTTTCTCGTTCCCTGTTTGTGATTACTATCACTCACCCTGCCTCTCCTCCTCGTCTCTCCAGTTTCCCGGACCCCCTCTCCTGAGTATACCAGCTAGCAGAGCCCTCACCCTGCTCCACCTCCCGATCCCTCCGGCTCCCTTGAGCCAAGGACATTTATTATTATTTAGTGGCAGTTTAGTGGCTCCTATTATTTCATCCTATTATATTTTTTGGCATCCTCTTTTGTGGCTCCCCCTTTGTGTTATCTTATTAAATCGCCCCTCCGGGCTTTACCGTTCCTTGCCTCCTCCTTTCCTGTTGCGCCTGGGTCCCTAACCAAACCATCACAGTAAGATCTGGCCAGTTTGGACCCAGCCAACATGGAGGAGAGACCTGCACCTCCCGGACTACTCCAAGCCCTCCAACAGACCCAAGCTGAGCAACTGCAGCAGGTATCCGCCCAACAGCAAGCCCAGGACGAGCGACTGAGGGGCCTCGCTACTCTGGTCTGCACCCTGTCCGACCAGGTCACCGCGCTCAGTGCCCGCCTGGCTCCGTTCCTGAACCCCACCGCTCCACCAAACCGGGAGCCCCATCTCGCCTCCCCGGCCCCCTATGACGGGACATTCACCCTCTGCCGGGAGTTCCTCATGCAGTGTGAGTACGTGTTTGATCTCCAGCCAAGTATGTACTCCACTGCGTCTGCTCGTATAGCCTACATCGCCAACCTCACCACGGGACGGGCTCGCCGTTGGGTCATGGCGGGTCGCGAGGGCGCAGCTGCCTACATGCAGGACTACACTGCCTTCGTGACAGAATTCAGGACCGTGTTTGCCCACGACGTCCACGGACAGGACGCGGACGCTGCCCTCTCCGCCCTCACCCAGGGTTCCAGCTCAGTAGCGGACTACGCCACGGAGTTCCGCATCCTCGCTGCCCGTTGCTCCTGGAACGAGTCTGCACTGTACAGCGCCTTCCGACGGGGCCTGGGGGACGCCATGAAGGACAGCCTGTCTGGAAGAGACAGACCAGCGACCCTGAACCAACTCGTCTTCCTCTCCATAGCCATAGACGAGCGCGACCGGGAACGCAGGCGCGAGCGGGCGCACCAACACCACAGCGCACCCAGACCGTCTCCACCTCCCTCTACCGGTCTCTCTCGGCCTGCCCCGGCCTCCCTCGCCCCCCCAAACACCGCTGGAGAGGAATCCATGCAACTGGGCCGGACCCGACTGACCCCTGCAGAGCGTGAGCGCCGGAGTCTGAACGGACTATGCATATACTGCACTAGCCCAGCGCACGCCGTCGACTCCTGTCCCTCTGCGCCTCCCAGGGCGGCAAAAAGAGTAGGCTCACTCGCCAGGGGGTACCGAGTAAGCCGGCTCATCCATCCCCAATCCCGGACCCGTGCCGCCAGGTTCACTGTCACCCTCGCCTGGCAGGGGCACACGCTCTCCGTCCCTGCCCTCATCGACTCCGGTGCCGACGAGAGCTTCGTGGACGTCCAGTTCGCCCACAAAGCGGCGCTCCCTCTCTCCCCTCTGGAGAGGCCCCTCTCGGCTTTCGCCCTGGATGGCCATCCCATGGGCCCGATCACGCA
The DNA here is from genome assembly GCF_949987555.1 of Borostomias antarcticus. Taxonomy (NCBI): domain Eukaryota; kingdom Metazoa; phylum Chordata; class Actinopteri; order Stomiiformes; family Stomiidae; genus Borostomias; species Borostomias antarcticus. The sequence goes on from NC_140258.1 coordinate 3,007,359, forward strand.
CCGGACCCTGCCCCTCACCCTCACAGTCTCGGGAAACCACGTGGAGGACGTCCGCCCCTTCGTCATCCACTCTCCCGACGCTCCATTCATCCTAGGAAGGCCCTGGCTGGAACTCCACACCCCTCATGTCTGCTGGAGCTCGGGGCGCATCCTCAGCTGGAGCACCACCTGCCACGCCCGCTGCCTCCGAGCTGCTCAGACCTCCACTCGGGTTGACCGGCCCCGTCCCGCTCCTCCGGACCTCTCCACGGTCCCTTCGATGTACCACGACCTCGGAGAGGCCTTCAGTAAGGAGCGCGCCCGCACACTCCCCCCTCATCGACCCTACGACTGCGCCATCGAGCTCCACCCTGGCGCCCCTCTCCCAGCCAGTCGTCTCTACAACCTCTCCCTCCCGGAGAAAGCAGCCATGGACACCTACATCTCCGAGTGCTTGGCCGAGGGTCTCATCCGACCATCTCGATCCCAGGTGGCAGCGGGGTTCTTCTTCGTTAAGAAGAAGGGAGGAGATCTGAGGCCGTGCATCGACTACAGGCTGCTCAACAACATCACGGTCAAGAATAAATATCCAGTCCCCCTCATGAGCTCCAACTTCGAACCCCTCATCAGTGCCACCATCTTCACCAAGTTGGACCTCAGGAACGCTTATCACCTGGTGCGTATCCGTGAGGGGGACGAATGGAAGACCGCCTTCAAGACCTCCCGTGGCCACTACGAGTACCTCGTCATGCCCTTCGGCCTCACCAACGCCCCCGCCGTTTTTCAGGCGCTCATGAACGACGTGCTCAGGGACATGCTGGACGTTTTTGTGGTCCTCTACCTGGACGACATCCTGGTGTTCTCCAGGAGCGCTGAGGAGCACGTCCAACACGTCCGCATGGTCATCCAGCGTCTCCGGGAGAACCGCCTGTACATTAAGGCGGAGAAGTGCACCTTTCACTCCTCATCAGTGGAGTTCCTGGGGCTTATTGTGGAGGGAGGCCTGACGCGACCCGACCCTGTGTTCCACGTGTCCAAGGTCAAGCCTGTCTCCTCGAGTCCCCTCATGCCTTCTGCCCCGGCTCCTCCGCCTCCCCAGATGGTCGACGGGCATCCCCAGTGGACGGTTCGGCGGCTGCTGAAGGTGCGCCGCCGGGGTTGGGGTTTCCAATACCTGGCGGATTGGGAGGGGTACGGCCCCGAGGAGTGCAGCTGGATCTCCAGGCAGCTCATTATGGACCCGTCTCTCCTCCGGGACTTCTACCGGGCCCATCCTGACGCCCCCGGTCGGTCGCCAGGTGGCTCCCCTCGGGGGGGGGGGGGGTCCTGTTACGGCTCGCATGCCCTCGCCTCCACAACCGCCTCCCTCTCTCCCCTCTGGGCCCGCTGCGCGCTCGGGGCGTCCTACGCGCTCTACCGCACGTCGCATCGGCCCAGGCATGCAACGCTCTGACTCTCCGGAGTTTCCCCCCACTACCGGGCGTTCCCCGTCTCCGGCCAGCTCCGCGGACTCTGCAGTCTCCTCCCACTCCGGTGACGAAGAGTCGGATCCCGACATGCCCAGCACATCGCCCCGTGCGCAACGACAAGAACGGCGCGCTCGTCTCCGACGATGACGCGGGCGCGGCTCTACTCACCGGTTTCCAATTTTTTATCACCACACCTGTCCCTCGTTCTGCAATCACCTTCAACCCCTACAAGAACCTGGTCTACACTCCACTCATCGCCAGATCTTACCATAACCTTTATGTGGTAAAGTATAGCCTAGCCTACGATTTACTTACCTGTATTTTATAGTGCTTTTTCTCGTTCCCTGTTTGTGATTACTATCACTCACCCTGCCTCTCCTCCTCGTCTCTCCAGTTTCCCGGACCCCCTCTGCTGAGTATACCAGCTAGCAGAGCCCTCACCCTGCTCCACCTCCCGATCCCTCCGGCTCCCTTGAGGCAAGGACATTTATTATTATTTAGTGGCAGTTTAGTGGCTCCTATTATTTCATCCTATTGTATTTTTTGGCATCCTCTTTTGTGGCTCCCCCTTTGTGTTATCTTATTAAATCGCCCCTCCGGGCTTTACCGTTCCTTGCCTCCTCCTTTCCTGTTGCGCCTGGGTCCCTAACCAAACCATCACACTAATATCTGAAAAAGAGCCAAATAAGGCCTGTCTGGATAGGAGTGAGGTGACAAAAAGCCCATAATTTCATAATGCTCACTCAAATTTGCATCAACTTTGCTGTGGTATTAGGGTAGCGGAAGGATTGGATGCAATGCGCCAAACATTAGTGGGGTGAACAGACGGCCTGGTAGTCCGTTTCTTTGTTTTCACATGATCATTTATTATACGACATCTGTTAAAGCATCACTGCTCACAGTGGACTTTCGATTGGTCTGAATACAACTCGTCAGTTGTTGTTTCTTCTGTCAAAGAAACACAAGAACAGAACAATGTAACGTTATATATCCTATAGTGTTAGTTAATAAAGTTAGCTGCTAGCTTTCTGCTTTCTGGCATAACTATCAGCTGGTATGAGGTTGCTTAGCAACGATAAACATTGCTATTGGGCACATTGTTATTGTAAACAGGTTTCTGTAATAGCAAAAATCCTAAATGTGGTCCTAAACTGAGATAAGACAGGCTTTCAGACAGCAGGTTTCTGTAATGAGGCCCGCATGTCTCAGGATTGTGTATTCTCCAAGTCATACGTTCCATACTTTTCTGAGTGAAATACATTTCCGAAATCATTCTTTTATTTACAACATGAATGAGAAATGGGTAATTTCCAATAGTATACAGTAGGGTGCTCCTACATCCATAGCACTGGTCTCCAAACGGTCTTCGTCAAAACTATGTTTTTGTTGGGTTCGCGGCTATTCAGGGACTGAGGTAGGCCTAATATTAACGGAACGAGAAGCCAAACCGTATTGTCAGCACTTTGAGGTTGTGTCTCAAAGTAGGCTACTTTATGAATAGAATAACAGGACCCGGGGGGCTTTAATCGGCCACACGACACCGCTCTCTCTCATGGGATCATGGGCTGTGCACTCGGGGGTCAGGAGCGCAGCGCGCCTCTGTCTTGGGCTCCTTTCAAATCTTACTGCTAGCCTACGAATAGTCTTCAAAATAACAAATGCCCTTGAATATGAATGATTCATAGAGAGCGATTACCTTTATTTAATTTCGCCAATAATGCCTATCGAAAACGTGGACAATTAACGACTGGATTTAACGGACTGATTCCGACCAGCCTTTTAAGCGCACCTATTTAATTCTGAATGTGGGGGTGTATTAAATAAGACGTATCGTTGGGTCTCAAGCAAAAAGAAAATAGCTTAAATCTATTTAAATCTAGTATACATTTATTTCAATTAGCTGGCCGCCTGGACTAGCCGTCAAGTCAGTGTTGCCGCTGTGACGTGTACACGTTACGCCGTACTGCCTGTGATGTCACAGACCGGATAGAATTATATCCGGTCTGTGACATCACGGGCACTACGGCGTAACGTGTACACGTCACAGCGGCAAGGTACATATCCTGCTGTAACAAGTGGACAAGCCTCAGTGCGGTGAGAGGAACATGTTGCTAAAGATCTATCTTTGCCAATATGTTCGCTAGTGGAATAATTGATCTTTTTAGAACCCGAGAGAGGGTGCCAGTTTCATGTAGACCTGCAAACCAAGGTCCTGAGGCGACGCCCTTTCAGACCCCGTTCCTGGATCTTGATGTGAAACTCCTCTGCACGGTAGTTTTTATTGCGCTCTATGTGATCCTGATCGCGCTTTGGCTATTATTTACATGGAGAAATCGCCAGCTGGACAGTGTGACAGCCCAGTGTGACACAGCCCCGTCCTCCTCCAAGTTCTCTCTGCGTCGGAGGCTCTTTCGCAAGAAGTGGGAGGGAGTCTTTCAAGGGGCGGCCATTTCCACCTCGGACTCTATGGTTAAGAGGACACCTGACACAGCCCCGTCTGTAACAGGTCCATCTGTCAGTCCACCACTCTCTATGACTAGGACCAGTAGAGGACTCAGCCCCGCTAGCGCCTTATCCACCCCCATGGCATCTAGTGGTGTGCTGGTAAAGGACCAATCTGAGCCGGACGTTCCACGATCACCCGAGCCCCACTGGAGACGAGATCTGGAGCTCTCTCGGCGTCGGAGGCTCATTTGTAAGGAGTGGGAAGAAGTCTGTGAAGGAGCGACCACTTCTACCTCGGACTCTCTTATGAAGAGGGTACCTGATACAGCCCTGTCTGTAACAGGTCCATCTGTCAGTCCACCACTCTCCATGACTAGGACCAGTAGAGGACACAGCCCCGCTAGCCACCTATCCACGAACAAGGTTTTTAGTGGTGTGCTGGTAAAGGGACAATCTGAGCTGGACGTACCACGATCGCCCACGGCCCACTGGAAGCGAGATCTGGAGCTCTCTCTGCGTCAGAGACTCTTTCGCAAGAAGTGGGAGGGAGTCTTTCAAGGGGCGGCCATTTCCACCTCGGACTCTATGGTTAAGAAGGCTCCTGACACAGCTCCATCTGACACAGCTCCATCTGTCAGTCCACCACTTTCCATGACCAGGACCAGTAGAGTGGACAGCCCCACTAGCTACTTATCCACCCCCATGGCATCTAGTGGGGTGGCGCTAAAGGGACAATCTGAGCCGGACACTCCACGATCACCCGAGCCCCACTGGAGGCGAGGTCCGGAGCTCTCTCTGCGTCGGAGGCTCATTTGTAAGGAGTGGGAAGAAGTCTGTGAAGGAGCGACCACTTCTACCTCGGACTCTCTTATGAAGAGGACACCTGACACAGCCCCGTCTGTAACAGGTCCATCGGACCCAGTCCCTTCTATCACAGCTCCATCTGTTAGACCACCATTCGCGATCACCACCCCCATGGCGTCTAGTGGTGTGCTGGTAAAGGGACAATCTGACGCGGACGTTTCACGATCACCCAAGCCCCACTGGAGGCGATGTCCGGATCTGACTCTCCGTCGGAGGCGCATCCGTGGGCTGTGGAGACAAGCCATCCTGATAGCCCGCATCACTGGGATGCTGCTGCCGGACAGGCTGAAGGAGGTGGCTCGCAGTGAAGAGTCCCGTCAGCACATGTCACCTGATTGTGTCCAAGACCCGCTTGTCAGAGCGAGTTGCCCCTTTGTTCAAGCGTTCAAAAGAAAGCTTGCAATCTTTGAACATGGGCTACCGGCTCTGAACCAGGAAATATCCAAGGTCACATCCTGCTAACAGCCTGGCCGGAAACAAGACGTTCAAGACACAATACATAACAAATAACCCCACGATGACAGACCGACCAACACCGATCTACCCAACCACCCACCTACCAACCACATGTAGAGGCCACTGGGGCAACTCGGGCTCTTGAGATGACATCTGTCCTCACATCCTGGTCCAAGTGGGTAGGGTCTATGCCTACCTCTTCAGGTCAAGGACGTCTGGTGGATGCAATACATGAACAAAGTTGACCTCTATATTGATCTACCTCTCCTGACCACAAAGATACGTCAGCGGAGACTGAGGATAGCCAGCCATAGGAAACGCCCTCCTGACCTCATCACTTCAAACCTTGTCCTCTGGGAACACAAGCATGGTGAAGACACACGTGGTGCTCGAAAGACAACATACGTGGACATGCTGAGGAAGGACCCTGGCTACAGTGCTGATGAACTAAACTCTGGTATGCTGGACCAGGGTGTGTGGAGAAGTGTCATCTAGACCATCACCATCTACCCCATTGGCCTCAACATTTGGTTTGTTCAGTTTGGGGTTACTTGTTATGTCTTGTGCTTGTACTGATTTCATTCATGAATAAAGTCTCTGAACATTTTCTGCCTGTGTTTGGGTCCTATCTCCACTGTATCCCACGACTGTGCTCAGTGAGCTGCCTGGACTTCCTGTCACACACACGTACACACAGACATACACCAGCCCACTTCCGGCTTTAGGCCTGGGCCATAGCAAACACACACCAGTATTTGCCATGTCTCTCCTATGTTGTTTTTAGCTTCTCTTACTCTGAAAATGTAATTTATTGCTTTATAAATGTTCTTAGCTGGTAGACCCAAACCTACTCCAGGAGCTTGCTCCATCAAAGCTTTATTTGTACAGCGCATTTCATACCCAGAGGCAACACAATGCGCTTTACAGAGAACAAGGGAGGTGGGCATACGACCCACTCTCTACATATTCCATAGGGAAGCAAAAAAACAGTAATCACCCGGTGGCCAGATAAGTGAGCTGTAAAAATTCTTCCTTGACCCCTCTCAACAAGGCGATCGACTCCCCCAAACGGTTCTATGTTGCTCCATATCTGAATGTCTGTGTGTCATGTGACATTACTGTTAATGACGTACTGTATTTGTGAAACTGTATAAATGTACATAACCTTTAAAGTTGTCTCATGTTTCTTTCATGCGTTATGTTGCCCAGATTTGGATAGAAGACGGTTAGCTCTCTCATACTTGGGCCTCAAACTCAGAGATAAATCTAACGCACCTCAAATCAAATGTACAGTGTGTGTACTTGACCTAGGTTCTCAGTATGTGACTCATGCACAGAGCCACAAAATGCATTAATTGGCGGAGGTCTGTGCTCTCTCAAGCACCATCTCATTTCTGTTAAAGCAGAGGGCTGAGCATCTTCTTGTCAACAAATGTACACCTCTCTTTTTCAGACACAAGAGGGAGACAGAGTGTAGGGAATAAGCCATTTCCTGTTTGTTCAAAGACAGCTCTTTGAGCTGCAGGAATCAGGAAATTAAGTTGACCATCTTTTGAATAAAGGCTCAAAACAAGTGTCAAAGACATTTTAGAGGACAATTTCGTAAATATGTTTGTGACAACCTTGGTAGCATGATCATTGATTGATTACTGCATGATTTAATGATGGATTATTAGAAAACAAGAAATATTGACCTGTAGGTCTACTGTATGTTACACCTTCAGAACTAGATACTGTACAGTGGCACTTGAAAGTATCCCCCATCCCCAACCCACGTTGACCTTTTACATACCAACAAACCTGTGAGAAGGTATACATTTAATAGAATCAAAATTGACTGTGAAAACATTTAAAATGTTATTGTACAGTAGGCTATATCAGTTGCACTTACTTTTTTTTTCTCTTGTCTTTAGTCGTATACCGTCTTGGTTGCTTCTGTGTGTTTGTTTCCTGTACTGAAGTGATTGTCTACCTGCGCCAGTGTCCCTATAAGAAAATGAGGAATAGAACATCATAGTCTAGTTGATAATCAAGTTAATACAGTAAAAATGACAATTATACTACCAACCGTGACCCTAATTGCGTTGCTATATGTGTGGTATAAATACAGCTGAGTTGAGCTAACGTACTTGTGATTACCAGGTGACGAGTACAGCTACTGTTGGGTGAAGTTAAGGCATTGCCTCTCCTCTCCTTCTGTGACATGAAAGCTGGTATTATAGTCTAGCAGGAGGGGCCCTCAGATTTTGAGGTACCCGAGTTAGAACAAAACACAACCATGTTTTTTCATATCCCCTATGTGTCCCATTAATGAGATGGGTTGTGGAACTTTAGTTTTGTGGGAAATACGTTTTTTGGGCTATTCTTTAGACCTACCCTAATATCTGAAAAAGAGCCAAATTAGGCCTGTCTGGATAGGAGTGAGGTGACAAAAAGCCCATAATTTCATAATGCTCACTCAAATTTGCATAAACTTTGCTGTGGTATTAGGGTAGCGGAAGGATTGGATGCAATGCGCCAAACATTAGTGGGGTGTACAGACGGCCTGGTAGTCCGTTGTTTTGTTTTCAGATGATCATTTATTATACGACATCTGTAAAAGCATCACTGCTCACAGTGGACTTTCGATTGGTCTGATTACAACTCGTCAGTTGTTGTTTCTTCTGTCAAAGAAACACAAGAACAGAACAATGTAACGTTATATATCCTATAGTGTTAGTTAATAAAGTTAGCTGCTAGCTTTCTGCTTTCTGGCTTAACTATCAGCTGGTATGAGGTTGCTTAGCAACGATAAACATTGCTATTGGGCACATTGTTATTGTAAACAGGTTTCTGTAATAGCAAACATCCTAAATGTGGTCCTAAACTGAGATAAGACAGGCTTTCAGACAGCAGGTTTCTGTAATGAGGCCCGCATGTCTCAGGATTGTGTATTCTCCAAGTCATACGTTCCATACTTTTCTGAGTGAAATACATTTCCGAAATCATTCTTTTATTTACAACATGAATGAGAAATGGGTAATTTCCAATAGTATACAGTAGGGTGCTCCTACATCCATAGCACTGGTCTCCAAACGGTCTTCGTCAAAACTATGTTTTTGTTGGGTTCGCGGCTATTCAGGGACTGAGGTAGGCCTAATATTAACAGAACGAGAAGCCAAACCGTATTGTCAGCACTTTGAGGTTGTGTCTCAAAGTAGGCTACTTTATGAATAGAATAACAGGACCCGGGGGGCTTTAATCGGCCACACGACACCGCTCTCTCTCATGGGATCATGGGCTGTGCACTCGGGGGTCAGGAGCGCAGCGCGCCTCTGTCTTGGGCTCCTTTCAAATTCTACTGCTAGCCTACGAATAGTCTTCAAAATGACAAATGCCCTTGAATATGAATGATTCATAGAGAGCGATTACCTTTATTTAATTTCGCCAATAATGCCTATCGAAAACGTGGACAATTAACGACTGGATTTAACGGACTGATTCCGACCAGCCTTTTAAGCGCACCTATTTAATTCTGAATGTGGGGGTGTATAAGACGTATCGTTGGGTCTCAATCAAAAAGAAAATAGCTTAAATCTATTTAAATCTAGTATACATTTATTTCAATTAGCTGGCCGCCTGGACTAGCCGTCAAGTCAGTGTTGCCGCTGTGACGTGTACACGTTACGCCGTAGTGCCCGTGATGTCACAGACCGGATAGAATTATATCCGGTCTGTGACATCACGGGCACTACGGCGTAACGTGTACACGTCACAGCGGCAAGGTACATATCCTGCTGTAACAAGTGGACAAGCCTCAGTGCGGTGTTTGCGATGAGAGGAACATGTTGCTAAAGATCTATCTTTGCCAATATGTTCGCTAGTGGAATAATTGATCTTTTTAGAACCCAAGAGAGGGTGCCAGTTTCATGTAGACCTGCAAACCAAGGTCCTGAGGCGACGCCCTTTCAGACCCCGTTCCTGGATCTTGATGTGAAACTCCTCTGCACGGTAGTTTTTATTGCGCTCTATGTGATCCTGATCGCGCTTTGGCTATTATTTAAATGGAGAAATCGCCAGCTGGACAGTGTGACAGCCCAGTGTGACACAGCCCCGTCCTCCTCCAAGTTCTCTCTGCGTCGGAGGCTCTTTCGCAAGAAGTGGGAGGGAGTCTTTCAAGGGACGGCCATTTCCACCTCGGACTCTATGGTTAAGAGGACACCTGACACAGCCCCGTCTGTAACAGGTCCATCTGTCAGTCCACCACTCTCTATGACTAGGACCAGTAGAGGACACAGCCCCGCTAGCGCCTTATCCACCCCCATGGCATCTAGTGGTGTGCTGGTAAAGGACCAATCTGAGCCGGACGTTCCACGATCACCCGAGCCCCACTGGAGACGAGATCTGGAGCACTCTCGGCGTCGGAGGCTCATTTGTAAGGAGTGGGAAGAAGTCTGTGAAGGAGCGACCACTTCTACCTCGGACTCTCTTATGAAGAGGGTACCTGATACAGCCCTGTCTGTAACAGGTCCATCTGTCAGTCCACCACTCTCCATGACTAGGACCAGTAGAGGACACAGCCCCGCTAGCCACCTATCCACGAACAAGGTTTTTAGTGGTGTGCTGGTAAAGGGACAATCTGAGCTGGACGTACCACGATCGCCCACGGCCCACTGGAAGCGAGATCTGGAGCTCTCTCTGCGTCAGAGACTCTTTCGCAAGAAGTGGGAGGGAGTCTTTCAAGGGGCGGCCATTTCCACCTCGGACTCTATGGTTAAGAAGGCTCCTGACACAGCTCCATCTGACACAGCTCCATCTGTCAGTCCACCACTTTCCATGACCAGGACCAGTAGAGTGGACAGCCCCACTAGCTACTTATCCACCCCCATGGCATCTAGTGGGGTGGCGCTAAAGGGACAATCTGAGCCGGACACTCCACGATCACCCGAGCCCCACTGGAGGCGAGGTCCGGAGCTCTCTCTGCGTCGGAGGCTCATTTGTAAGGAGTGGGAAGAAGTCTGTGAAGGAGCGACCACTTCTACCTCGGACTCTCTTATGAAGAGGACACCTGACACAGCCCCGTCTGTAACAGGTCCATCGGACCCAGTCCCTTCTATCACAGCTCCATCTGTTAGACCACCATTCGCGATCACCACCCCCATGGCGTCTAGTGGTGTGCTGGTAAAGGTACAATCTGACGCGGACGTTTCACGATCACCCAAGCCCCACTGGAGGCGATGTCCGGATCTGACTCTCCGTCGGAGGCGCATCCGTGGGCTGTGGAGACGAGCCATCCTGATGGCCCGCATCACTGGGATGCTGCTGCCGGACAGGCTGAAGGAGGTGGCTCGCAGTGAAGAGTCCCGTCAGCACATGTCACCTGATTGTGTCCAAGACCCGCTTGTCAGAGCGAGTTGCCCCTTTGTTCAAGCGTTCAAAAGAAAGCTTGCAATCTTTGAACATGGGCTACCGGCTCTGAACCAGGAAATATCCAAGGTCACATCCTGCTAACAGCCTGGCCGGAAACAAGACGTTCAAGACACAATACATAACAAATAACCCCACGATGACAGACCGACCAACACCGATCTACCCAACCACCCACCTACCAACCACATGTAGAGGCCACTGGGGCAACTCGGGCTCTTGAGATGACATCTGTCCTCACATCCTGGTCCAAGTGGGTAGGGTCTATGCCTACCTCTTCAGGTCAAGGACGTCTGGTGGATGCAATACATGAACAAAGTTGACCTCTATATTGATCTACCTCTCCTGACCACAAAGATACGTCAGCGGAGACTGAGGATAGCCAGCCATAGGAAACGCCCTCCTGACCTCATCACTTCAAACCTTGTCCTCTGGGAACACAAGCATGGTGAAGACACACGTGGTGCTCAAAAGACAACATACGTGGACATGCTGAGGAAGGACCCTGGCTACAGTGCTGATGAACTAAACTCTGGTATGCTGGACCAGGGTGTGTGGAGAAGTGTCATCTAGACCATCACCATCTACCCCATTGGCCTCAACATTTGGTTTGTTCGGTTTGGGGTTACTTGTTATGTCTTGTGCTTGTACTGATTTCATTCATGAATAAAGTCTCTGAACATTTTCTGCCTGTGTTTGGGTCCTATCTCCACTGTATCCCACGACTGTGTTCACTGAGCTGCCTGGACTGCCTGTCACACACACGTACACACAGACATACACCAGCCCACTTCTGGCTTTAGGCCTGGGCCATAGCAAACACACACCAGTATTTGCCATGTCTCTCCTATGTTGTTTTTAGCTTCTCTTACTCTGAAAATGTAATTTATTGCTTTATAAATGTTCTTAGCTGGTAGACAAACCTACTCCAGGAGCTTGCTCCATCAAAGCTTTATTTGTATAGCGCATTTCATACCCAGAGGCAACACAATGCGCTTTACAGAGAACAAGGGAGGTGGGCATACGACCCACTCTCTACATATTCCATAGGGAAGCAAAAAAACAGTAATCACCCGGTGGCCAGATAAGTGAGCTGTAAAAATTCTTCCTTGACCCCTCTCAACAAGGCGATCGACTCCCCCAAACGGTTCTATGTTGCTCCATATCTGAATGTCTGTGTGTCATGTGACATTACTGTTAATGACGTACTGTATTTGTGAAACTGTATAAATGTACATAACCTTTAAAGTTGTCTCATGTTTCTTTCATGCGTTATGTTGCCCAGATATGGATAAAAGACGGTTAGCTCTCTCATACTTGTGCCTCAAAAGTGCAAACTGAGATAAATATAATGCACCTCAAGTCAAATGTACAGTGTGTGTACTTGACCTAGGTTCTCAGTATGTGACTCACAATTCTCACCACTAGAGGGCGTCACACTCCAATTAATTCCCCCATTCCCCCCTCTTTCTCATTCCTGTTGTGCTGCGCCCAGGAAGAGACGGGAGTGGATGGAAGTATACCAGCCGTGCATGTTTTGAGCATGGATTGAGAAAACTAGGCTTTAGGGACAAACTTCTATAGTTGATCAGATGGTGGGGAACAGGCCACAATTAAAGACTGTTTTCAAAGCAGTCAGCTTGTCACAGAGGTGTCAGGTGGTATAGACTGAAGGAGGACTGCCAGGTGGTATAGACTGGTGAGGAGGACTGCCAGGTGGTATAGACTGAAGGAGGACTGCCAGGTGGTGTAGACTGAAGGAGGACTGCCAGGTGGTATAGACTGAAGGAGGACTGCCAGGTGGTATAGACTGGTGAGGAGGACTGCCAGGTGGTGTAGACTGAAGGAGGACTGCCAGGCTGGTGAGGGGGGCTGCCAGGTGGTATAGACTGAAGGAGGACTGCCAGGCTGGTGAGGAGGACTGCCAGGTGGTGTAGACTGAAGGAGGACTGCCAGGCTGGTGAGGGGGGCTGCCAGGTGGTGTAGGCTGGAGAGGAGGGCGTGGTTTGGCTACACCCTTCCATCCTGCCAGGCCAAACTGCCCTCTGTGGAGCTCTCGTCTTCAACTCAAAGCTCATTGAAGAGCCGGGGTTCCAACCAACACCCTCTCAGATAATACATCTCAGTTGTTCTCAGTCTGTTGTGTTCTTCAGGTGTACTTCCTATGCTCTCCCGCCGAGAGGGACTGCATCACTACTACATCACACACCTGACCTCTGACCTTCTCATCCTGGGACTGCATCACTGCTACATCACACACCTGACCTCTGACTTTCTCATCCTGGGACTGCATCACTGCTTCAACAAACCTCTGATTATGGGAGACACCCGCGCCAGGAAGAAGAATCTTCACACCACACCCCACCAGCAACAACCCAACGATGCCCCTCCCCTCCTCCACCACGCTCACCAATCAAGGGCCTCATCAAAGCTGCCACACTGAAGCTCAGCCAAATTGATGAGCTACTGCAAGAGGGGAAGTCTCTCACTCCCCCCCTCCCACTAGCACTCACCAGTGAGGATCCACCCCCCCAAGAGCGGGAGTCTCTCACTCCCCCCCTCCCACTAGCACTCACCAGTGAGGATCCACCCCCTCCACCCCCCCTCCCACTAGCACTCACCAGTGAGGATCCACCCCCTCCACCCCCCCAAGAGGGGGAGTCTCTCACTCCCCCCCTCCCACTAGCACTCACCAGCGAGGATCCACCCCCCAAGAGGGGGAGTCTCTCACTTGCTTCCTCTCACCGGCATCCACCAGCAAGCACCTTCACGCGCTGTATTACGCGCTCCCAACCGCCCTTACCCCCTGCCGGGCCCAGCCTGATAAAGGCACAGCACATTCAGTTACTTGTTTACAAAATACAGCAAGCTCTAACTGATATGTACTGGGTCCAGGCTACAAGGCTAATGGCACTCATGACCCCTTCCAGGACAAGCCAGGACCCAACGTGATGGTATCTTCCTCAATTCCTGTCTTGGTAAGGTAATAGAAAAACAATGGTGAATCTGCTAAGTAACAGGAAACACTCAACCGGCTCTACAAATGTATCAAATTTAGTATCTATTCCTCGTCAGCCACAAACTATCACAGAGAAATGTGCAGATAATCCCCTCAGCACACTAAACTTAGCTTTATTAAATGTCAGATCTTTAACAGGAAATACATTTTTAATCAATGATTTTATCACCAACCACAATCTTGATTTTATGTTTTTAACTGAAACTTGGCTAGACCAAGGTAACAGTGCAGCTGTTCTTATTGAGTCAACTCCTCCCAACTTCAGCTTTATGAGCGAGGCTAGAGTGCATAAGAAAGGAGGTGGAGTAGCCATCTTGTTTAATGACTCCCTCCAATGTAAGCAGATGTGTTATGGAAATTTTGGTTCCTTTGAATATGTGGCTCTTCAGTTGAATTCCCCTTCTCGAGCCATATTTCTAAACATCTACAGGCCACCCAAATACTGTCCAAACTTCTTTGATGACTTTGCTGAACTGTTGTCTACTGTCTGCATTGACTTTGACTGTGTGGTTATTGTTGGTGATTTTAACATCCATGTTGACAACCCTCAGGGCAGAGGGACTAAAGAGCTAGGTTGTGTCCTTGACAACTATGGACTGACTCAGCATGTGACGGAGCCCACACACAACAAGGGGCACACTCTGGACTTAATCATCACCAAAGGTCTGAATATTTCTAAGGTTCAGGTGTCTGATGTTGCGTTCTCTGATCATTCCTGTGTTTTCGTTGAGAGTACTATCTCCATGCACACAAATTCTCAATCAAAGGTTATCTCAAAACGGCACATCACTGAAAACACCAGTGAGATATTTACTCAGGCTTTCTTGTCCACACCTGCCCTCTATATGGCCTCAGTCAACGAGCTTGTAGATAATCATCATCATCATCATCATCTTCATCCGCTTATCCAGGGTCAGGGTCGCGGAGGCAGCAGCTCCAGCAGGGGGCCCCAGACATCCCTTTCCCTAGCAGCATCAACCAGCTCTGCCTGGGGAATCTTTAGCCGCTCACAGGCCAGTGCGGAGATGTAGTCCCGCCACCTAGTCCTGGGTCTACCCCGCGGCCTCCTCCCAGCCGGACACGCCTGGAACACCTCCCTAGGGAGGCGCCCAGGAGGCATCCTCACTAGATGCCCAAACCACCTCAACTGGCTCCTTTCGACGCAAAGGAGCAGCGGCTCTACTCCGAGTCTCTCCCGGATGACTGAACTTCTCACCCGATCTCTCAGGGAGACCCCAGCCACCCTCCGGAGAAAACTCATTTCGGCCGCTTGTATCCGTGATCTCGTTCTTTCGGTCATGACCCATCCTTCATGACCATAGGTGAGGGTGGGGACGAAGATAGACCGGTAGATCGAGAGCTTTGCCTTTTGGCTCAGCTCTCTTTTCGTCACAACAGTGCGGTAAAGCGACTGCAGAACCGCACCAGCTGCTCCGATTCTCCGGCCAAACTCCCTCTCCATGGTTCCCTCACTCGTGAACAAGATCCCGAGATACTTGAACTCCTTCACTTGGGGTAAGGACTCATTTCCTACTCGGAGCGGACAGGCCACCGGTTTCCTGCTGAGAACCATGGCCTCAGATTTAGAAGTGCTTATTCTCATCCCAGCTGCTTCACACTCAGTTGCGAACCTATCCAGAGAGTGCTGGAGGTCGCAGGCAGCTGATGCCATCAGGACCACATCATCTGCAAAAAGCAGTGACGTGATCCCCAGCTCACCAAACTGCAAATCCACCTCCCCCCGGCTACGCCTCGATATCCTGTCCATGAAAATCACAAACAGGATTGGTGACAAAGCGCAGCCCTGGCGGAGGCCAACACCCACCGGAAAGGAAGACGACTTACTGCCGAGGACCCGGACACAGCTCTCGCTCTGGGTGTACAGGGATTGGATGGCCCTAAGTAGGGACCCCCTCACCCCATACTCCCGCATAACCCTCCACAAGACCTCTCGGGGGACCCGGTCGTAAGCCTTCTCCAAGTCCACAAAACACATGTAGACAGGTTGGGCAAACTCCCAAGCCCCCTCCAAGATCCTTGCGAGAGTGAAGAGCTGGTCGGTAGTTCCACGACCAGGACGAAATCCGCATTGTTCCTCTTCGATCTGAGGTTCGACTATCGGCCGGACCCTCCTTTCCAGCACCTTGGAGTAAACTTTCCCTGGGAGGCTGAGTAATGTGATGCCTCTATAATTCGCACACACCCTCTGGTCCCCTTTTTTGAATATTGGGACCACCACCCCAGTCTGCCACTCCTTCGGCACTAACCCAGACTTCCACGCAATGTTACAGAGGCGTGTCAACCAAGACAGCCCCTCTACACCCAGCGCCTTCAGCATTTCTGGACTGATCTCATCAGTCCCTGAGGCTCTGCCACTGTGGAGTTGTTTGACTACCTCAGTGACCTCCTCCAAGGACATTGACGACCCCCCATCATCTTCCGGCTCTGCCTCGATCGTAGAGGGTGGATTAGTCGGGTTCAGGAGTTCCTCAAAGTGCTCCTTCCAACGCTCAACAACCTCCTCAGTTGAGGTCAGCAGTGTCCCCTCCTTGCTGTATACAGCTTGGATGGTCCCCCGCTTTCCCTTCCTGAGGTGTCTGATGGTCTTCCAGAAACACTTTGGTGCCGACCGAAAGTCCTTCTCCATGGTTTCTCCGAACTCCTCCCACACCCGCTGCTTTGCCTTGGTCACGGCCGAAGCCGCAGCCCTCCGGGCCAGTCGATACCCTGCAACTGTTTCTGGGGTCTCCCGGGCTAACATAACCCGGAAGGCCTCCTTCTTCAGTCGGACGGCT
Organism: Borostomias antarcticus; assembly: GCF_949987555.1. Classification (NCBI taxonomy): domain Eukaryota; kingdom Metazoa; phylum Chordata; class Actinopteri; order Stomiiformes; family Stomiidae; genus Borostomias; species Borostomias antarcticus. Next base: position 3,023,792 of record NC_140258.1, read on the forward strand.
TCCCTCACCACCGCTGTCCACCACGGTGTCCGAGGGTTACTGCCCCTTGAGGTACCTATGGCCCTCAGGCCACAGCTCCCAGCCGCAGCTTCAGCAATGGAGGCTTTGAACACTGACCACTCATGCTCGATGTCCCCAATCTCCACAGGGATGCCTGAGAAGCTCCGCCGGAGGTGGCAATTGAAATCTCTCCGGACAACTCCAGACGTTCCCAGTTCACCCTCACTACACGCTTGGGTTTTCCAGGTCTGTCCAGAAGTTTCCCCCGCCATCGAAACCAGCTCACCACCAGATGGTGATCAGTGGACAGCTCTGCCCCTCTCTTTACCCGAGTGTCCAAAACGCATGGCCTCAGATCAGATGATACGATAACGAAATCGATCATCGACCTTCGGCCTAAGGTGTTCTGATGCCAGGTGTACTTGTGGGCATCCTTGTGTTCGAACATGGTGTTTGTTATGGACAAACCGTGACTAGCACAGAAGTCCAACAACAAAACACCACTCGGGTTCAGATCGTGGTGGCCATGCCTCCCAATCACGCCCCTCCAAGTTTCTCCATCATTGCCTACGTGTGCATTGAAGTCCCCCAGTAGGACACTGGAGTCCCCTGCAGGAGCCCCCAAAAGGACTCCACTCAGGGTCTGCAGGAAGGCTGAGTACTCTGAACTGCTGTTCGGTGCGTAGGCACAAACCACAGTCAGAGTCCCCCCCCCCACAGTCCTAAGGCGCAGGGAGGCGACCCTCTCGTCCACTGGGGTGAACTCCAGCACAGAGGCGCTCAGCTGGGGGCTAGCTAGTATAGCCACACCTGCCTTACGCCTCATACCGTGAGCAACTCCGGAGAAGAACAGGGTCCAACCCCTATCCAGGAGTTTGGTTCCGGCACCGGTGCTGTGCGTGGAGGTTAGCCCCACCAGGTGTAATTGGTATCGCTCCACCTCCCTCACAAGCTCCGGCTCCTTCCCCCCCAGCGAGGTCACGTTCCATGTCCCCAGAGCCAGCCTTTGCCGCCCGGGTCCGGTCCGTCGGTGTCCCCCGCCTTCACCGCCACCTAGTTGGCAGCGCACCCGACCCCGACAATTCCTCCCGCGGGTGGTGGGTCCACGGGACGATGGAGGAGGAGATGGTGCTTCCACGTTGCTTATTCGGGCTGGGCCCCGCCGGGCTCCGTGGTAAGCCCGGCCACCAGGCGCTCGCATGCGGGCCCTCCGTCTGGGCCTGGCTCCAGACGAGGGCCCCGGGCTTCCTCCGGGCCGGGTCTCTCTTCCTTTAGGTTGTTTTGTCATCAGGGTTTTTGCCTGTAACCCCAGGTAGGGGGGCTAGGGGGTACTACCACTTGCCCAAGGTGGACCCCCAGACTAGTGGAGGGAAGGAGGCGTCTTACCTCTCAATTCTAGTTTTGCAACTAGCCACTGCCACATGCCGCTTGTAGATAATTTCAATGTTAAAATTACAAACATTATTGACGCCGTTGCGCCCACTAAGGTGAAGGTGGTCTCTGGTAAGAGAAGATCTCCATGGAGAAACGCCATGCTGGTCAGAATAGAAAAGAGAGAGTGTCGAAAATCTGAACGCAGATGGCGAAAAACAAATCTCCATGTTCATTATGACATCTATAAAGAGAGACTTCGCATTTATAATATGGAGCTGAGAAATGCACGGCAGACCTTCTTTTCTGACATCATCACCAAAAACCATAACAATGCGCGTGCTTTGTTTGCCACTGTTGATAGGCTGACTCCTGTGTCAGTAGCCTCTGAACTTCTATCCACCAGGGCCTGCAATGAATTTGCCTCATTCTTCACTGACAAAATTCAGAAAATTAGACAAGCAGTTAGTGCCTCCATTCCAGGTACAGGACATGTCGTCACAGTGTCCACTTAAAATCAATACCATGACACAATTTAATCCGATCAACCATAAAACCCTGGGGGACACTATACAATATCTGAAATCCTCCACCTGTTGCCTTGATGTTCTACCTACAGACTTCTTCAAAACTGTATCCAACTGCATGGCCTCTGATTTACTACAAATTGTAAACACATCTCTTCTTTCAGGTGTGTTCCCACATACCCTGAAAACTGCAGTCATCAAGCCACTCTTAAAAAAGAATAATCTAGACAGCTCACAAATGAACAATTATAGGCCCATATCAAACCTCCCATTTCTAAGCAAAATAATTGAAAAGGTTGTTTTCCAACAACTGAATAACTTCCTGGCACTAAGTAATGGCTTTGATGTCTTCCAGTCAGGATTTCGACCACACCACAGCACCGAGACTGCTCTAATTAAGGTATTTAATGACATCCATTTAAACACAGATAATGGCAAAATCTCAGTCTTAGTATTACTGGATCTCAGCGCTGCGTTCGGCACGGTAGACCACAACATACTACTAGGCCGACTGGAAAATTGGTTGGGAATTTCTGGTACAGTGTAAGATTGGTTTGAATCCTACTTAAAGGACAGGGATTATTTTGTGTCTATAGGCAATTACAAATCTGAGCTGACAAAAATGACCTGTGGAGTTCCCCAAGGCTCCATCCTGGGGCCTCTTCTGTTCAACATGTACATGCTCCCACTAACTCAAATTATGGAAAACAACAAAATATGTTACCATAGCTATGCAGATGACACACAAATTTATATCACTATATCACCAGGAGACTATAATCCCATACAAGCGCTGAGTAAGTGCATTCAACAAATCAATGATTGGATGTGCCAGAACTTTCTCCAACTAAACAAAAATAAAACTGAAGTAATTGTCTTTGGAGCCAAAGAAGAACGATTAAAAGTCAGTGCTCAACTTCAATCAGTAATGCTAAAAACCACAAACGAAGCCAGAAATCTTGGTGTAGTCATGGACTCAGACCTGAATTTCAACAGCCACATTAAGTCAATTCCAAAGTCAGCCTACTATCACCTGAAGAATATATCAAGGATCAAATGATTTATGTCCCAGAAGGATTTGGAAAAACTTGTCCATGCATTTATCTTCAGTAGACTCGACTACTGTAACGGCGTGTATACAGGTCTCTCTAAAAAATCGATCAGACAGCTGCAGCTGATTCAGAACGCTGCTGCTCGAGTCCTCACTAAGACTAAGAAGGTGGAGCATATCACACCAGTACTAAGGTCTTTACACTGGCTTCCTGTCTGTCAAAGAATTGACTTTAAAATACTGCTGTTGGTTTATAAAGCACTGAATGGTCTAGGGCCAAAATATATTTCTGATCTGCTCATATGCTATGAACCATCCAGACCCCTCAGGTCGTCTGGCACAGGTCTGCTTTCTGTCCCCAGAGTTAAAACAAAACATGGAGAAGCAGGATTCAGTTTTTATGCTCCACATATCTGGAACAAACTTCCAGAAAACTGCAGGTCTGCTGCAACTCTTGGTTCTTTTAAAACAAGCCTGAAGACTTTTCTTTTTGCCACTGCTTTCTAAGAGGAGCTATGTTTATCAGTATACTGCATTGTAACTTTTATTCCTGTATTCTATTTGTCCTGCTTTTTGTTTAAATGTCTATAATGACTTGCTTTTTGTTTTAATGCTTTTAATTTGTCCTGCCTTTTGTTTTAAATGTATATAATGTCTTGCTTTTTGTTTTAATGCTTTTAATGTATCATGTAAAGCACCTTGAATTGCCCTGTGGCTGAAATGTGCTATATAAATAAACTTGCCTTGCCTTGCCTTGGGAGGGACAGTGGATTGGATCTGGATGTGCCCGGGAGGGAAGATGGATCTGGACTGGCCTTGATGGTGGGGTTCGACATGCAGGTGTTCAGGAATTTACATCCAAACACCTTAAACCTTTGTCCTCTCACTCCTTTTGTAATTCATCACCTCCCCCAAATATTCACATAGCTGTGCTAACATTCAAAATGGCTTCCAGAGAGGCCATCTGTCTACAATAGAATAACCATCCTTTGTTCCCAATTGCCGCCCTTTTTCTCATGTCACATGTCCTGTACTCTTGGCCACGCCTGCCATTTCATATGTACCATGCAGTAGCCAATCACATCCTTGAAGGACCTTACCTGTGGTTTGACTGCATATAAGGCACCGCAGGAAGACCAAACGGGACTTCGCTGATGAAACCACCCTTGTTGCGTTTTCAGGAAGTCCTTGCGCTCGTATGTTTTCACAATAAACCAGACTTAACCTTTTGAACGAATCTTGGTAAATCCTTTTGACTAGACCAGTCAAATTACTATCACAGTTGGCGACTCGGGACGGGATCGACTTCCGTGGGGTTCGCCTGGAGTGGAACCAAAGGACGCAGACGTGCGGAGCGGTAGCCGCTCTGGAAAGCTTCTCTCTTTGCGTCTATGCGCATTGGTTCAGAGAGACTCCGCCGTTGGTTCCACTCGGCTAAACTCACGGTACGTTGAAAAACGAATCCTTTTATGCTTGGTTATTTGCCTTGGTTCTGGTTCAGATTGTGTTGGTCTAGATTGTTGAAAACAGAAACCCCGACATGGGTATTTAGTACGTATTTAGTAAGTAACTATCTAAGGAAGTTTGTGAACAGCAATAGATATTTATATCGTATTGTCCTTTGACTTCGTCCTTGTTTCGTAACGAGGGTATAAGCAGTTCAGAAGAAGTGTGAGTTTTGGTCTAAATACACCAAAGAGTTTGGCACAGAACGTGTTTCCCTTTGGCCGGTCGCGGGTGAAATTAAAACCGCAGAGATGTTTCCTACCGAGGGTAGGGCGCGCATTGTTGATGTTTCGTTTCAGAACGATACCAACTAGCTTAAGCCTCATTGTTGATGTTTCGTTTCAGAACGATACCAACTAGCTTAAGCCCCGTTTGTTGATGTTTCGTGTTAGCACAATTGCCAACTAGCTTCGAAGTGATTGTTGATGTTTCGTTTTAGAACGACTACCAACAGATGTAGCTACGGGAGTGATTGGTGTTTCCAATCCGCGTTTCTGGGAGAAACGTTTTCCCCTTTGATCCCGGGTGGTTTGGTAAACCTAACGAGAGTTAGCTTTGACCAAGTGGCTGTACAGTGTTTGGTGGACCTAAACTAGGTTTAGCCTTGACCAAGTGGCTGGTGCAGCCGAGCATGCTTGTTGTAACGTGGGCCTTTGTTCGTCTTATGTGTTTTTGTCCCCGAACGGGGTTGGGTTGTCTTTGTGTTTTGTCTAGCGTTTTTTCGCCGGCTCAGTGGGATTTTTGATTGCATGTTTGAGCTTCGGCTCTTGCCTTGTATTGTTTGTTAAGAGCGCCTATTATCCAGGTAGGTATTGTTCACATTTTGTACACTGTTAAATCGTAACTGCTAGATTTCCAGTAGGCTAGCTGGTTGTCTGGGAGACGCAGGAAATCTACTACTCCGGTGATCCGCCATTGAGCCAGAGAACAAAGGACCAAGTGGACTGGGTGAGTTACTGAGCGGTTTAATGTGTCTGTTTCTTTCGAAATTGTATTCTTTCCCGCCGTGAGTTAACTATAAGGTTTCCTTTCATTGCTGTTTTTGGGGTTTTAGGCTGCGTCGTGTTTATTAGGGATTTGTTTCAGTATAGCTTTTATTAAACTGAATTCCCCGCGCACGCTCCCAGACAACATCCGGGTCTTACATGCAACATTTTGGGAGCACCACTAGGTGTCCCTGTAACACCGGCTACTAACATATGCCTAGATGTAACAGGATTCTACTGCTAACTTGCCATTTTGTCTAGCCCTGATGAGATTGTTGCGCTGAAGCATTATTCTGCGAGCGTTTGTTGGCAGATTTCGTTATGCGCTAAAGCATTTTCGATTTCTTACATCCCCATCTGACATTTAGTGTTAAATTTTAGCTTAGATTCGGGCTCAGCTAGAGGGTTTGAGATGTCTAGGTTAAGGGAAAAGCCTGTTAATTCTATAGACTGGTCTGCTTTTAAGATTTGGGAGAGAGTAGCACGAGAGAGGTTTTTTAGGTCAGGAAGGAAAGATAAGGAGGTTCAGCAGACTGTCTCTCCGCCATTTCCCCAGCAGAATAACTCTGATTTAAAATTAGATTTTCCCCCCTCGACTCGTTGCTCCGTGCTCACACCCAACCAGGCTGTTGCTGCTCCCGCATTTAGCCACGCCCCTTCTCTCTCCCCTCTACAATACGAGTTAAGCGCGCCCCTTTCTACGAGGTATTCGTCCGAACAAGAACAGGTCAGGAAGGAAGAATTGGCTAGAGCTATATCTGAGGCTAAGTTTAATTTGGAACAACTGCAAATGGCTAGAGATAGTCTGGAGGGACCGCAAATACAAGCGCCTCTGATACGCTGCCCAAACCCTGTTCCTCGCCCTTCACAAATAAATGATGCAGCTGGTTATGCGGCCTGGACTCCAGAGATTACGGTTTATAGACCCTGGCGCTCTGATGAACTGCGTAATATAGCTAAAACCTTGCCCGATCCAACCAATAACATGAACGAGTTCGAGAATCTTTTTAACAGTTTCGTTCGAATGTATGAGCCTCACGCCGAGGAAATCGCCATGATCATGCGACAAGTACTTGGGTTAAAATGGATCGAAGTAAAAGACCCGCTGATATTACGTTGCCTTTTTCTCATGTCGAATTTACTGGCCAAAACGCTGCGCTGTTGAACAGAATCAAAACTCGATTCCCTAAAAAGATGGATTGGGACCGTATCACATATTGTAAACAAAATTCCGATGAACAGTTCGAAAAATTTTGGGAACGGCTAGAATCAGTTTTCGCCGCACACAGTGGCATGGACAAAGCGAACGCCGATTATAAAAAGATTTTGAAACAACAGTTAATGAATAACTCTCTCTCCTCTTTGTCTGACCGAGTGAGGATGATATGCCACACCTGGGAATCAACTTCTCTCGGGGAAGTTGTTGATCATTTCCGGTATTCCGAACGCCTCCGACATTACATTGAACAACGGAATTTGAAAAAAGTCAAGGATGGTGCCGCTAGACTTCAGGCTGCTCAATTGAGACAATTAGACATTCAAAATAAAGGTGCAGGTCTGAAAAAAAAACGGGGACGACGACAAAGGGAGAATAGGCAACGTAGCAGTAGGTCTAAGCATGTTCACAGGTACAGACAGAGTGGGAAAGATGAGGCATGTTTTCATTGTGGTCAATATGGTCACTGGATTGAACAGTGTCACAGTTACCGCAAGCTGAATGAAAAGGAAGAACCTCCGATTTGGGGTCGAGCGCCACCTGCTGGAGTTCCCTTGAACAACCCACAAGGGAGATTTTAACTAGCCAAGATAGAGCCATATATATATTTTTTAAGGTAAATAAACAGGATGAAATAGATGTAGAGCCTTTGAGTATTAAGTTGTTGTTAATGTTTCTGAGGATGATCTTTTAGGTATTGGTGCGAACTCAAAAGTCTGACAGGGTTTTGAAATGGTGTTTTGAGTTTAGGTTATGGTTTTCGCTTTGATTCAGGAGTTTATGTTTCAATAGTCAATGAATGGCCATAAGCTGTTCGTTTATGCATTCTACTGTATGAATTTCATTCACATAATGATGATGTGTTTGTGAGGAGTTGGCTTTAGGCCTTCCCCTCTGCTATATTGACCCCAGTCTTTGTTGAGTGTTATCTTTCAGGTGCTATGGAGCCTGGGCGGCAGGTCTTTGAGGAGCCTGGATCATGCCTTCCTGGGGACTGCCTGGAACCTGTTTGTCTGTTAATTGTTTGTCTTGTCTATCTCTTTCTGATATATGTAGGAACATGAGGTTACTGGATGTTTAGCATTATATATCATTTCTGTTTAAGCGGGTCTTGTTCGATAAAGCTTGAGGATGTCGCCTACATTTCACCTGTGTTTTTGATTCAGGTGTGTGTACACGTCTCCTTGGTTAGATTGTTCTGTTTTGTAGTAATTTAGGTTTAGTCTATTTCTATAGGATGTTCTGTTTCTGTGAAGTTCTGTGTTGATGTTTTCAGATTTTCCTGGAGTGCATTGTGTGGGCTACCAAGGAGTGGTTGCCCCTCGCCAGCATGAAGCTATGAACTGTGTGGAGACACGAATGACTTGAGAGTCATTCTTGGACATTTCTGGAGTGTTCTCCCTGTTTCAGACGGGACAACTGTCGTTCCGGGAGTGATGGGTGAATGCCGAACCAGGAGGCGGGCACAGGACCGGAGGTGTAGATGGAGGTTACCGGCCTGTTTCCCTACAGATGGGCGATCTGTGGTTCGTTGGATGCAGGACCAACGCCATGTCACCGACTCACTGTGAGCGACAGATAAGTATGAAACAGGGAAGAGACCATTTTGTCCGAAGCGGTGCCCAATACTCTGTCCTCAAATGCAGAAGAGGGAAGTTTTAGATATACAAATTTTAGCTATACAAATGAAGCTTTGATGGATTTTTTTGATTAATTGATAATTGATGTTTTCTTAATTGTAAATGAAGCCAGTTCATTTTAGTGTCATTTCATTTGAGTGATGCATTTTTTTTCCCTCATCTCTGTTTTATCCTGACTTCAGGGACTTTGTTTCTACCCTTAGGGGGGTGTTATTTTGTTGAGACGAGAATGTGGTTATTTTATTTTATTTCATAAAATCGCGAGGGAAATTCTAGAGCCAAAACCAATTGCCTTGATCATAACTGGGGACTGGGCGTGTTAAAGTCATTCTAACACTGCCCCTGATGTCACTGTAGGCTACTGCAGACTGGCTCTAATGACACTTGAACAGACACCCTGTTTAAGTTTTCCTGACTGAATAACAACATTATTCCCCAAAGCAGGAGCTTGCGCTTAACCATGTTTCTGAGTATCTCCAACAGACTTCGAATAACCGTTCCTGACCAAAGAGGGGAACAGGGAGACCAGACCAGAGGACTCTCCTTTTGCTCTTCTGTTTTGTCTCTGTTGTCTCTCTCATCTGTGGATCCACAGATGGAGCACTTCATCAGCCTGTACTGGGGGAGCGGGAGCGCCGAGGTGGCCCTCCAGCAGCACGACCCGGGCCGGCCCTACGTGGAGCAGTACCGTGTGGACCGGGTTCAGTTCAAGAGCCTGTACGTGCTGCTGGCGCCCTGGCTGCGCACCTTCACCCTGCTGGACCAGGACAGGGACTCCCTCCTCACCTTCCGAGAGCTCGCTGGCTGACCGCTCTATGTAGACCTGCCCAATGGGGAGACAAGAGACTACCAGGAGCAGATGAGCAGCCTGAGAACAGGCCAGAAAACATGGAAGAGAAGTAGATGTTGCAGGAGGAACCTACCCAAAAAAAATGGAACTGTCAGCACATCCTCGGCCAAGTGGGCCATGGGAACATGTAATGATGGATTTTATTGAACTCTCTCCATGCCAGGGATGTCTTCAACAGAGTGAGGACCGCCATTCCTGAGGCTAAGGAGGGGTTCCTGCATCACATCTCTCCTGGGGATTGGGTCCTGGTCCGCGACCACAGACGAAGGAGCTGGAACTCGCCGAGGTGGCTCGGGCCGTACCAGGTTCTACTCACCACGCAGACAGCGGTCAAAGTAGCTGAGAGGACTTCGTGGATCCATGCAAGCCATTGCCGACGGGTCCAAGCAGCAGAGGACGGTCCACCAGGGGATCGCCAACACCAGGAGATCAAGGATGCAGCTGAACCAGAGGGCTCAGAGGTCAAAGCCAGTCACCGCCACTCTGTCCTCTCCTCTGATGAGCAATCGGAGAGTGACCTTGACAGTCACCGCCACACTGTCCTCTCCTCTGATGAGCAATCGGAGAGTGACCTTGACAGTCACCGCCACACTCTGCTCTCCTCTGATGAGCAATCGGAGAGTGACCTTGACAGTCACCGCCACACTCTCCTCTCCTCTGATGAGCAATCGGAGACTGACCTTGCCGGTCACCTCCTTCTCGTGGTTGTGGTATGACAACGTGGACAATCTCAACAGCAATGACTGCACCTCTAATCGCACACACTGGAACCTACATTAAACATTCAGAGACGCACACATGGAAGCTATGTTCCATAGGACATCACATGCGATTATTCACAACAAGAGTGAATGAACTTTGAAATTATCTTGAAAAAATATCATATTTGTTTACAAGAGTTACAATGGTTGAAACATGAGTTGATAAATAAGTTTGGGTTTTTCCTCTAAATTGACCAAGAGGTTTTTTGCCCTTCTTACACTGGTAACCATTTATCTTTTTTTGCCTTGTTAAATCAAAGTTTTTTGGTGAATGGTTGTCCACTTTTAGACTATAAATAGTATATAATCATGTCATCTTTTTTACCTTGTTTCCTGTCAAATTTCTGAAACAAGGGGTTTTGGTGCGTGATTTTGCACGTGGAAAGAAAATAATCTATTTTTATTTTTTTATTTTTTTTTTTGCTCCACCTAGTGGAGAGATTATTTCCTTTCCACATGTATAGCATAGCTGAATGTTTAAACTTTGTGTTTGGATTTTATATTTTATTTTTGTGTACCTGTTCAGGCACAAATGGGGGATTGTTCAGGAATTTACATCCAAACACCTTAAACCTTTGTCCTCTCACTCCTTTTGTAATTCATCACCTCCCCCAAATATTCACATAGCTGTGCTAACATTCAAAATGGCTTCCAGAGAGGCCATCTGTCTACAATAGAATAACCATCCTTTGTTCCCAATTGCCGCCCTTTTTCTCATGTCACATGTCCTGTACTCTTGGCCACGCCTGCCATTTCATATGTACCATGCAGTAGCCAATCACATCCTTGAAGGACCTTACCTGTGGTTTGACTGCATATAAGGCACCGCAGGAAGACCAAACGGGACTTCGCTGATGAAACCACCCTTGTTGCGTTTTCAGGAAGTCCTTGCGCTCGTATGTTTTCACAATAAACCAGACTTAACCTTTTGAACGAATCTTGGTAAATCCTTTTGACTAGACCAGTCAAATTACTATCACACATGAGGCAATGAGGACAGGTGGAGTCAAAGATGGTTTTGGCCCCACTGCCTCATGCATGCCATCATAGAAGCTCCAAGTAGCAGGGCCTTCCTCTCCCTGGTCAGTCCCAGAGCCAGTTGGTGGAGCTCTCAGCTCCTAAAACAAACAGTGGCATGAGATCTCTGCAGCATCTAGAAGGCTATATTCATGTTATGTGAAACACATTTACTGTGTACTTGTTTAAATTCTCCCATTTCTTTGAGGCCTGTTTTGGACTTGCCTGACCCTCCAGGTTCATTTCTTTAATGATGAAGCTGTTAAGAAATATGTTCGGGAAGATGGTTAAAATGTTTTGGTCAGAATGAGTGCTGTGTGACTCCTCCAATCACTCCACATCTTACCAAGTAGGCCTACACATCATTTGTCAAGTCCTAGTAATGGGATACAATCACCCAATTAATCTTATTTCAAGGAATCTTAAACATTAAGGTGTTTTTGGTTGTACGCTTATCAGTGAAATCTGCCAATGGAACAAGTGAAATTTTGCTTAATGTTTGGAAGAAGATGCATTTATCTAAAAACAAATCACTTGGCCTATATCTCACTGAAATGTTGCTTGTTGGTTGAGTATCTACATTACGTGTCCAAATATGTGTTTTGTGGTGAGTGGCAGGCCATTCATGGACTAAACATATGAAAAAAAAAATAAAAAAAAATAATACTTACTCCCAAGCTTCTTTAGTGCTGTTTCGTATTTTTGTTGACAACTTTTCATTTTGCATTCTCAGTTTGATCAGCTATTTAGTCTTAACAACAGTCCTGGTAAATATGCACCAGCCACCACTTTACATTACAATCAAATGAACATAATCTAGCGTTTTCTGAACTGGAGAATGGAATTTGATGCGAAATACAATGCAAATGTCGTATCATTTGTGAGGAACTTACATTTGTACGGCGCGTTTTTCATTTCGGACAATAAACACAGCTGCACATGTGAATCGAGTCTGCACATGGAGGTATAATATAACTGGAGACGGCATTGAAAATGGCTGCCTATTCATTTCAATGAAAGTTGCTCACCGGCGCATGAAGCCATTTGACGTAGTGGCCAAAGCCCGGTATTGCAAGTCACGTGACGGCATGCGGCCCAAGACCCTTATTTCCCATGGTTTGTGGATTATGATAGATAGGGCTAGAAAAGGAAAACAAAATTTTTCTCGGTATCATTCAGCATCAGAGACCAATCTAATCAATATAAACTTTTAATTCAATGGGGTTTTGTTTGTTTTTGAAGCCACCAATACCTGTATCGAGCCATTTGAAACATGTGCTGTGCACGAGCCTCGGGGACGCTGGTCGCGCGTTCGTGAGTCCTGCGAGCTCGGGAAAGCACGTCACCATAGGAAGACCCGCCCTACTCTGCCTCTGATTGGATAGGATGTCATGCAATGACGTCGGCTAGCATTTGCTATGCTTTTAGCAATGAAGCTGCTATGATCATGCTAATCATAGATATGAACGTATATGATGCAAATGATCATGACGTGGTTACTTTAGGACATCGTTGGAAAAGATCTAGAGGGTAAGTGGGTCAATGTTGAATAACTTAGCTAACATTATCTAATGTTACATTTCTTTATATTAACATCAACTATATTGATAGGCTAGGGAGCTATGCTAACGGTAGCTAATGCTAACGGCTTAGGGTTAACGTTAGTTAATGCTAACGTTACGTTCGGAGGTCTCAGATGTATTTCAATTTTAACATAATGTTGAGCATGATCAATGTGACATTGTTCATACATTGATTACAGTCTGTAATCTTGTCTGGCATTATTTAGCTATTGTGGGCTGATGCTACTATAGCATTTGCCACATTATACATCAAATTAATCAAGCATAGTTAGTGTTATTACCTGAAGGCATTATTACCATTGCAAGTAAGCATGCCATGTATATGCCATGCCTGGAAATCAAATTAATAGTGTAATTCCTCCCCATCATAGCTCATTGTACACTGATATAATCATTCTCCTTGCCTTTGCTAATACTCATCTCTTTTATCAAACTTTGTGCTAGGAAAGAAATCTGGCTGTGATTCGTTGCTAGTGCTCATCCAGGCTGTTGTCATCTCCCGCCTGGACTCCTGCAACTCCCTACTTGCTGCCATCCTGCAGCGTTGGCCATCAGACTCCTGGAGAAAGCTGCTGCTGACCTGGTGTTCAACGACCCCATGCTCTTCCACACAACTTCCCTACTCCGTTCTCAGCACTGGCTCCCTGCGCTGTCCCATCCAGTTTAGGACTGTGGTGCAAGCCTACAGGGCAAATGAACAGCTCCCTCCGACCTCCAGGCTGTGGTCAAGCTCTGCTGCCTTGAGGTGATTGGTTCCCCAGTTGCTCCAAGCCCCCCTATGGCAGATTGTAATGGCCATGGCTCTTTTCTGTCCTGGCCTCACAGTGGTGGAATGAACTGTGCACTGATGTCAGAACAGAGCCAATAATACACACTGTTCATAGTGAGCCTAGTTATTATTGATTAACTTGGACTGTTTCCTCTCTCCTTGTCAGTCATTAAAATATGTTCAGTGTTTCACAATACTGATGTATAACATTTCATTATTTTGTCTCAGACCATTTCTGAAACAATCATCAGTGTCAGTATACATTTCCCTCCAATGTTATTGCTTGCCCATTTTTAACCATTTAACTACCAGACTGTACAAACGAATTTAATTACTGTAGGTATGCAAGAGTACTGTAATGAACCTTGGTCTAGGTGTGGGTATTAACTGTAGGCAAAGGGGCTGCCACCACCTTTAGTCCCTGGTATGGTCCGGTGTTAAGAGAGCTGAGAACAACAGCACACTAGACAACAACCTAAGAAAACATGTCATTTATTGCACCAACTCATGAAACAGCAGGTTCTTTGTGGGCCTGATGGGAGTCTGGCCAATCGGTGACACCTCTCCCTCAGACAGGTCAGTCCATCCAGTATCAGAATAGCCACACCCAGCATCACAGCAATTCACCCCACGTAGGTGGGCACTCTGTATGGCACTCAACGTTTACACAAACACACACACATGCGCACACAAACAGTAAATTCCACACTGGATCACCCTGTATAGGCAGGCACACTCAATTGCAAACACACTAGATATCACCCTGAGTCGGCACACTGGTACATGGGCGCATAGTTTAAGCTGGGCTAGACAGGCATGTTATCCTCTCCCGTGAGTGCAAGTTAACAATTGCTTCGTCAGACTAGTTGCCCTGACGGAAATGAAGCTCCGCTCCCCAGACTGCCCGACTGGCTCTGCTTTCTTAGTCCACCCCTCAGCAATCAAGTCCAGCCGAGGGTGATCAGAGCCTCTGTCAGCGGCCCAGTTCAGGTGCACCCCATTAGTCTTTCATTAGTGACACTGCAGCTTCACTACAGTACCACTGCTCGCTAGAACTCATAAGTGCATCTCCTTTCTAAACAAGCGTCTAAGAGCTTAACCTGTTGCTAAAGACAAAGTACAAGAACAAATAAAATAGGTGTTAAAAGGAAGGGTCCAGGGCACATCTTGAACAGGTGAATATTCAGCATGCGGCGAAAGATGGGCAGCGACTCTGCTGTACTGACATCAGTGGACAGTTCCCACCACTGTGAGGCCAGCACAGAAAAAAGCCATGGCCACGCCAATCTGCCGTAGGGGGGCTTGGAGCAACTGGGGAACCAATCACCTCAAGGCAGCAGAGCTTGACCACAGCCTGGAGGTCGGAGGGAGCTGTTCATTTGCCCTGTAGACTTGCACCACAGTCCTAAACTGGATGGGACAGCGCAGGGAGCCAGTGCTGAGAACGGAGTAGGGAAGTTGTGTGGAAGAGCATGGGGCCGTTGAACACCAGGTCAGCAGCAGCTTTCTCCAGGAGTCTGATGGCCAACGCTGCAGGATGGCAGCAAGTAGGGAGTTGCAGGAGTCCAGGCGGGAGATGACAACAGCCTGGATGAGCACTAGCGACGAATCACAGCCAGATTTCTTTCCTAGCACAAAGTTTGATAAAAGAGATGAGTATTAGCAAAGGCAAGGAGAATGATTATATCAGTGTACAATGAGCTATGATGGGGAGGAATTACACTATTAATTTGATTTCCAGGCATGGCATATACATGGCATGCTTACTTGCAATGGTAATAATGCCTTCAGGTAATAACACTAACTATGCTTGATTAATTTGATGTATAATGTGGCAAATGCTATAGTAGCATCAGCCCACTATAGCTAAATAATGCCAGACAAGATTACAGACTGTAATCAATGTATGAACAATGTCACATTGATCATGCTCAACATTATGTTAAAATTGAAATACATCTGAGACCTCCGAACGTAACGTTAGCATTAACTAACGTTAACCATAAGCCGTTAGCATTAGCTACCGTTAGCATAGCTCCCTAGCCTATCAATATAGTTGATGTTAATATAAAGAAATGTAACATTAGATAATGTTATCTAAGTTATTCAACATTGACCCACTTACCCTCTAGATCTTTTCCAACGATGTCCTAAAGTAACCACATGTCATGATCATCTGCATCATAGACATACGTTCATATCTATGATTAGCATGATCATAGCAGCTTCAATGCTAAAAGCATAGCAAATGCTAGCCGACGTCATTGCATGACTTCCTATCCAATCAGAGGCAGAGTAGGGCGGGTCTTCCTATGGTGACGTGTTTTCCGCCGAGCTCGCAGGACTCACGAACGCGCGACCAGCGTCCCCGAGGCTCGTGCACAGCACATGTTCCAAAAGGCTCGATACAGGTATTGGTGGCTTCAAAAACAAACAAAACCTCATTGAATTAAAAGTTTATATTGATTAGATTGGTCTCTGATGCTGAATGATACCGAGAAAAATGTTTTCCTTTTCTAGCCCTATCTATCATAATCCACAAACCATGGGAAATAAGGGTCTTGGGCCGCATGCCGTCACGTGACTTGCAATACCGGGCTTTGGCCACTACGTCAAATGGCTTCATGCGCCGGTGAGCAACTTTCGTTGAAATGAATAGGCTGCTGTGTGCTGACCCCTATTTACCTGTGTGTGTCGCTTACATCTCACCTCCTCATCTAATGACTTTTTTCCCTCGCTCCCTTTCTGTCTCTCTCTCTCGCCACTTTCTCTCTCCATCTCTCTCTCTCCATCTCTCTCTCTCTCCTTGCTCTTTCTGTCCGTCTCCTCCTCCTCCGTTCTGTTCTCCCTCCCTCCCTCCCTTCATCTCTCCTCTCGCTCTCTCTGTCCATCACCTCTATCTCCTATCCGTTTGTCCTCTCTCCATCAATCAATCTCTCCTTGCTCTCTCTGTCTGTCACCTCCTCCTCCTCCCCCCATCCCTCCTCTCCTCCTCCCTGACCCTCCGTCTCTCTCCCTCCTCCCCATCCCTCCTATCCTCCTCCATGACCCTCCATCTCTCTCCCTCCCCCCCCCACCCCTCCTCTCCTCCTCCATGACCCTCCGTCTCTCTCCCTCCCCCCCAGGTCGCAGCCATGGTGTTGAGCTCAATCCTCAGGAAGGAGATCTGGCGCTCCTCCTCCTCCTCCTCCTCCTCCGCCACCTACGTGCTCCTCTCCCCCCCCGCCACCCCCTTCTCCCCCCCTACCACCCCCTTCTCCCCCCCCGCCACCCCCTTCTCCCCCCCGCCACCCCCTTCTCCCCCCCTGCCACCCCCTTCTCCCCCCCCGCCACCCCCTTCTACCCCCCCTCTGGTGACGGTTTCAGACTGTAGTAGGCTAGGGTTAGGGTTAGGGTTATAGGGTTAGGGTTATAGGGTTAGGGTTAGGGTTATAGGGTTATAGGGTTAGGGCTTGGGTGAGGGTTTCAGACTGTAGTAGGCTGAGCAACTACTCACACTCTCCTGCACCACCATGACCTTCACACCATGACCTTCACACCATGACTTTTACACCATGACCTTTACACCATGACCTTCACACCATGACCTTCACACCATGACCTTCACACCATGACCTTCACTCCAGAGAATCTCCATTACTTAACCCTCTCTCTGTCTCCTCCTAGTCCTGAAAGTGTTCAGGGTCAAAGTTCCCGCACCTCCTGGTCCCCTCCCACTCTGCTTAACCCCCCGACCTTGCCCCCCCTCCTCCCCCTCCCCCTCCCGCAGGTCACGGCGTCGGCGTGCGCCGCCGTCCTCATGAAGGAGATAAAGAGGAGCGAGCGAGGGGTGCCGGTCCACTACAGCCAGCCCATCTGCTGAGGGGTGTGGAGGAGGACCAACCAGTGCAGCCACTGGCAACGTTTAATGCAAACTTGAATGGAGGTCCCCCGCCCGCGTTTCTTCTTCTCCTGCTGCTTTCACTGCTGCTTCACACAGGAAGTGTGGACCCAAAAGGGATGATTACTGTTAAGTAGTTGAGTGTGATTTGCATGGTCAGCTGGTGTGAACCAGAATAGTCTCAGGACTGTGTTCCATGTTCGTACCAGAAGGGCATCGTGTTTCTATGAATCCATTCCACAGGGGTCAGTAAATTGGCTGGCATTGTGCATTTTACCTTCAATCATTTATTTTTGTATTGTATAGCCTAGCATGCTAGCTTCACTATGACGTTGGCATAACAGCTTCTGATGGCCACATAAAGAAGTGAACCTAGTTGTATTGCATTATAAATAAAAATGCATTTATTTCGGCCTTCCGGGAGTCCGTTTCTAAGAAGGGCCCGGCCATGTGGCTACTGAGACGGGCCAGGGTATCGTTACACTGAGAGAATCCCCTTCCTGCTCCCCAGAATGGCTGTTGAGTGAAGCGACAGGCCGGCAGCCTGTGGTAATAATCAAGGCTTTGGCTGCACAAGCAGTTGATCCCGAGGACCTCGAGGGCAGACAGCTGCTTTTCTAGTGACCAAATGATGCCGAGAGACTCGCCAGTTTGCGTCATCTGACAAAAATAGCCGGTAGAGATTTTCCAAACGCTTGTTTGTACGTTTGTTACACTGTAATCCAAGTATTTCCGTCCTGTTACAAATGGCTGTATTCTAATGTTGTTCTACTGAATATCTTGGCCAGTTGTTGAAAAAATAAACATTCTTAAGTGCTTCTTTTCTTTAACGCCGGCTCCTGTCTGTCTGTGATTGAATGAGTGCTTGAGGAAAAACACCACAGACCAATGTTGTGGATATACTTTATTTTTAATATTTATTTTTTATTGTGCTCATGTATAGAAAAAAAGGCAAGGCAGATGGAGTATTATATGTACATTGATTAACCGAGTAACACCTAGACGATCTGTACACCATGCAGTCCCAGGATGAGAAGGTCAGAGGTCAGGTGTGTGATGTAGCAGTGATGCAGTCCCAGGATGAGAAGGTCAGAGGTCAGGTGTGTGATGTAGCAGTGATGCAGTCCCTCTCGGCAGGAGAGCACAGGAAGTACACCTGAAGAACACAACACACTGTCCAGAGACCACCTGATGAGATGCATCACTATACCATACAATAGTTGTTTATAGATTAGGACTGAGATGTATTATCTGAGGGGGTGTTGGTTGGAACCCCGGCTCTTCAATGAGCTTTGAGTTGAAGACGAGAGCTCCACAGAGGGCAGTTTGGCCTGGCAGGATGGAAGGGTGTAGCCAAACCACGCCCTCCTCTCCAGTCTATACCACCTGGCAGTCCTCCTTCAGTCTATACCACCTGGCAGCCCTCCTCTCCAGCCTGGCAGTCCTCCTTCAGTCTACACCACCTGGCACCTCTGTGACAAGCTGACTGCTTTGAAAACAGTCTTTAATTGTGGCCTGTTCCCCACCATCTGATCAACTATAGAAGTTTGTGCCTAAAGCCTAGTTTTCTCAATCCATGCTCAAAATATGCACGGCTGGTATACTTCCATCCACTCCCGTCTCTTCCTGGGCGCAGCACAACAGGAATGAGAAAGAGGGGGGAATGGGTGAATTAATTTGAGTGTGACGCCCTCTAGCGGTGAGAATTGTGAGTCACATACTGAGAACCTAGGTCAAGTACACACACTGTACATTTGACTTGAGGTGCATTAGATTTATCTCAGTTTGCACTTTTGAGGCCCAAGTATGAGAGAGCTAACCGTCTTTTATCCATATCTGGGCAACATAACGCATGAAAGAAACATGAGACAACTTTAAAGGTTATGTACATTTATACAGTTTCACAAATACAGTAAGTCATTAACAGTAATTTCACATGACACACAGACATTCAGATATGGAGCAACATAGAACCATTTGGGGGAGTCGATCGCCTCGTTGAGAGGGGTCAGGGAAGAATTTTTACAGCTCACTTATCTGGCCACCGGGTGATTACTGTTTTTTTGCTTCCCTATGGAATATGTAGAGGTGGGTCGTATGCCCACCTCCCTTGTTCTCTGTAAAGCGCATTGTGTTGTCTCTGGGTATGAAATGTGCTATACAGATAAAGCTTTGATGGAGCAAGCTCCTGGAGTATGTTTGTCTACCAGCTAAGAACATTTATAAAGCAATAAATTACATTTTCAGAGTAAGAGAAGCTAAAAACGACATAGGAGAGACATGGCAAATACTGGTGTGTGTTTGCTATGGCCCAGGCCTAAAGCCGGAAGCGGGCTGGTGTATGTCTGTGTGTATGTGTGTGTGACAGGAAGTCCAGGCAGCTCACTGAGCACAGTCGTGGGATACAGTGGAGATAGGACCCAAACACAGGCAGAGAATGTTCAGAGACTTTATTCATGAATGACATCAGTACAAGCACAAGACATAACAAGTAACCCCAAACTGAACAAACCAAATGTTGAGGCCAATGGGGTAGATGGTGATGGTCTAGATCAGTGATTTTCAACCAGTGTGCTGCGGCACACTAGTGTGCCGTGAGAGATCGTCAGGTGTGCCGTGGGAAATTATCTGTCATCGTGGGGTTATTTGTTATGTATTGTGTCTTGAACGTCTTGTTTCCGGCCAGGCTGTTAGCAGGATGTGACCTTGGATTTTTCCTGGTTCAGAGCCGGTAGCCCATGTTCAAAGATTGCAAGCTTTCTTTTGAACGCTTGAACAAAGGGGCAACTCGCTCTGACAAGCGGGTCTTGGACACAATCAGGTGACATGTGCTGACGGGACTCTTCACTGCGAGCCACCTCCTTCAGCCTGTCCGGCAGCAGCATCCCAATGATGCGGGCCATCAGGATGGCTTGTCTCCACAGCCCACGGATGCGCCTCCGACGGAGAGTCAGATCCGGACATCGCCTCCAGTGGGGCTTGGGTGATCGTGAAACGTCCGTGTCAGATTGTCCCTTTACCAGCACACCACTAGACACCATGGGGGTGGATATCGCGAATGGTGGTCTAACAGATGGAGCTGTGATAGAAGGGACTGGGTCCGATGGACCTGTGACAGACGGGGCTGTGTCAGGTGTCCTCTTCATAAGAGAGTCCGAGGTAGAAGTGGTCGCTCCTTCACAGACGTCTTCCCACTCCTTACAAATGAGCCTCCGACGCCGAGAGAGCTCCAGATCTCGTCTCCAGTGGTGCTCGGGTGATCGTGGAGTGTCCGGCTCAGATTGACCCTTTACCACCACACCACTAGATGCCATGGGGGTGGATAAGGCGCTAGCGGGGCTGTCTCCTCTACTGGTCCTGGTCATGGAAAGTGGTGGACTGACAGATGGAGCTGTGTCAGATGGAGCTGTGTCAGGAACCCTCTTAACCATAGAGTCCGAGGTGGAAATGGCCGCCCCTTGAAAGACTCCCTCCCACTTCTTGCGAAAGAGTCTCTGACGCAGAGAGAGCTCCAGATCTCGTCTCCAGTGGGCCGTGGGCGATCGTGGAGTGTCCGGCTCAGATTGTCCCTTTACCAACACACCACTACACACCTTGTTCGTGGATAGGTGGCTAGCGGGGCTGTGTCCTCTACTGGTCCTGGTCATGGAGAGTGTTGGACTGACAGATGGAGCTGTGACAGACAGGGCTGTGTCAGGTGTCCTCTTCATAAGAGAGTCCGAGGTAGAAGTGGTCGCTCCTTCACAGACTTCTTCCCACTCCTTACAAATGAGCCTCCGACGCCGAGAGAGCTCCAGATCTCGTCTCCAGTGGACCTCGGGTGATCGTGGAGTGTCCGGCTCAGATTGGTCCTTTACCAGCACACCACTAGATGCCATGGGGGTGGATAAGGCGCTAGCGGGGCTGTGTCCTCTACTGGTCCTGGTCATGGAGAGTGGTGGACTGACAGATGGAGCTGTGACAGATGGAGCGGTGTCAGGAGCCCTCTTAACCATAGAGTCGGAGGTGGAAATGGCCGCCCCTTGAAAGACTCCCTCCCACTTCTTGCGAAAGAGCCTCCGACGCAGAGAGAACTTGGAGGAGGACGGGGCCGTGTCAAATGAACCGGTGACAGACGAGGCCGTGTCAAATGAGCCGGTGACAGACGGGGCTGTTTCAAATGAACCGGTGACAGACGGGGCTGTGTGAAATGAACCAGTGACAGACGGGGCCGTGTGAAATGAACTCATCTCAGACACCATGTCTTGTCCACAGCCCCCCGGATCATAGGAGTCAGAACCTGGATCGTCTTGTCCTGGACAGTCCCAATGGCTCGCATGCATCTTCGCATGCAGTCCCAATGGCTCGCATGCATGCATGCACCGGGCTGTCACTCTGTCCAGCCGGGCCCTTTTGGGATTCCAAAAAATAAAATGACTTTTGATGATTGCTAATATCCAAAGCGCGATCAGGGTCACATAGAGCACAATCAAAACTCCCGTGAAGAGGTGTTTTACCTCAAGTTCCAGGAACCAGGTCTGAAAGGGCGTCGCCTCAGGACCTTGGTTTACAGGTCTACTTGAAATTGGCACCCTCTCTAGGGTTCTAAAAAGATCAATTATGACACTAGCGAACATATTGGCAAAGATAGATCTTTAGCAACATGTTCCTCTCATCACAAACACCGCACTGAGGCTTGTCCACTTGTTACAGCAGGATATGTACCTTGCCGCTGTGACGTGTACACGTTACGCCGTAGTGCCCGTGATGTCACAGACCGGATATAATTCTATCCGGTCTGTGACATCACGGGCACTACGGCGTAACGTGTACACGTCACAGCGGCAACACTGACTTGACGGCTAGTCCAGGCGGCCAGCTAATTGAAATAAATGTATACTAGATTTAAATAGATTTAAGCTAGAAGACTTGAGACCCAACGATACCCCTTATACACCCCCACATTCAGAATTAAAAAGGTGCGCTTAAAAGGCTGATCGGAATCAGTCCGTTAAATCCAGTCGTTAATTGTCCACGTTTTCGATAGAGATGGATAGGCATTATTGGCGAAATTAAAGGAATATGCTCGTTTTTGACAACCTGGACCTTATTTACGACATATTATAAGAAGTTTGACTCACCCAGATCACTTTTTTGTTGTTCGGAGGCCTGTAGAAGAAATATAAAATCCAGCGCGAGCCAGTATATCCATGTAATGGCGGCGCACGGGGCATAGGGAATGCCGTTTCTCAAAATCCATTTTCGGCCGCTAAACGGTTGTTTTCATCAATCACATTGCATGAATCGACAGTTGATATTCCTCTACGCCAGCCATTGTTGTTTTGGTTCCAAATAAGGGGTCTTGATCCTCTGTAACATGCTCTTTAGAAGCCTCTCCCCCACTTGCTCCAGCACGCATGCGCACAGGCCAGCGCGCAGACTTGCTATTCTCCGTCTGTAGGCTACACTCGCGGCTCACATTCTCTGCGCTACAATCGGATTGTTATATGCATATGTTATTTGTAGTCTACTTACTCAATTGAAAGTTGGCCATTTGGTCCTAAAGGCTTTGGCTGGGTCTTCCAGTTCACTTTTGGCACACGAAAGAAAGTTTCGACCACTGCCCGGTTGATCAGAGATGGAAAATCCTCAAGAGTTGTGAGACACTGTTGTGTGGGGTCCGATGTGTCGTTATTTCTCGAGACTTCCAGACGTGCATCGTCTGGCCTCAAGTCCCACTCAGAGCAACAAATGCATTCCTCCTCTGTTGGCATAGGGTGACAATGTAGGCAAAAACACCACCAGTTACCATCTCTTCGGGAGCGTGCAGCGGTTTGTTCTCGAGCCAGCTGTTCCTCTCTCTGTCTCCTCACCCTCCTTTCAAGGAGCTCTTCGTCCGTATACTCTGGCTCAAAACGATATGGACGTCCGTCATATTCTAATTCATTTTCTAGATCCTCTAAATCTGACAAATATTCAGCCATATTGCACACAATATTCTAGGCACCAACAATCCGATCATAGCGCAGAGAATGTGAGCCGCGAGTGTAGCCTACAGATGGAGAATAGCAAGTCTGCGCGCTGGCCTGTGCGCATGCGTGCTGGAGCAAGTGGGGGAGAGGCTTCTAAAGAGCATGTTACAGAGGATCAAGACCCCTTATTTGGAACCAAAACAACAATGGCTGACGTAGAGGAATATCAACTGTCGATTCATGCAATGTGATTGATGAAAACAACCGTTTAGCGGCCGAAAATGGATTTTGAGAAACGGCATTCCCTATGCCCCGTGCGCCGCCATTACATGGATATACTGGCTCGCGCTGGATTTTATATTTCTTCTACAGGCCTCCGAACAACAAAAAAGTGATCTGGGTGAGTCAAACTTCTTATAATATGTCGTAAATAAGGTCCAGGTTGTCAAAAACGAGCATATTCCTTTAAATAAAGAGTAATCACTCTCTATGAATCATTCATATTCAAGGGTGTTTTGTTATTTTGAAGACTACTCGTAGGCCAGTAGGATTTGAAAGGAGCCCAAGACAGAGGCGCGCATGCGCTCCTGACCCCCGAGTGCACAGCCCATGATCCCATGAGAGAGAGCGGTGTCGTGTGGCCGATTAAAGCCCCCGGGTCCTGTTATTCTGTTCATAAAGTAGCCTACTTTGAGACACAACCTCAAAGTGCTGACGAAACGGTTTGGCTTCTCGTTCCGTTAATATTAGGCCCAACTCAGTCCCTGAATAGAGAACCCAACCAAAACATAGTTTTGATGAAGACCGTTTGGAGACCAGTGCTATGGCTGTAGGAGCACCCTACTGTATACTATTGAAAATTACCCATTTCTCATTCATGTGATCATCGTTGAAAATGTACGAATTCATTGTTCAGTCATGACAGCCAACAGCTGCAGGAGCAGCCTAGTCTGACCATATCATTCATCATAACACAGATGGGCGCACTTAACAGAATTACTACATTTATTCAACATCACGAAGTTGCATTTGAATCAAACTTTATTTCACTCTCTCTCTCTCCCCACCCATTTCCCCTCCAGTAGTACGAGTAGTAGTATGTTTACTACAGTATCTACATTAAATGCAATTATTGTAATAAGTCACTTTGGATAAAAGTGTCTGCTAAATGACTTGAATGCAATGTAACACATACTGAATATACTGTAACACACGCGTGTGTAATTTACTATGTGTGGTGCGGTGTCAGACTATCTGTCAGTGCGAGTTCTAGGTGTGGATGGATTCTCTCTTTCACACACGGCCTGAACATTGCCGGGTACAGTGTGTTCATACTGTACACGTCGGAAGGGCAGGATGCCATGTCTACAGTCTGCGCTGGAACATGCTTTGTCGGGTGTCAATTTGCTGTCTGTTATTCATTTCTGACAAGTTTTGAGACAAGTAATGTTGTTACTGGGCTCAGAAAGATGTACATTCGAGAGAAGCAGAAATTAATATGAATAAGAAGCAGAACTTCATATGCTACACCAAACCACACACCATGGTCAGCTTTTCATCTGTATGTCTATCATGTCTAATATTTCTAAATGTCAAAAAAAAGAAAATAAGAATCTGAAACATGCAAGGAATAGTAATAGGCCAGTAATAATATATATATTTTTAAGCCTTCACATTCGTCTACACACGCAATGCACAAGCACACACAGAGGCCAGTCCTTGGACAGCGATGCACAGGACCAATAGCAACACTCCTGGGTGGACTCCGGTCTCCACCCACAGGGTGTCCATGTCTCGCAGTGTTTCAGTGGACGAGCAGAGGAACTGCGTCGCCCAGTTGAACTTCCCCCCGTCCTGCAGGGGGCGGGGCAGGAACTCCAGAGAGACCGGCTCTCGGTCAGTCTCTCTACCGGTCTTCCTTCTGCTCACCTATGGCAGAGAGCGTAAAGAAGGAAGGTAGAGGAAAGCACAGAAAATAACTGATATCCTTCTAATCTTATAAATGCAATAGCAATGTGCATTACAAAGATAACCATGGGAATAAGGTTTGGAACAGGAGTAACTGGGGGCCGCTGTAGCTCAGTTGGTAGAGCGGGTCGTTCAGTGATCGAAGGGTCAGCGGTTCGAATCCCAGCTCCGACTGTCCACATGTCGAAGTGTCCTTGAGCAGGACACCTAACCCCAAATTGCTCCCAATGAGCAGGTTAGCACCTTGCATGGCAGCTACCGTGAATGAGAGGCCATTGTAAAGCGCTTTGAGTGCCGCTAAGGTGGAAAAGCACTATATAAGTGCAGTCCATTTACCATTTAACTCTGTGCCACTATAATAATGATGAGCAGACTGACCAGGATGTTGAGGGCATGGAGGTCTTCAGGACTGCACATAGCCAGCATGTCCAGAGCAACATCCGGTAACTCTGTTGAACCACATACAGGCACGCCCAAACGCCAACACACACACACACACAATCTTAACTCAGAGGGAATGAGTACTAATATCTGATGAAGTATGATGTCATAGCAAACAAGATGAGGTGAGGTGAGATGAGATGACATCATTGGAAAGATGCCATCATCGGTGAGTGTGGAATTGTCTCTCACCTTCTAAGGAGCTGACCAGCAGGTCAACAGCAGATTCATGAGCAGTCCCATCCTGGTACACACACACACACACACACACACACACAATTTGAAATAATTTGTCAATATTTTGAGAAATGTATCTTATTAATGCCTCATTTCGCAGAGCTTGAAGAGCTTGTAGAATACTATAACTAGGAGAGGGTCCCATGGCAGCTATTGTCACCTATTACAGTACAGTTACAGTACAATGTCACAACTTAGAGGACAATGGTTCCCAAACTCCATCAATGTGGGCCTCTCCTCTGAAAACAGTGACACACCTGCGCCCCCCCAACCCCCCAAATTTGTCCATTTTGCAAGGCAGCGTTAGCTAGCCCATAACGTTACACAGCTAAGTTAGCTCGGTGGCACCTGTTGCTAGTTAAAGTTATGACGTTTTTGCACAATATGTATACATTCATGCCTGCGGGGGGAGGCTCTCTCTGCACTATCCACAAATTTAGTATACATCTCTCCCATTATTTATTTTGATTTTCTGACCTTTAAAATCACGTTTCATTAATAAAAACCATAGAAAATTCAAAAATATGTGACAGCGGCTGGTGATTTGGTCCGCAACTCGGCAAACCCCGAAATGCGCTAGGGGGCAAAATACATAAAAAAACGTTTTTTTTCGTTTTTTGTTTTTTGGTGTATTACCAAAGTTGAAGTTGTGAAGTACCTACTTACTATAACAGACAACAGTTTTAGGTTCACGAAATACGTTTAATTAGTCTGCAAACTAAGCTCGTTTTTAGCTGATTTCGAGCCGGGTTTGGGGGCGGGAGATCGATTAGCATGATCTGGTTTCATTGGCTATTGCTTCCGGCTATTGCTTCCGGGTTCTCCGCCCCCACCTTTCCCAAACAACACGCCGGCATTCAGTCCCAAGTTTACCATGGATGCTACAGCTTTTGCTAAAGAGAAGACGGGGATGGCATCCAGGACATGGAAATAGTTTTAAGAGCAGCTAAAACTCCAGCAGAGCAGGACTCGTTCGTACACGGAGTTTATTCTTGATGACCTGTGATACAGAGATGACTGTAACAAAGCAAGCTGCTACCAAGCGAACGACGTACCAGATTCACACCACCGCCAAGCATTCTGCTTTGCTTTGGGGTAAGCTGATCTTTATACTATCTGTGCTGTTTACATTACATTAACGTTAGTCGTTTAGCAGAAGCTCCTTTCTAAACAAGTGACTAAGTCTAGCTAGCATAACAAACTAACAAAGGCTAGCTAGCTAACGTTAGCCAACATGCTAGTTAGCTGAGCTAGCCCTTTGTTCCTAAACTAGCCAGCGTGGGAGCTAATATTGAGCTAGGTAGCTATATTATAGAGAGAAACAGAATGAGAGAGCATGAGAGCTATGGTAGTCTGACACCTTTGTTTTTTGTTTTGGTTACAGGATGAGCAAAAAGGTGAGGATTTGCAGCTCTCCCTGGGCCCCTCCATACCAGCCAGCAAGAAGATCACTATGCACTACAGCTTTGATTTTGCACAACAGGTGAGAATACGTTCATCCTATCATGCATTATCTAGTCTATTTAATCCACACATTCTGGTACTATTTTATCTATATGGAGTGCCAGTACTGTGGGCAATAGTTTAATGTACTTTCTTCCTTCTATTCTATTGCAGTTTTGATACTGAGAGACCTGGCATGGTTGTGGCCAGAGAACACCGTGATGCACCGGCCCCCGAGAGAAGGTCTTCTTGTGCAAGCCCCACCCGGACTGGACATGGCCAGACAGACGTATCTCTTTGACAAGATCAGAGAGTTCTGTTCTGATGAGGGACGAGACGTCACATGTCCCCCGCCAAACTCCACAGCAGCTCAGAACAAGACTGTCCGCTTGTAGATTCACTGCAGATCATCAGGACGGACAGCACTGCAGGAGAAAGGCCACAGCCTTTCCTGTTTGTATACTGAAGCGTTGCTTGTTCTCTTGCACAGACTTGCCCACACTTGCACAGACTGCATTGTTAGAATATTGAATACTGAGCTGAGTACTGTTGTTATTACCTTGAGTATTGAGCTGGGGACTGTTATTACTTTGTTGTACACTTGATCACAATGAACACTATGCACCTTGTCTATAAAACAGACAACTGACTGTACACTTTAACACTTAGACAGTTGCCTTTTTTTGTACACTTAACTACTTATGCTTGTACTTTAAATTATGTATGTGACAATAAAGAACGTTAAATTTGAACTTCATCTTATATTGTTCTTAACTGCATTCACAACACAAGATTAATACTGACTCAGAGTGTGGGGTCAATAGTGAGAGAGCACCTCACTTGGCAGCCACTCTCAGGTAATACCCCAAGTTGACAGCCACTCTGACAGATAATGACAGATCGTCCAGTGGGGGAGTGGCTGGGGGAGGGGTTACCAGGCTATTGTTCACGCCCATTACCTGGCAGTCAGAGGTGTGGAAATGTTGGAGAACTTTGGAGGGAGATTTCTCAGCTAAGTTGATTTGGCAGTACTAGCATTCAAATAAGCATATCTTCAAATATGTTCAGAATTCAATGTATGAGACCTCATTTGAAAGCTTACAATCTGCACTTTCATAATCTGTAAAAAACTGAAAAATGAAAATGCCTAGTTGAGGACCAAATTACCAGCGGCGGTCACATATATATTTTTTTCCTTTTTCCCCCTCTTCTAACCATCCCTCCACGCCTCCCCTGAATTTCTTTGGGGCCCCCTTGGGGAGTGTCTCCTCACCTCAAGAATGCTAGTCTTCTATGTGCATGCAGTGTGCGCATATGTATGCACACACACTCACACAAACAAATGACCAATGCTGTGAACCGCGTTGGCCACATTGTTTACTGTAACTTGGAGTGTAGGGTTTAAGTTTGGTATCAACTACATTGTCAGATACATTGTCTCTAACCGCGTGTTCTAGAAGCTTCCGAAAGTCCGTCCTGTCCTGTAGAACCTCACGAAGCTGCAGAAACAGAGATGACTTGGTCTCCTGCGGGAGACCAGCTAATGGCTGAAGAACCTCTTCAAACTCCTGCAAGGCTGAGAGAGAGAGAGAGAGAAGGGGGGCATTAAGTGATATCAGCACTCAAGGGGGTGGAAGTAACATACTGGGAACTGTCAGTAAACTAACCATTTGAGCAACCAAACTAACATGAAAAGAACATACCTTTCCATACTCGGTCTAGGATATTATCCTGTGATGTGGCGTCCCCAAACAGCAATTTTAAATCGTCAGATATGCAGTCCGCCTCCAAGTCCTCCATGTCGTTGTCATCCATGTTGGTGCGGTCCTGGACTTTCAGCTCTGAAAACATACATACACAAACACATAGAAAGAGAGAATTAAGCATGTAAATTGTATAGAAAACAACAGTTAAAACATTCTACGATACAAACACCAAATAAGTACAGTAACAAGTGTCGCTGCGTTACTCGTCAGTACTGCTTCCACATTCACGTGCCACGCGATGGGCTCGATCTTGGGTCCTCTGACTCACAAAAACCTGTGATCACCTAAGACTAAGTTCCACTGATTGTGTGAAATTTGTTCTCCGCATTCCACCCATCCCCTGGGGGAGCAGTGAGCAGCAGCGGTGCCGTGCTCGGGAATCATTTGGTGATGTAGCCCGCCAATTCCAACCCTTGATGCTGAGTGCCAAGCAGGGAGGCAATGGATCCCATTTTTATAGTCTTTGGTATGACTCGGCCGGGGATCGAACCCACAACCCTCCAGTCTCTGGGCAGACACTCTACCACTAGGCCACAGAGCTGGTCCACCTCTCATCGTATACTGAGGAGTGAGTATAACCAATTCAACTCAACAAATAAACCCTGTACCTTTGAGTTCTGTGACACTGTAAGCGATGACAGCATTAGGTGGAATCTCCAAGGAACACTTCTCAGAGCTAGAATGAGCCTGACAACAAACACCAAATAATGACCACCATAATGCACAAAATAACACAGTAATAATGATACAAATATGTACAGTATATGCATGTATAGACAGACGGACGGACGGACGGACGGACGGACGGACAGATAGATAGATACATACATACATTCATACATACATACATACATACATACATACATACATACATACATACATACATACATATGGATAATATGCAGTAGATATACAATGAAACACAGGGACACGCCCATGACTCACTCCGCCTACGAACAGCTGGAACAATTTAACCATCCCCTTTGCCATATAACAGGTGTCCACCTGGTCAGCGCCTTTAAGGGTGATGGAAGTGGTGGTCACAATCCTGTCCTTCACCAGAACTAGTGTCTCACGCTCGTCCAGCCCAGGGTCCTCATGCATGGTCTTGCTAACGGGGGATTGGGATTCAGAACACCTTATTGCCATGCAGTGAAAAGGTATTATTATCATTTAACAAGGAAGAATAACAGAGCGAGCTGGGAGTAAAAGAAGGGTAAGAGAGAGAGAGAGAGAGAGAGAAAAGGAATACAGAAATTAAAGTGAAGTTCCTCCACCCATCTTCCCTGCTACTTTCTGCTCAAACAAGTGTTCACATTGATCCACGATGGGGGATATCTGGAACCATTCTGAGGAACAATGTGTAGAGAGAGAGAGAGAGACTTTGGGGTTATGTTAGAGTTAATCATAAGGCTAGCGATAACCATCATTGAACCATATAGCGTTAAAATCAGGGAGTTTGTTCAGTCCAACATCTGTGATGGATTTTTAACTGATCTAGTCAAAAAGGATTTACCAAGATTTGCTCAAACAGGTTAAGTCTGGTTTATTGAGAAAACATACGAGCGCAAGGACTTCCGGACAACGCACGTGAGTGGTATCCCAAGAAGTGCCGCCCCCTGGTCTTGCGCTGCCTTATAAATGGCAGGCGTCATCAACAGTGGTCGAGAATGCAGACACATGACATGAGAAAAGGCGGTAATTTCTAAGAGGGACAAAGGGGCAAAGGATGGTTATTCTGGAGTAGACAGATTTCTAGGTGTGTGGACCTCCTGGAGGTCATCCTGTCATGAATTAGGTTAGCACAGCTATGTGAAAGGTTGAGGGAGGTGGTGAATTACAAAAGTAGGTGATGAAACTATCATTTCTATGACACAACCTACCTGGACATGGTGGGCCACCTATGAGGTCTTCCAGCTTGTAGTCAGACACCCGGTAACTGTTCTTCTGAAATATCGGCCATCTGGGTTTGGTTTGTATAACCAGCCTGGTGGAATCCAGCAGTTTGCTGGAGTCGTTGAGTCGGGTGTTGGGGATAAGACCTCCCTTTGAGTTGGATCCCTGGATTACACGGACAAACCTCTGGGTAGACTTGTCGAACATCACTAGTGAGGGCTAAAGCCTGGGCTGGAATAACATTACACATGACACATTAGAACAATCAATCAATCAATCAATCAAAGCTTTATTTGTATAGCGCATTTCATACCCAGAGGCAACACAATGCGATTTACAGAGAACAAGGGAGGTGGGCATACGACCCTCTTCTTGTCAACAAATGTACACCTCTCTTTTTCAGACACAAGAGGGCGTCAGAGTGTAGGGAATACGCCATTTCCTGTTTGTTCAAAGACAGCTCTTTGAGCTGCAGGAATCAGGAAATTAAAGTCCAGGTTAACCCAGTTCAAATTTTTGTTATGAGCTTCACACACCACAGGAAAACATGTCATTAACCACCCAGCCAAATCTGAGTGATTAAAAATGTCGCTAAGTATATAAAATAAGGCTTCAAAATCGGTTAAAAATCAGCAGCATTCTCTGGTCTGAGACTGTGGGGGCGTGTCTGCTGAAGGCACCGAAGCCACACCCAATTGCGTGGGGAGGGGGTGTGGAGGGAAGAACCTGTCAAATAGTACCCTTCTCTGGTCTGCATATTGTCACACTGGCACGCCGTCTCTTTTGTGGTAGGAAGGCACAGCTTTGTGAAAACAGAGAGGAGTTGAAATTACACTTGTCTAATGAGTCAAACGCACAGATGCTTCCTCCTAACCTACCTCCTGACAAACAACACAGGTAAAACTGTAGCTACTCTATACCAACGCGCCAGTGTTACTGCCCTTAGATGCAAAATACAAAAACAGGCAACGAGGAATGTATGAGTCTGTCCCTATTTTCTCCCTGCCACCTCCGGACCCATTCCTATCCCTAACAGGCGATCCTGTCGTCCCTTGGGATCAATGGAAAAAGTTGTTTAAAATGTACCTTTTAGTCACTGGCTTGAACAGCGCTGATAGCGCGCAGAAGCGTACACTACCGGAGTTGATAATCGGGACAGACTCATCCACTCTCGTTGGCAATGTTATGTGTGAGAATAACGAGCACTCGGCTTCAACTTTCCCTCTCATATCCAACAGAACTGGAATGTTCAGCCAGTAGCCGCCGAGCACCGCTTCACTGGGAGAGGGTGCGTCTTTCTCCAGCTGCAGCTGGTCTACCTAACCATCCCCCTCGCTCCCGCCTCCCGGTCTCCCGCTGGAGAAATACTAACCATTACCGGTGAACCCATACGCATATCAGGTGCCACAAATATGGCAGGCAGTTTCTGTATAGTTAACGCTTATAGTCATAATATATCATCCGTAACGTTATTTGGTGGGTGGTCGCCTGGTCGGTGCTGCTAGCTATGTTAGCTAGACTAAGGTTATATACACACTCCCATTTGCAACAATCTACATAGATAATGTTAGCTATAATTCCTCCTAAGATTACATATAATTAATCATAGCTGACATTACCACATAAATGTCAAGACACATTTTGTAGATTAACGTAGCAGTGTATTTTCCTATTGCTTACGTTACCTAGCTAACGTTATAACGTTAATCAGCTATAAGCACACAAGGCAGCGGTGTCGGCACCAAAGGTTGATGCGACAGGAGGAGAATGGAGGCCGGGGACAGAGATGGTTGGCTCCGCCGAATTCACCAGGACCAGTCGTGAGTCCGTGAAACCCAAAAGCCTCATATTATAATTGCAGAAGCTTTCGGGAGTGAAATGTTTGCTGCAGAGGCGGGCGCTAGCGGTGACAAACTCTGTAACGCCATTGCTCTTCAAAAATACTAACCATTTGCTTCTCATTTCAGCTTTACTCGGGAGTGAAAGAAGGAGACCTTATCATCCCATTCCTGCTGGCATCCAGGAAGGATGCATTTTCGTTTAGTTTTATGCATAGGCATTGCTAACTAAGAAAAACTAGCTAATAGCTAAAGACTGTTGGTTAAAACTAGCTAATTCTAGACTCAAGATTGAGCAGAACCGAAGATTCAAATCCGTTCTAGCTTTATATAGTGTTAGGGCGGGGATATGCTAAGAACACCGCTCTACGTCATCCGGTACCGTTTTAAGCCCGCCCAGAAAATCCAGAAATCAAAACTGGTCAAAAACACAAAACTGGTCTAACTTCACAATTCAGTACTACACATGGTTCATCCCATTTTTACATGTTATCAGCAATGCATCACTAACACATAGAATGTGTTTTCAAGCAAATCTCTGATTTTGGTTAACTGGGACTTTAAGTTGACCATCTTTTGAATAAAATCTCAAAAGAAGTGTCAAAGACACTGGAGGGCTATTTCATAAATATGTTTGTGACAACCTTGGTAGCATGATCATTGATTGATTACTGCATGATTTAATGATGGATTATTAGAAAACAATAAATATTGACCTGTAGGTCTACTGTATGTTACACCTTCAGAACTAGATACTGTACAGTGGCACTTGGAAGTGTCCCCCATCCCCAACCCACGTTGACCTTTTACATACCAACAAACCTGTGAGAAGGTATACATTTAACAGAATCAAAATTGACTGTGAAAACATAAAATGTTATTGTACAGTAGTATATATCAGTTGCACTTACTTTTTTTTTCTCTTGTCTTTAGTCGTATACCGTCTTGGTTGTTTCTGTGTGTTTGTTTCCTGTACTGAAGTGATTGTCTACCTGCGCCATTGTCCCTATAAGAAAATGAGGAATAGAATATCAGTCTTGACGTAGATAATTAACCACCACCAGTAGCGTAATTTGCATAGGGTGCTTGGGTTTGTAGAACCCACAGGCCCCTACTAAAGTATATTGCGGCGGGAAAAAAAGGCAGGTGGGTTGAGTTCAACGATTGAAGCACATGAAAGCATACTTACTTGGAGAGATGCGACTCTTAACCCATTTTAATGACGTCTGCCCCAGTGACAGCGCAAGGCGAGAGGTAATGTTTCCAGTGTGTCCATACGACTGTCAGCAGGATTACGCAAAACTACTAGACGGATTTCCATGACGCTCAGTGGAGAGGTGCAGCACGGGCCACCCTAGAACCCATTACATTCTAGAACAGATCCAAATTATTGGGCGGGGTCCATGAGACGCCCAAACGCGCCGGCCATTCACCTCTATTCAATTTTTAGACCAGGTTTACGCTAAAACTATCTGACCAATTTTCATTAAACTCGGTGTAGTGATGGAGCATGGGCCAACTTAGAAGCCATTACACTTTGGAGCGGATCTGAATAATGGGGTGGGTCCACGAGCCACCCAAAGACCATTCACCTCCATTCATTTTTTAGACCAGGTTTACACTAAAAGGACCAGATTGATTTTCATGAAACTCAGTGGACGGTTGTAGAATGGGCAAACTTAGAAAGTAAATCAGTTTTGGAGTGGATCCGAGTGTGGATTCATGAGCCGGCAAAACATGGCTGACCATTCACCTCCATTCATTTTTGGAAAAATATCTTGGCATGGGAAGGTCACAGACACGCGGGGTAGACCGTCATAAAGCTCTCGACCTAACAAAGGTAGCAATACCAAACATGTCCTGCTTGAACGCACGTGCACGAGCACAGATTCATTATCAATCAGCCTGTAAATGAGACAGCCTGTAAATGAGACAGCCTGTAAATGAGACAGCCTGTAAATGATAAAGCCAGCCTGTAAATGATAAAGCCAGCCTGTAAATGATAGAGCCAGCCTGTAAATGAGACAGCCTGTAAATGATAGAGACAGCCTGTAAATGATAGAGCCAGCCTGTAAATGAGACAGCCTGTAAATGATAGAGACAGCCTGTACACAGACAATACATAAATCCACTGGACATACACAAACATAAAAAGAAATATATATATACAGAAATATATATACATACAAATAACATGTAACACAGGTGACACAAAATACACTAAACAAAAACACTACAACTAGATTATAACAATAGACAAGCTGCCACTATCATAGATGTTTACTAAACTTTCTTTTGAGGTAGTAATCTTTTAGCTGTTTTTTGAGACTGTATATATTATTTTACTGTATACTGTAATATAATTTGGGAGTGAATTCCATTGTAGCATTGCTCTGTACACTACTGTACGGTAAGATTGCTATGGTCTTGGATTTTGGTAGATTAAAATAACCTCCAGCAGCGTGCCTTGTTAATAATTGGGTACATCTAAACCGGTGGTGGCTGGTGACTCAAAAAACTGAGGAGGACAGGAGGAGGCGAACCGCCCATGGGCGCCGGGGGGCACTTTCCCTCAGTCAGTTATTATTTGAAATATCAGCTTTAAAGTGGATTTACAGTCAATTTTAGCATATGAAAAACTGAATAACACTTTCTTTAACTACATGCAGCATTTATTTATCATATTCATGATACAATATTACAAAACAACGATAAAACATTGTAAGCAATAGTTGTTGTAATGGATTGTACTCTTCTCTAAAGAGAAAAAAGAATTGATATTGGTGAGGTGCTGGAGAGGTTAGGTGATATATGAAAAATGTTTTTGATTAGGGGACACTGAGGTGTGCTGGCTCTCAAACAGTTTGGTGGCAAATAGATTTGACAAGTGGACAACGGAATACGCTGCACAGCAAATGCAGTATCCAACAGTTCCTCATGGCTAGCTAGCAATGGTACAGCTATGGGATTAGCTCATTGGGCTTGCTGTCAAAGCTGCCACTCTTATGTTGCTATAGCTACAATTATCAGAACAATATGAACATTCAGTTGAAAGTTTTCCATCCATCACTGGATGAGGAATAAGCACCGCAAAGCGATTCTCATGCAAGCAGGAGCCAGGATGTGGATTTCTCTACAAATGTTTTGACGTCCAGCAGTGTTGCCATCAAGCTCTGCAGATGCTGGTATGCTGAATTTTGTGAACTACTTCATGCTGCATGTAGGGATATACTTTGAGTTGAATATCCATTATGGGACCGTACAATTACTTATAGCCACATCTGTGTTTAATATCCAGACTTCCAGAGGATGATGTGTCAGCAGTTCTCCAGCATCATGCAGAGTCTGAGGGAGATGGCACAGACAATGATGAGGCTGGAGCAGAGGCTGGAGCAGAGACTGTCCGGCGAGTCTGCAGACAGCTATCGGGGAGCAGTACTGGATGACCTGCACCCTGCTAAAACGGAGGAGCTGCTGGTCTTGGAGGAGCAGCTGAAGGACAAGGATCATCAAAGGAAGATGGTGAGTAACTTCAGGGCAGAACTTTGTTCCTTATTTTTGCAGGGAAGTGTTAAGGAAATGTAAAACTAAATGATTTTATGTTTTGCAGACGCGATATCTGAGTTCCATTGGCGGCAAAGATCTGCCAGATGTGGTCCGGCGGGTGCTGTCAGCCATTGCCATACACAGAGTGTGGTGTGTCTACAGCGTCCATGGGAAGAGGGGGAAGAAGCCTCTGAAGAATATGACCCTCTACAATGTCATATTACGTAAGGGATTGTTCATATTTTCGCAAAATAATACATTGTCTTTGCTTCATGCCATGTGCATTGAAACCATTCCCTTTTTGGTTAAAAGGTGCAGTTATGGCCTGTAAGCCAAGCACCACTGTGACGGAGGTGTCTGCCCAGCTGCAGGAGATGCTGAAACATGCCCCTGCTCGATGCAAAAAGGTATGTGATGTCAGGCAGTTAATTGTCTCGTATCCAGTGACATGGCACGCTTCCAATGAACGTATGCGACTTGCTTTTACAGCCATTTCATTATGTCCTTAGGCATCTGCTCCAGCCCAGCTGACCAGCCCAGCCCCTGACCGCAGCTCCAGCCCTGACCACAGTGGAGTATTCAGATGAGGATGACCTCTTCTGCCCAGACCCTCGATTCAGATGTGGGTGACCCCCAGCCCGTCTCCCTAAACCTGCCTTTCCAGCCTGCCAGGATGGATGCCTTTTTTGTAAATAGGTTTTGTAAATTTTAACCTTTTTTTGTGGGATACAACGGTCTGTTCCCGGTCTGCCTGCCACAGAATGCGCACTTTGTTTCATTTTTGTTTTTCGAACTTTTGCAATTGTCAGATGGGTTGCTAGCCAGAGCTTGTACATACTTTTTTTGCTTTTCTGGCTATGCGTAATGTGACAGACCGTAAACCTCATCCTTGTAAATATGTATACTTTTAATTTGTAATGTACTTTGTGTAATAAAATGTTCTAAACTGTTAATGGTGTTCAGTCTTATATTGGTTTGTATCATAATGCTTGCTGCTATATCCCCATATAGCATTAATTCGTTTTTGTACTGGTAAATGCTAAATATAGCCAGTGGTACTGCAAATGCTAAATATAGCCAGTGGTCAGTAAGTGACCATATTTGCACCGTGCGAAAAAGACGTGCAGACCAAGTCATATAAATACCTGTTAATCTAAGCTCCCGATAGCCGAAGCAGGAAGTGCACTTGCCAAAGAGATGCCGCAGGAAACCACATATAAATAAAGTTCCGTCTTCCTACACTGTCAATTATTTTAGATTATTTTACAGCATTCAAACATTTGTTTTTCTCACACCGATTTCACTGCATCAAACAAAATCGCAGAATATGGTGTCAAAAGATACACCCAAGTGATACAGTCACTTTATCCCTAGATCACTTGACTTGTAGCAAACTCTTAAAAGCCTGTATTCATAGCCGACATAAAATAAATCTAAATAGGCCTCTACGTCAAATGTAGCCTACATCATATATTCATTTCCATTAGGCTGCGATATGCAAATGGATCTTCACAAAAGAAGGAATGCTGCCAAAGAGGCATGGGAGTAAGTTATTAATGGATTTATGTATTTGTCTCGGGACAGTGTTATAGTATTAATTTAGTTAGAGTTCATTTGAAAAAACATTTCCGTTTGGACTTTTGACCATTTCTCATCATACATGGATTTAATTATAGTGATTTATATTTGTATTATAAATCCTAAACATTTTTCCCATCAATCACCTAAACATGCCATGGTGATGGCCCTGTCCCGGTCGGTTCCGGTGGAGTGGGGAGTCTGTCCAACATTTGGCTTTCCATTTATATACCCTCCCCCTCGATTGAGAGTGCCCTCCACAGCTGCGAGTGACACTTCATTTGGAGGGACACTCGGTGGTGGAGTGGGAGTGAGTAGGGGATGGTTTGGGATTGGGCCCTAGTGTCAGCCAAGTGACCTTGATGAAACGCGTCCTGAGCGTTTTGGAACAAAATGAATGACCCTATCATGTAGAAGAGCACGCACCATTATAGGACCCATCATTAGAACATGTATTCTTGTGTTAGAAATGCTTTTATTCACCTTTTCACATTCTGTGTTTCCATGCCTGGAAAATACTTTTCTCTGAGAGAGAGAAGTGTCTTAGGAACATTCTGACTGTACATGCGTCCTGAGCGTTTTGGAACAAGATTAAATGACCCTATCATGTAGAAGAGCACGCACCATTATAGGACCCATCATGAGAACATGTATTCTTCGGTTAGAAATGCTTTTATTCACCTTTTCACATCTTGTGTTTCAATGCCGGGAAAACGCTTTTCTCAGCGAGCGAGAAGTGTCTTAGGAACATTCTGACTGTACATGCGTCCTGAGCGTTTTGGAACAAAATTAATGACACTATCATGTAGAAGAGCACGCACCATTATAGGACCCATCATTAGAACAAGTATTCTTGTGTTAGAAATGCTTTTATTCACCTTTTCACATTCTGTGTTTCCATGCCTGGAAAATACTTTTCTCAGAGAGAGAGGTGTCTTAGGAGCATTTTGACTTTCCATGCGACCCGATGTATTTTGGTCAAAATGAATGTCTTTCCAATGTAGAATAGCACGCGCTATTATAGAAGTCCTCATTAGAACATGTATTCTCGTGGTAGAGATGCTTTCATTCACCTTTTCACAACTTGTCGTTCCATGTCTTAGGAACATTCTGACTGTACATGCGTCCTGAGCGTTTTGGAACAAAACATTAATGACCCTATCATGTAGCAGGGCACGCACCATTATATACATCATCATTAGAACATGTATTCATTAGAACATGTATTCTTGTGGCGTCCTAAGCGTTTTGGAACAAAATTAATGACCCTATCATGTAGAAGAGCACGCACCATTATAGGACCCATCATTAGAACATGTATTCTTGTGTTAGAAATGCTTTTATTCACCTTTTCACATTCTGTGTTTCCATGCCTGGAAAATACTTTTCTCTGAGAGAGAGGTGTCTTAGGAACATTCTGACTGTACATGCGTCCTGAGCGTTTTGGAACAAAATTAATGACCCTATCATGTAGAAGAGCACGCACCATTATAGGACCCATCATTAGAACAAGTATTCTTGTGTTAGAAATGCTTTTATTCACCTTTTCACATTCTGTGTTTCCATGCCTGGAAAATACTTTTCTCAGAGAGAGAGGTGTCTTCTTGTGGCGTCCTAAGCGTTTTGGAACAAAATTAATGACCCTATCATGTAGAAGAGCACGCACCATTATAGGACCCATCATTAGAACATGTATTCTTCGGTTAGAAATGCTTTTATTCACCTTTTCACATCTTGTGTTTCAATGCCGGGAAAACGCTTTTCTCAGCGAGCGAGAAGTGTCTTAGGAACATTCTGACTGTACATGCGTCCTGAGCGTTTTGGAACAAAATGAATGACCCTATCATGTAGAAGAGCACGCACCATTATAGGACCCATCATTAGAACATGTATTCTTGTGTTAGAAATGCTTTTATTCACCTTTTCACATTCTGTGTTTCCATGCCTGGAAAATACTTTTCTCAGAGAGAGAGGTGTCTTAGGAGCATTTTGACTTTCCATGCGCCCCGATGTATTTTGGTCAAAATGAATGTCTTTCCAATGTAGAATAGCACGCGCTATTATAGAAGTCCTCATTAGAACATGTATTCTCGTGGTAGAGATGCTTTCATTCACCTTTTCACAACTTGTCGTTCCATGTCTTAGGAACATTCTGACTGTACCTGCGTCCTGAGCGTTTTGGAACAAAACATTAATGACCCTATCATGTAGCAGGGCACGCACCATTATATACATCATCATTAGAACATGTATTCATTAGAACATGTATTCTTGTGGTATGAATGCTTTTATTCACCTTTTCACATTTTGTGTTTCCATGCCTGGAACAGCTTTTCTCAGAGAGAGAGAAGTGTCTAAGAGAGCATCTTGACTTTCCATGCGTCCTGAGCGTTTTGGAACAGGATTAATGACCCTATCATGTAGAAGAGCACGCACCATTATAGGACCCATCAATAGAACATGTATTCATTAGAACATGTATTCTTGTGGCGTCCTAAGCGTTTTGGAACAAAATTAATGACCCTATCATGTAGAAGAGCACGCACCATTATAGGACCCATCATTAGAACATGTATTCTTGTGTTAGAAATGCTTTTATTCACCTTTTCACATTCTGTGTTTCCATGCCTGGAAAATACTTTTCTCTGAGAGAGAGAAGTGTCTTAGGAACATTCTGACTGTACATGCGTCCTGAGCGTTTTGGAACAAAATTAATGACCCTATCATGTAGAAGAGCACGCACCATTATAGGACCCATCATTAGAACAAGTATTCTTGTGTTAGAAATGCTTTTATTCACCTTTTCACATTCTGTGTTTCCATGCCTGGAAAATACTTTTCTCAGAGAGAGAGGTGTCTTCTTGTGGCGTCCTAAGCGTTTTGGAACAAAATTAATGACCCTATCATGTAGAAGAGCACGCACCATTATAGGACCCATCATTAGAACATGTATTCTTCGGTTAGAAATGCTTTTATTCACCTTTTCACATCTTGTGTTTCAATGCCGGGAAAACGCTTTTCTCAGCGAGCGAGAAGTGTCTTAGGAACATTCTGACTGTACATGCGTCCTGAGCGTTTTGGAACAAAATGAATGACCCTATCATGTAGAAGAGCACGCACCATTATAGGACCCATCATTAGAACATGTATTCTTGTGTTAGAAATGCTTTTATTCACCTTTTCACATTCTGTGTTTCCATGCCTGGAAAATACTTTTCTCAGAGAGAGAGGTGTCTTAGGAGCATTTTGACTTTCCATGCGCCCCGATGTATTTTGGTCAAAATGAATGTCTTTCCAATGTAGAATAGCACGCGCTATTATAGAAGTCCTCATTAGAACATGTATTCTCGTGGTAGAGATGCTTTCATTCACCTTTTCACAACTTGTCGTTCCATGTCTTAGGAACATTCTGACTGTACCTGCGTCCTGAGCGTTTTGGAACAAAACATTAATGACCCTATCATGTAGCAGGGCACGCACCATTATATACATCATCATTAGAACATGTATTCATTAGAACATGTATTCTTGTGGTATGAATGCTTTTATTCACCTTTTCACATTTTGTGTTTCCATGCCTGGAACAGCTTTTCTCAGAGAGAGAGAAGTGTCTAAGAGAGCATCTTGACTTTCCATGCGTCCTGAGCGTTTTGGAACAGGATTAATGACCCTATCATGTAGAAGAGCACGCACCATTATAGGACCCATCAATAGAACATGTATTCATTAGAACATGTATTCTTGTGGCGTCCTAAGCGTTTTGGAACAAAATTAATGACCCTATCATGTAG
This sequence comes from Borostomias antarcticus, assembly GCF_949987555.1. Lineage (NCBI taxonomy): Eukaryota > Metazoa > Chordata > Actinopteri > Stomiiformes > Stomiidae > Borostomias > Borostomias antarcticus. The sequence goes on from NC_140258.1 coordinate 3,065,404, forward strand.
AAGAGCACGCACCATTATAGGACCCATCATTAGAACATGTATTCTTGTGTTAGAAATGCTTTTATTCACCTTTTCACATTCTGTGTTTCCATGCCTGGAAAATACTTTTCTCTGAGAGAGAGAAGTGTCTTAGGAACATTCTGACTGTACATGCGTCCTGAGCGTTTTGGAACAAAATTAATGACCCTATCATGTAGAAGAGCACGCACCATTATAGGACCCATCATTAGAACAAGTATTCTTGTGTTAGAAATGCTTTTATTCACCTTTTCACATTCTGTGTTTCCATGCCTGGAAAATACTTTTCTCAGAGAGAGAGGTGTCTTCTTGTGGCGTCCTAAGCGTTTTGGAACAAAATTAATGACCCTATCATGTAGAAGAGCACGCACCATTATAGGACCCATCATTAGAACATGTATTCTTCGGTTAGAAATGCTTTTATTCACCTTTTCACATCTTGTGTTTCAATGCCGGGAAAACGCTTTTCTCAGCGAGCGAGAAGTGTCTTAGGAACATTCTGACTGTACATGCGTCCTGAGCGTTTTGGAACAAAATGAATGACCCTATCATGTAGAAGAGCACGCACCATTATAGGACCCATCATTAGAACATGTATTCTTGTGTTAGAAATGCTTTTATTCACCTTTTCACATTCTGTGTTTCCATGCCTGGAAAATACTTTTCTCAGAGAGAGAGGTGTCTTAGGAGCATTTTGACTTTCCATGCGCCCCGATGTATTTTGGTCAAAATGAATGTCTTTCCAATGTAGAATAGCACGCGCTATTATAGAAGTCCTCATTAGAACATGTATTCTTCGGTTAGAAATGCTTTTATTCACCTTTTCACAACTTGTCATTCCATGTCTTAGGAACATTCTGACATGCGTCCTGAGCGTTTTGGAACAAAACATTAATGACCCTATCATGTAGCAGGGCACGCACCATTATATACATCATCATTAGAACATGTATTCATTAGAACATGTATTCTTGTGGCGTCCTAAGCGTTTTGGAACAAGATTAAATGACCCTATCATGTAGAAGAGCACGCACCATTATAGGACCCATCATTAGAACATGTATTCTTCGGTTAGAAATGCTTTTATTCACCTTTTCACATCTTGTGTTTCAATGCCGGGAAAACGCTTTTCTCAGCGAGCGAGAAGTGTCTTAGGAACATTCTGACTGTACATGCGTCCTGAGCGTTTTGGAACAAAATTAATGACCCTATCATGTAGAAGAGCACGCACCATTATAGGACCCATCATTAGAACATGTATTCTTGTGTTAGAAATGCTTTTATTCACCTTTTCACATTCTGTGTTTCCATGCCTGGAAAATACTTTTCTCAGAGAGAGAGGTGTCTTAGGAGCATTTTGACTTTCCATGCGCCCCGATGTATTTTGGTCAAAATGAATGTCTTTCCAATGTAGAATAGCACGCGCTATTATAGAAGTCCTCATTAGAACATGTATTCTCGTGGTAGAGATGCTTTCATTCACCTTTTCACAACTTGTCGTTCCATGTCTTAGGAACATTCTGACTGTACCTGCGTCCTGAGCGTTTTGGAACAAAACATTAATGACCCTATCATGTAGCAGGGCACGCACCATTATATACATCATCATTAGAACATGTATTCATTAGAACATGTATTCTTGTGGTATGAATGCTTTTATTCACCTTTTCACATTTTGTGTTTCCATGCCTGGAACAGCTTTTCTCAGAGAGAGAGAAGTGTCTAAGAGAGCATCTTGACTTTCCATGCGTCCTGAGCGTTTTGGAACAGGATTAATGACCCTATCATGTAGAAGAGCACGCACCATTATAGGACCCATCAATAGAACATGTATTCATTAGAACATGTATTCTTGTGGCGTCCTAAGCGTTTTGGAACAAAATTAATGACCCTATCATGAAGAAGAGCACGCACCATTATAGGACCCATCATTAGAACATGTATTCTTGTGTTAGAAATGCTTTTATTCACCTTTTCACATTCTGTGTTTCCATGCCTGGAAAATACTTTTCTCTGAGAGAGAGAAGTGTCTTAGGAACATTCTGACTGTACATGCGTCCTGAGCGTTTTGGAACAAAATTAATGACCCTATCATGTAGAAGAGCACGCACCATTATAGGACCCATCATTAGAACAAGTATTCTTGTGTTAGAAATGCTTTTATTCACCTTTTCACATTCTGTGTTTCCATGCCTGGAAAATACTTTTCTCAGAGAGAGAGGTGTCTTCTTGTGGCGTCCTAAGCGTTTTGGAACAAAATTAATGACCCTATCATGTAGAAGAGCACGCACCATTATAGGACCCATCATTAGAACATGTATTCTTCGGTTAGAAATGCTTTTATTCACCTTTTCACATCTTGTGTTTCAATGCCGGGAAAACGCTTTTCTCAGCGAGCGAGAAGTGTCTTAGGAACATTCTGACTGTACATGCGTCCTGAGCGTTTTGGAACAAAATGAATGACCCTATCATGTAGAAGAGCACGCACCATTATAGGACCCATCATTAGAACATGTATTCTTGTGTTAGAAATGCTTTTATTCACCTTTTCACATTCTGTGTTTCCATGCCTGGAAAATACTTTTCTCAGAGAGAGAGGTGTCTTAGGAGCATTTTGACTTTCCATGCGCCCCGATGTATTTTGGTCAAAATGAATGTCTTTCCAATGTAGAATAGCACGCGCTATTATAGAAGTCCTCATTAGAACATGTATTCTTCGGTTAGAAATGCTTTTATTCACCTTTTCACAACTTGTCATTCCATGTCTTAGGAACATTCTGACATGCGTCCTGAGCGTTTTGGAACAAAACATTAATGACCCTATCATGTAGCAGGGCACGCACCATTATATACATCATCATTAGAACATGTATTCATTAGAACATGTATTCTTGTGGCGTCCTAAGCGTTTTGGAACAAGATTAAATGACCCTATCATGTAGAAGAGCACGCACCATTATAGGACCCATCATTAGAACATGTATTCTTCGGTTAGAAATGCTTTTATTCACCTTTTCACATCTTGTGTTTCAATGCCGGGAAAACGCTTTTCTCAGCGAGCGAGAAGTGTCTTAGGAACATTCTGACTGTACATGCGTCCTGAGCGTTTTGGAACAAAATTAATGACCCTATCATGTAGAAGAGCACGCACCATTATAGGACCCATCATTAGAACATGTATTCTTGTGTTAGAAATGCTTTTATTCACCTTTTCACATTCTGTGTTTCCATGCCTGGAAAATACTTTTCTCAGAGAGAGAGGTGTCTTAGGAGCATTTTGACTTTCCATGCGCCCCGATGTATTTTGGTCAAAATGAATGTCTTTCCAATGTAGAATAGCACGCGCTATTATAGAAGTCCTCATTAGAACATGTATTCTCGTGGTAGAGATGCTTTCATTCACCTTTTCACAACTTGTCGTTCCATGTCTTAGGAACATTCTGACTGTACCTGCGTCCTGAGCGTTTTGGAACAAAACATTAATGACCCTATCATGTAGCAGGGCACGCACCATTATATACATCATCATTAGAACATGTATTCATTAGAACATGTATTCTTGTGGTATGAATGCTTTTATTCACCTTTTCACATTTTGTGTTTCCATGCCTGGAACAGCTTTTCTCAGAGAGAGAGAAGTGTCTAAGAGAGCATCTTGACTTTCCATGCGTCCTGAGCGTTTTGGAACAGGATTAATGACCCTATCATGTAGAAGAGCACGCACCATTATAGGACCCATCAATAGAACATGTATTCATTAGAACATGTATTCTTGTGGCGTCCTAAGCGTTTTGGAACAAAATTAATGACCCTATCATGTAGAAGAGCACGCACCATTATAGGACCCATCATTAGAACATGTATTCTTGTGTTAGAAATGCTTTTATTCACCTTTTCACATTCTGTGTTTCCATGCCTGGAAAATACTTTTCTCAGAGAGAGAGGTGTCTTAGGAGCATTTTGACTTTCCATGCGCCCCGATGTATTTTGGTCAAAATGAATGTCTTTCCAATGTAGAATAGCACGCGCTATTATAGAAGTCCTCATTAGAACATGTATTCTTCGGTTAGAAATGCTTTTATTCACCTTTTCACAACTTGTCATTCCATGTCTTAGGAACATTCTGACATGCGTCCTGAGCGTTTTGGAACAAAACATTAATGACCCTATCATGTAGCAGGGCACGCACCATTATATACATCATCATTAGAACATGTATTAATTAGAACATGTATTCTTGTGGCGTCCTAAGCGTTTTGGAACAAGATTAAATGACCCTATCATGTAGAAGAGCACGCACCATTATAGGACCCATCATTAGAACATGTATTCTTCGGTTAGAAATGCTTTTATTCACCTTTTCACATCTTGTGTTTCAATGCCGGGAAAACGCTTTTCTCAGCGAGCGAGAAGTGTCTTAGGAACATTCTGACTGTACATGCGTCCTGAGCGTTTTGGAACAAAATTAATGACCCTATCATGTAGAAGAGCACGCACCATTATAGGACCCATCATTAGAACATGTATTCTTGTGTTAGAAATGCTTTTATTCACCTTTTCACATTCTGTGTTTCCATGCCTGGAAAATACTTTTCTCAGAGAGAGAGGTGTCTTAGGAGCATTTTGACTTTCCATGCGCCCCGATGTATTTTGGTCAAAATGAATGTCTTTCCAATGTAGAATAGCACGCGCTATTATAGAAGTCCTCATTAGAACATGTATTCTCGTGGTAGAGATGCTTTCATTCACCTTTTCACAACTTGTCGTTCCATGTCTTAGGAACATTCTGACTGTACCTGCGTCCTGAGCGTTTTGGAACAAAACATTAATGACCCTATCATGTAGCAGGGCACGCACCATTATATACATCATCATTAGAACATGTATTCATTAGAACATGTATTCTTGTGGTATGAATGCTTTTATTCACCTTTTCACATTTTGTGTTTCCATGCCTGGAACAGCTTTTCTCAGAGAGAGAGAAGTGTCTAAGAGAGCATCTTGACTTTCCATGCGTCCTGAGCGTTTTGGAACAGGATTAATGACCCTATCATGTAGAAGAGCACGCACCATTATAGGACCCATCAATAGAACATGTATTCATTAGAACATGTATTCTTGTGGCGTCCTAAGCGTTTTGGAACAAAATTAATGACCCTATCATGTAGAAGAGCACGCACCATTATAGGACCCATCATTAGAACATGTATTCTTCGGTTAGAAATGCTTTTATTCACCTTTTCACATTCTGTGTTTCCATGCCTGGAAAATACTTTTCTCAGAGAGAGAGGTGTCTTAGGAGCATTTTGACTTTCCATGCGCCCCGATGTATTTTGGTCAAAATGAATGTCTTTCCAATGTAGAATAGCACGCGCTATTATAGAAGTCCTCATTAGAACATGTATTCTTCGGTTAGAAATGCTTTTATTCACCTTTTCACAACTTGTCGTTCCATGTCTTAGGAACATTCTGACATGCGTCCTGAGCGTTTTGGAACAAAACATTAATGACCCTATCATGTAGCAGGGCACGCACCATTATATACATCATCATTAGAACATGTATTCATTAGAACATGTATTCTTGTGGCGTCCTAAGCGTTTTAGAACAAAATTATTGACCCGATCATGTAGAAGAGCACGCACCATTATAGGACCCATCATTAGAACATGTATTCTTCGGTTAGAAATGCTTTTATTCACCTTTTCACATCTTGTGTTTCAATGCCGGGAAAACGCTTTTCTCAGCGAGAGAGAAGTGTCTTAGGAACATTCTGACTGTACATGCGTCCTGAGCGTTTTGGAACAAGATTAAATGACCCTATCATGTAGAAGAGCACGCACCATTATAGGACCCATCATTAGAACATGTATTCTTCGGTTAGAAATGCTTTTATTCACCTTTTCACATCTTGTGTTTCAATGCCGGGAAAACGCTTTTCTCAGCGAGCGAGAAGTGTCTTAGGAACATTCTGACTGTACATGCGTCCTGAGCGTTTTGGAACAAAATTAATGACCCTATCATGTAGAAGAGCACGCACCATTATAGGACCCATCATTAGAACATGTATTCTTGTGTTAGAAATGCTTTTATTCACCTTTTCACATTCTGTGTTTCCATGCCTGGAAAATACTTTTCTCAGAGAGAGAGGTGTCTTAGGAGCATTTTGACTTTCCATGCGCCCCGATGTATTTTGGTCAAAATGAATGTCTTTCCAATGTAGAATAGCACGCGCTATTATAGAAGTCCTCATTAGAACATGTATTCTCGTGGTAGAGATGCTTTCATTCACCTTTTCACAACTTGTCGTTCCATGTCTTAGGAACATTCTGACTGTACCTGCGTCCTGAGCGTTTTGGAACAAAACATTAATGACCCTATCATGTAGCAGGGCACGCACCATTATATACATCATCATTAGAACATGTATTCATTAGAACATGTATTCTTGTGGCGTCCTAAGCGTTTTGGAACAAAATTAATGACCCTATCATGTAGAAGAGCACGCACCATTATAGGACCCATCATTAGAACATGTATTCTTCGGTTAGAAATGCTTTTATTCACCTTTTCACATCTTGTGTTTCAATGCCGGGAAAACGCTTTTCTCAGCGAGCGAGAAGTGTCTTAGGAACATTCTGATGTACATGCGTCCTGAGCGTTTTGGAACAAAATGAATGACCCTATCATGTAGAAGAGCACGCACCATTATAGGACCCATCATTAGAACATGTATTCTTGTGTTAGAAATGCTTTTATTCACCTTTTCACATTCTGTGTTTCCATGCCTGGAAAATACTTTTCTCTGAGAGAGAGAAGTGTCTTAGGAACATTCTGACTGTACATGCGTCCTGAGCGTTTTGGAACAAGATTAAATGACCCTATCATGTAGAAGAGCACGCACCATTATAGGACCCATCATTAGAACATGTATTCTTGTGTTAGAAATGCTTTGATTCACCTTTTCACATTCTGTGTTTCCATGCCTGGAAAATACTTTTCTCTGAGAGAGAGAAGTGTCTTAGGAACATTCTGACTGTACATGCGTCCTGAGCGTTTTGGACAAAATGAATGTCTTTCCAATGTAGAATAGCACGCGCTATTATAGAAGTCCTCATTAGAACATGTATTCTCGTGGTAGAGATGCTTTCATTCACCTTTTCACAACTTGTCGTTCCATGTCTTAGGAACATTCTGACTGTACATGCGTCCTGAGCGTTTTGGAACAAAACATTAATGACCCTATCATGTAGCAGGGCACGCACCATTATATACATCATCATTAGAACATGTATTCATTAGAACATGTATTCTTGTGGTATGAATGCTTTTATTGTAGCGACTTCTAAACAAAACAATATAGGGTCGCTGAGAGGCTTAGATGGACTCGTTGCTGTTTGACTCGTTTCAGTGATCCATGTCCAGACGTGGTGACGTTTAAGGTTTTATTAAATCAAACTAAATAGCACTTAAACTTATGAGGAAGAGAACACTATTGAACTAAACTGAAAGAAATGAATGAAAACGTAAATATGACGGTCAACAGAAAATATCCCGAGCCCACTAACCCCCTCTCTCTGTCTACCTGTTCTAGGCCCTCCCTCCAGTTATGTAGGTAGAACCACACCCTGTAGGTAGACACACCCACACAACAATTAGAGGAACCCAATGACAAAATAATAGACAATAAACAAAGGCAGTTATGCAGGCTCATAAACAATAAACCAAATATAAACACACACAAACAAAATAAACATTATGGCTCCTACAATTCCGGCCCCTAATTATTGTGTTACAGACAGTAATAACAATAATTACACACTAACAAACTATCAACTACTGGTATAACAGTAATAACACGGTTAACGTTGTGTAGATCTTCATTCTTCATAAAGCCAGAGATGCTTTACAAGAGCGATAGAGGGGCAAAGAGATAGAGATAGATCAGTAAGACCAAAGGTTACTAGCACATGGTCTTCTGAGTCTGAGCGATGGAATCACTCTTTGTCCATCAGTCAAAGTCTGTAGTGTAGTGAATAAGGGGCAAGGGGCAATGGTGCTAAAAAGAGGGCAAAATAAACAAAAGGAAGTCTGTATGGGTCTTCATGGAAGTTCTTCTGCCTCTTGCAAAAGGCACACCTTGGTGATGGGTCTGTTCAAAAATCCGAACTTGGTCTTGATCCGTAGGATGCGCACAAGTCCTTTCCTGTCCATGATGGTCTCTTACTTATCCACTTGTTGAGTAGAAAGCCTCCTTTAGAGCAGATTGCTCGAAGCTCATGGTACAGAGCAATCGCCTCTTCTTCAGAAGCCACTGAAGCGAGACAGTCGTCCACGTAGAAGTTGTTCTGAATGATGTCTATGGCTTGAGGGCTGAACTGTGCCACATTGTCCTCAGCACATCTCCTAAGGGCAAAGTTCGAACAACTTGGAGATGATGTTGCCCCAAACAAGTGTACAGTCATTCTGTATTCCACCATGTTTTGATTGCAGTTTCCATCAGGCCACCAGAGGAACCGTAACAGATCACAGTCCTCACACGGCACCTTTACTTGGTGAAACATTGCTTCAATATCTGCAGCAATGACCACAGACTCTTTCCGGAATCTGGCGAAGACTCCAAGCAACGAACTGGTCAAATCCGGTCCCTGCAGGAGTTGGGAATTCAACGACACTCCCTGAAACATTGCTCCGCAGTCGAAGACCACTCGAAGTTTTTTCTTCCTTGGATGCACAACTCCATGATGTGGTAGGTACCATTTTCTGCCATCATTGCGCTCCAAGACTTCATCAGGTACCTTTCTCTGCATACCCTTTCGATATCATGTCAGACATGAAGTTGGTGTAGTAATAAAACACAGAATCCTTCTTGAACCTTCTCTTCAAGTTCAGTGTGCGCTGTTCGGCAATACTTCTGTTGTCAGGCATGCAGATTTGGTTTGTCTTTAAAGGCAATTCAATACTGTAGTGGCCGTCGACCATTTTGGATGACTTTGTGACCAACTCCAAGAACTGTTCATCTTCTCTTGAAGGTTCATGGTTGTCTCTAATGCACTCAGGAAAGTCAGTCTTGAACTGCTGATCCCACAATTCCTCAAGCTTCACAACTGATATCCTGTTGGCAGAATGCTCCTGGACATCATTTTCCCCTCCTAGAGGCCCAAGAGATAGAGAATGGTTTCCACTGCATATGGACCATCTCCCACACTCCTGATGACATTCAGTGGTTCCAAAGCCTTTGGTACATCTGAGCCAATCAGTAACTCAATCTCAGAGTCAATTTCAGGCAGGCGTACATTCCTCAGATGAGACCACTGTTCAATGTCGCTCTGACGTGGGATGTTTCCTTTATGCACAGGCATTGCTCTCTGTGTGTACAGGCCAGGGAGAGCACAAAAGTCACTGCTTTCCAGTCCTGCAATCTCTAGGCCTGAGACAATGCTTGTTTCAACAATCTTCCTTTGACCCATGGTTCTTAACAGAATATTTGATCTTCTTCCCTGCACATTAAGCTTGTTCATGAGACCAACTGTGCAAAATGATGCAGTGCTGCCTGGGTCAAGAAAAGCAAAGGTATGCACTACTGCACTCCCCTTATTGGCCTTCACCTTTACAGGTACAATTGAGAGCTTACAGTTGTCTTCACCGGCCCCAGTGAGACCACTTGACTGTACAGAGGTCACAGAGGTTGCAGCACTGCCCTCTACTGTTGCAGTACTGTCCTCTGTCTTCTTTGGTTCTGCCTGCTCTTTGTCCATGTCCTTCCTCTTCACTTGGTGGATATGCAGCATCTTTGGATGCTTTAGACCACATATGGCGCAGCTCAGTCGCTTCTTACAGTCTTTGCTTATGTGTCCTTTACACAAACAGCCAAAACATATACCATTTTCCTTTATGAAAGAGACTTTCTCATTATGTGCCTTCTTTTCAAATTGTGGACACATATCTAAAGCATGTCCACCTCCACAGGATAAACATCTGGACACAGCAGGCAGACTCTCCTTTTCCTTAGTTCCTTTGTGCAGTCTCTTCTCAGTGACTGTCACAGTGGTGGCAAAGGCACTTCCTTTCTTTGGTTGAGGTTGAGACTTCAATCTCCTTGATCTCTACTCTCTGCTGGAGTGTCTTTAATATCCCCAAAGACTGGGTCTGTTGCAATCCTCACTTGCCTTTCCAGAAAATCCACCACGTTCTTAAATTTAACTCTATTGTTGTATCTCTCTTGGAAATCACAAGCCACAGTTCTCCATTTATCCCTCAATCGATATGGCAACTTCTTTATGATGACCATCAGGTTAGCAGTCATGTTGAGCTCCTGCAAATAACTGACGTCATCCATTGTGTTACAACAACCACGTAAAAACAAGGTGTATGCTTGCAGAGCCTTTGTGTCATCAGATTTTATTGATGTCCAGGAAAGAACCTTGTCCATGTAAGCTGTAGCAATTTTATGCTCGTTACCAAAATTCTTCTCCAACAAAGATTTGGCCTTCAAGAATCCAGAGTCTGAGGCCATATATAGGCAACTCCTTACAAGTTCTCTTGGATGTCCTCTTGTATATTGCTCCAAATAGTAGAGACAATCTTTGGGATGCGTATTCCTGCTTTCAATATTATGCTCAAAAGATTTAATGAATGTTTGGTACTTGAGGGGATCACCGTCAAAAACGTCAATCTCTTTCTTAGGCATGGTTGAAAGACACTGTTGCTGAAGTAATAGTGCAGTGATTTCATTTTGTTTTTCCATCAGTCTATAAATATTACTGTGCTCGCTGTTGCTTAAAACAGGCAGTGTAGCTGTAGATGTCACAGTCCTTCCTTGATTTCCATCTTCATTTCCACTACGTGAATGATGTGTTAAAGGAGCAGCAGCCACAACTTGGCTGCCAGTTACAGCACCGTCCAAGGTAGGTGACATTTGTTGTGATAACCTCACGCTGTGCTCTGGGAATGCCCGTCCATCTGTAGGCTCGCTGGGAGCTGCAGCCACAGCTTGGCTGCTAGTTACAGCCCCCCCTGAAGGCCTGGCTTGGTTCTGTGCCGGGTTTTCAATTTGTTGTCTCTCAAAATATGAATTCATACCATCACTTCCTCTTGATGCTCTTCATTTGCTGCGAACACTTGATCCTTTTAATGAGCTTAGAACTTTCACTTTGGCCAAAGTAGCAGCAATGGTTGCTTCCAGCTCCATCTGCTCCCTTTTCTTTCTTAACTGCTCCTCCTGCTCTTCCAAGGCATGTTTATCCTTTAGCAGTTGTTGTTTCACTTTAAGAGCAGCTACTTCAGCTTCAGCTATGATTCGTGCAGCCGTAGTGCTTGAAACTCTGGAGCCTGAGTTATTAATTCCAATATTTGATGCACTATCCTCTGGCCGTATTTGATCCAGCAAAGCATTCTCTCCCTCCATGTTTGACTCAGAGGTGAGAACATCATAGTGTGGAGCATCATCCATATGAAGGTCTGTCTCCTTTGATTGCTCGCGTGTGACCATTTTCCCAGGTACACTCTCAGGTGCCAAAGGAATGGCCGTCTCTGCAGCGTCTGGGTTTTCTTCAGTCACATGCAATTTCCAATTAAGCTTTTCAATTTCCTCAAGCCATCTTATCACATCTTCCTTAAAGCCCATGTTGCATTTTGTTATGCATTTAAACCATTCATTTTGGTGTTTCTGTTCATCTTTGGGAATTAACACAATCACTGCTTCATGAGAAACCTTTGCATTTTCATACAGTTGAAGCATTAGGTCCAGTTTGCATCGCACTTCCTTTGCATTCACATCACTTTGCATTAGCCCTTTAATTTCATTTGCGAGCTTTTGATTCCTTTTCACACAGGTTTGACGTTCCTTTTGGTGTTTCAATTTTGTTTGCCAAAACCTTGGCTGAAAGTTTGACAACCCTCTTTCCTTCCATTTCATTAACCACTTGTTTTGTTTCGCTCATTGTATCACTTTGAACCGCATTCAGAACCGCATTCAACAGGCGATTGCGCAATCACGAGTCGGAGACGCGATATTCAACACAACGCCAACAGCCACAACAAGCGCCAATAACAAAACCAGACCAACGCGCGCAACACAAACAATAGTCCCCAATGGACAAGCGGCACAATCGGCTGAAAACAACAAAATAGCCTACCGCTTCTGGTGCTGTGCATTGCTGGCTGGGGCGATGTTTCCGTGTCTACAAACAATTAGCCCGGGCTCGGCTCCATCTTAGGTTACAAACTGAAGGGGTGAAAACGCTGTAATCCATTTCTTTGATTGCGAATTCGGTGTCCGCCGCGACTCCCGTGGTTGTCCTCATTGACTGTTTCTGTTGACTATATTGTAGCGACTTCTAAACAAAACAATATAGGGTCGCTGAGAGGCTTAGATGGACTCGTTGCTGTTTGACTCGTTTCAGTGATCCATGTCCAGACGTGGTGACGTTTAAGGTTTTATTAAATCAAACTAAATAGCACTTAAACTTATGAGGAAGAGAACACTATTGAACTAAACTGAAAGAAATGAATGAAAACGTAAATATGACGGTCAACAGAAAATATCCCGAGCCAACTAACCCCCTCTCTCTGTCTACCTGTTCTAGGCCCTCCCTCCAGTTATGTAGGTAGAACCACACCCTGTAGGTAGACACACCCACACAACAATTAGAGGAACCCAATGACAAAATAATAGACAATAAACAAAGGCAGTTATGCAGGCTCATAAACAATAAACCAAATATAAACATACACAAACAAAATAAACATTATGGCTCCTACAGCTTTTATTCACCTTTTCACATTTTGTGTTTCCATGCCTGGAACAGCTTTTCTCAGAGAGAGAGAAGTGTCTAAGAGAGCATCTTGACTTTCCATGCATGAACAGGATTAATGACCCTATAATGTAGAAGAGCACGCACCATTATAGGACCCATCATGTATTCTTCGGTTAGAAATGCTTTTATTCACCTTTTCACATCTTGTGTTTCAATGCCGGGAAAACGCTTTTCTCAGCGAGCGAGAAGTGTCTTAGGAACATTCTGACTGTACATGCGTCCTGAGCGTTTTGGAACCAAATTAATGACCCTATCATGTAGAAGAGGACGCACCATTATAGGACCCATCATTAGAACAAGTATTCTTGTGTTAGAAATGCTTTTATTCACCTTTTCACATTCTGTGTTTCCATGCCTGGAAAATACTTTTCTCTGAGAGAGAGAAGTGTCTTAGGAACATTCTGACTGTACATGCGTCCTGAGCGTTTTGGAACAAGATTAAATGACCCTATCATGTAGAAGAGCACGCACCATTATAGGACCCATCATTAGAACATGTATTCTTCGGTTAGAAATGCTTTTATTCACCTTTTCACATCTTGTGTTTCAATGCCGGGAAAACGCTTTTCTCAGCGAGCGAGAAGTGTCTTAGGAACATTCTGACTGTACATGCGTCCTGAGCGTTTTGGAACAAAATTAATGACCCTATCATGTAGAAGAGCACGCACCATTATAGGACCCATCATTAGAACATGTATTCTTGTGTTAGAAATGCTTTTATTCACCTTTTCACATTCTGTGTTTCCATGCCTGGAAAATACTTTTCTCAGAGAGAGAGGTGTCTTAGGAGCATTTTGACTTTCCATGCGCCCCGATGTATTTTGGTCAAAATGAATGTCTTTCCAATGTAGAATAGCACGCGCTATTATAGAAGTCCTCATTAGAACATGTATTCTCGTGGTAGAGATGCTTTCATTCACCTTTTTACAACTTGTCGTTCCATGTCTTAGGAACATTCTGACTGTACCTGCGTCCTGAGCGTTTTGGAACAAAACATTAATGACCCTATCATGTAGCAGGGCACGCACCATTATATACATCATCATTAGAACATGTATTCATTAGAACATGTATTCTTGTGGTATGAATGCTTTTATTCACCTTTTCACATTTTGTGTTTCCATGCCTGGAACAGCTTTTCTCAGAGAGAGAGAAGTGTCTAAGAGAGCATCTTGACTTTCCATGCGTCCTGAGCGTTTTGGAACAGGATTAATGACCCTATCATGTAGAAGAGCACGCACCATTATAGGACCCATCAATAGAACATGTATTCATTAGAACATGTATTCTTGTGGCGTCCTAAGCGTTTTGGAACAAAATTAATGACCCTATAATGAAGAAGAGCACGCACCATTATAGGACCCATCATTAGAACATGTATTCTTCGGTTAGAAATGCTTTTATTCACCTTTTCACATCTTGTGTTTCAATGCCGGGAAAACGCTTTTCTCAGCGAGCGAGAAGTGTCTTAGGAACATTCTGACTGTACATGCGTCCTGAGCGTTTTGGAACAAAATTAATGACCCTATCATGTAGAAGAGCACGCACCATTATAGGACCCATCATTAGAACAAGTATTCTTGTGTTAGAAATGCTTTTATTCACCTTTTCACATTCTGTGTTTCCATGCCTGGAAAATACTTTTCTCTGAGAGAGAGAAGTGTCTTAGGAACATTCTGACTGTACATGCGTCCTGAGCGTTTTGGAACAAGATTAAATGACCCTATCAGAGCACGCACCATTATAGGACCCATCATTAGAACATGTATTCTTCGGTTAGAAATGCTTTTATTCACCTTTTCACATCTTGTGTTTCAATGCCGGGAAAACGCTTTTCTCAGCGAGCGAGAAGTGTCTTAGGAACATTCTGACTGTACATGCGTCCTGAGCGTTTTGGAACAAAATGAATGACCCTATCATGTAGCAGGGCACGCACCATTATATACATCATCATTAGAACATGTATTCATTAGAACATGTATTCTTGTGGTATGAATGCTTTTATTGTAGCGACTTCTAAACAAAACAATATAGGGTCGCTGAGAGGCTTAGATGGACTCGTTGCTGTTTGACTCGTTTCAGTGATCCATGTCCAGACGTGGTGACGTTTAAGGTTTTATTAAATCAAACTAAATAGCACTTAAACTTATGAGGAAGAGAACACTATTGAACTAAACTGAAAGAAATGAATGAAAACGTAAATATGACGGTCAACAGAAAATATCCCGAGCCAACTAACCCCCTCTCTCTGTCTACCTGTTCTAGGACCTCCCTCCAGTTATGTAGGTAGAACCACACCCTGTAGGTAGACACACCCACACAACAATTAGAGGAACCCAATGACAAAATAATAGACAATAAACAAAGGCAGTTATGCAGGCTCATAAACAATAAACCAAATATAAACATACACAAACAAAATAAACATTATGGCTCCTACAGCTTTTATTCACCTTTTCACATTTTGTGTTTCCATGCCTGGAACAGCTTTTCTCAGAGAGAGAGAAGTGTCTAAGAGAGCATCTTGACTTTCCATGCGTCCTGAGCGTTTTGGAACAGGATTAATGACCCTATCATGTAGAAGAGCACGCACCATTATAGGACCCATCATGTATTCTTCGGTTAGAAATGCTTTTATTCACCTTTTCACATCTTGTGTTTCAATGCCGGGAAAACGCTTTTCTCAGCGAGCGAGAAGTGTCTTAGGAACATTCTGACTGTACATGCGTCCTGAGCGTTTTGGAACAAAATTAATGACCCTATCATGTAGAAGAGGACGCACCATTATAGGACCCATCATTAGAACAAGTATTCTTGTGTTAGAAATGCTTTTATTCACCTTTTCACATTCTGTGTTTCCATGCCTGGAAAATACTTTTCTCTGAGAGAGAGAAGTGTCTTAGGAACATTCTGACTGTACATGCGTCCTGAGCGTTTTGGAACAAGATTAAATGACCCTATCAGAGCACGCACCATTATAGGACCCATCATTAGAACATGTATTCTTCGGTTAGAAATGCTTTTATTCACCTTTTCACATCTTGTGTTTCAATGCCGGGAAAACGCTTTTCTCAGCGAGCGAGAAGTGTCTTAGGAACATTCTGACTGTACATGCGTCCTGAGCGTTTTGGAACAAAATGAATGACCCTATCATGTAGAAGAGCACGCACCATTATAGGACCCATCATTAGAACATGTATTCTTGTGTTAGAAATGCTTTTATTCACCTTTTCACATTCTGTGTTTCCATGCCTGGAAAATACTTTTCTCTGAGAGAGAGAAGTGTCTTAGGAACATTCTGACTGTACATGCGTCCTGAGCGTTTTGGAACAAGATTAAATGACCCTATCATGTAGAAGAGCACGCACCATTATAGGACCCATCATTAGAACATGTATTCTTGTGTTAGAAATGCTTTTATTCACCTTTTCACATTCTGTGTTTCCATGCCTGGAAAATACTTTTCTCTGAGAGAGAGAAGTGTCTTAGGAACATTCTGACTGTACATGCGTCCTGAGCGTTTAGCGCCACATGTCTATGGTGAGATGTGTTGTTTAGCTTTACCCGTCTGCTCTGCATAGTGCTGCTGGTGCCATTATGACATCACTACCACGGCTAATGATACTGGACGACGTCATAATATAAGAACCGTGTGTACTTTTAATCAATAAACATTCATATCATTTTGATTTCGTCTTGGAGAGTGCTGGCTTGGTTTTATCATGAGTGTGTTATTTTCCCCAGCATCGCGCCTAATCCGCCAGCGGCCGCTGCTGTGCGCCGCTGATGGTCTAGGTGCAGCATGTGCCGTTTACCGGTACTTTTACCAGACGAGGGATCGCCGTCCCGATGCGTCGTCGATAAGAGGTAAAGCAACATCAGGTAATATTACATGGGAGGTCTACTCATTGTCCAACCTCCCCTTCCAAAAGACCGAGAGTGGAAAGAACACACACACACACGACTGAATGTTGAATAGGCCTAGTGTTACTTTTTGCTTTATTTTCTCTAACTATGCCATTGGCTGTATGAACTTATAAGGAAAGGGCAAAAAAAGAGCCCAGGGTGATATACCCTTTAGATTCAGGATATTGTTAACAGACAGCATTCATATTCTGGCCTCTCTGAGACCCACTAAATCACTTATTTGATGATTCAGTACATAAAACGGACAATACAGGGATACAGCATCTAAGGGACACCTATGGGTTGTTACCGGACACAAAGTTCTAACAGTCGACATCTAGATCGTTGTGTGACATTGCTTGAGAGTATGTGATGCGAATAGAGATATTTTTTTCCAGGGAGACTTAATTTTCTTTGCTATCAGGGGCCCTTATAAAAATCTATAATTACCTTACAGCATTAAGACAAGTAAACATAACTGTTAATATGTTCCCATAGTTCCACTTGAGGACACACAGAGGGGCCTGCAGGATGTTCTGGCACTGGTAGGCTCCGCAAAACAGCCAATCACAACAGGCCTAGAATGTTGCATGTTAGACTGCCTCACAGCAGAAACTCCCTCTAGCCTGATGTTCTCCTACACTCAGGACACAGAGGAGGAACATCTCTCCAGCCGCCTGGTCCTCCACAGGTGTGCTCTACCTGCGTGGTCACCTGTAAGTCTGCTCTGATCAGGGTTGGGGTTTCTCAAAGGGTTCATGAACATATTTACCTGAGAACGCAGTGTCAAAATACTACCCAAAAAAATAAAGATGGGTATAGGATTTGTATAGGAGGGCTATAGAATCTCTGATCTCCCTCATACAGGCCCCCTCAGCCCAGTCTCCAGTGTTGTGCTTCCCAGCTGCTGGGAGAGCTCTGGACCCTCTGGTAACTATTCACACTACTGAACACCACTAGCTGGTTCCATCATCCAAGCATAGACCATAGTCCCCCCTCTTGTGACGAGATACCTCCATCTTATGTTTATAGGTCATCCTCAGACTAAGAGAATGTATGTTGATGTCTCTAATTCATTCCCTCTCTCTTTCACAGACATGTGAGGTTGTGCCTCCTCTCAGCCCTGGGGGAGCACTGGTCCCCTACATCCCTGTGTGGTGCCCTGTAAGTCTGCTCTGATCAGGGCTGGGGGTTAGAGGGGTCAGAAACTCTGCTCTGATCAGGGCTGGGGGTTAGAGGCCTCAGAAACGTAGATTTTCCTGAGAACAAAGTGACAAAGTACTCTATGAAAATAAAGATGAGTAAAGGATTTGTATAGGAGGGCTAATGAATCTATGATTCCCCCTGTGTCTCCCCAGCCTCCAGTGCTGGACCTCACGGCAACTGGGAAGCTCCTGCTTGAGGAGCTGAGAGCTCTGGACACTCTGGTAATTACTAACACTACTGAACACCACCAACTGGTTCATTCTCCTCTGGTAATATTCACACTACTGAACACCACTAACTGGTTCATTCTCCTCTGGTAATATTCACACTACTGAACACCACTAACTGGTTCATTCTTCTCTGGTAACTATTCACACTACTGAACACCACTAGCTGGTTCCATCATCCAAGCTTAGTCCATAGTCCCCCCTTGTGACGAGATACCTCCATCTTATGTTTATAGGTCATCCTCAGACTAAGAGGATGTGTGTTGATGTCTCTAATTCATTCCCTCTCTCTTTCACAGATATCTGAGGTTGTGCCTCCTCTCAGCCCTGGGGGAGCACTGGTCCCCTACATCCCTGTGTGGTGCCCTGTAAGTCTGCTCTGATCAGGGCTGGGGGTTAGAGGGGTCAGAAACTCTGCTCTGATCAGGGCTGGGGGTTAGAGTCAGAAACTTACGTTATATAACAACGTTATATTCTGGAAAATGACACCGTTTGGTAATTCCAATCTTAAGAAACATTGACAAATAGCTTTGTAAAGGGAAATCCTGTCATTGTTTTCAAGAAGGGTACTCAAAAACTTTTTGCCATAGGCTGTCCCATTTGGGTAACTTATGGCCTGTTGTGAAAAATAAAATGTTTGAATTCGGGGTGATTTTTTGGGTCCCTTTGCAGCCGGAGGCGCAGACCCAGATGTCTCCCTGGGAGGAGCTCTCTGGTGAGGACCTACTGCACCCTTGGTGCTACATTCAAATAACCCTTTTAAGAGGATTCAGGCATAGCTCTGTGTTGTTGCATGTAGGTATCCCAGACATTCAATTGTATTTATGTGTTAGGTTTATTTACATACTTCCTGTGTGTGTGTGTGTGTGTGTACTTGTATGTGTTTAGCTCATAGCTCTGGTGAGCCTGCTCCTGCCCCTGCCTGCAACAAGCACCAAGTGTGGCTCACGCTCGACAGACTTGCCCTCTGCAAAGTGCTGGGCAAGGGCGCCTTTGGCAAGGTCAGCACCACACCACACCACTGGTCCTCTCTTGCTACCAACACAAGGCACTCATAAAGATTGGGGTGGGGGTGGTGGTGTAGGGGCTTCTTAAACGTGATGTGCTTTCAATATAGGGAAGTGTATTCCCAGGAGTAAAAAGTATCTAGTGAATAAGCGCTTGGCTGGTAGATGTGACCCGCTGGGCGTCCCTCTCCCGGGTGCTCAGGTCCTGCTGGCAGAGCTGAAGGGCAGTGGGCAGTATTTTGCTCTGAAGGCGCTGAAGAAGGACGTGGTCAATGTGGAGGACACCATGGTGGAGAAGAGGGTCCTGGCCTTGGCCAGGGAGAGCCCCTTCCTCTCCGAACTCTACTCGTCCTTCCAGACCACAGTAGGACTTACCTCCTCAGTTCTCAATTACTATTTGGTCATTTAGAGGCATTTAGCAACTTACAGTGTTTTTGAGCTAGCATTAGGTTTAAGTACTTTGCGGCCCGTTTCTCCAGCTTCATGATTCAACTATTGAATCTATTAACTCTGTGTTCTGACATTAGATTTGTCTTTGCGGTACAAATGTCTCATGATATGAGTGCCTAAGTAGCTCAGCAGTTCTTAGATGAGTCAGCAGAGTCATCATCATCTTCATCTTCATCCGCTTATCCAGGGTCGGGTCGCGGAGGCAGCAGCTCCAGCAGGGGGCCCCAGACATCCCTTTCCCTAGCAGCATCAACCAGCTCTGCCTGGGGAATCTTTAGCCGCTCACAGGCCAGTGCGGAGATGTAGTCCCGCCACCTAGTCCTGGGTCTAACCCGCGGCCTCCTCCCAGCCGGACACGCCTGGAACACCTCCCTAGGGAGGCGCCCAGGAGGCATCCTCACTAGATGCCCGAACCACCTCAACTGGCTCCTTTCGACGCAAAGGAGCAGCGGCTCTACTCCGAGTCTCTCCCGGATGACTGAACTTCTCACCCGATCTCTCAGGGAGACCCCAGCCACCCTCCGGAGAAAACTCATTTCGGCCGCTTGTATCCGTGATCTCGTTCTTTCGGTCATGACCCATCCTTCATGACCATAGGTGAGGGTGGGGACGAAGATAGACCGGTAGATCGAGAGCTTTGCCTTTTGGCTCAGCTCTCTTTTCGTCACAACAGTGCAGTAAAGCGACTGCAGAACCGCACCAGCTGCTCCGATTCTCCGGCCAAACTCCCTCTCCATGGTTCCCTCACTCGTGAACAAGACCCCCAGATACTTGAACTCCTTCACTTGGGGTAAGGACTCATTTCCTACTCGGAGCAGACAGGCCACCGGTTTCCTGCTGAGAACCATGGCCTCAGATTTAGAAGTGCTTATTCTCATCCCAGCCGCTTCACAATCAGTTGCGAACCTATCCAGAGAGTGCTGGAGGTCGCAGGCAGCTGATGCCATCAGGACCACATCATCTGCAAAAAGCAGTGACGTGATCCCCAGCTCACCGAACTGCAAACCCACCTCCCCCCGGCTACGCCTCGATATCCTGTCCATGAAAATCACAAACAGGATTGGTGACAAAGCGCAGCCCTGGCGGAGGCCAACACCCACCGGAAAGGAAGACGACTTACTGCCGAGGACCCGGACACAGCTCTCGCTCTGGGTGTACAGGGATTGGATGGCCCTAAGTAGGGACCCCCTCACCCCATACTCCCGCATAACCCTCCACAAGACCTCTCGAGGGACCCGGTCGTAAGCCTTCTCCAAGTCCACAAAACACATGTAGACAGGTTGGGCAAACTCCCAAGCCCCCTCCAAGATCCTTGCGAGAGTGAAGAGCTGGTCAGTAGTTCCACGACCAGGACGAAATCCGCATTGTTCCTCTTCGATCTGAGGTTCGACTATCGGCCGGACCCTCCTTTCCAGCACCTTGGAGTAAACTTTCCCTGGGAGGCTGAGTAATGTGATGCCTCTATAATTCGCACACACCCTCTGGTCCCCTTTTTTGAATATTGGGACCACCACCCCAGTCTGCCACTCCTTCGGCACTGACCCAGACTTCCACGCAATGTCACAGAGGCGTGTCAACCAAGACAGCCCCTCTACACCCAGCGCCTTCAGCATTTCTGGACGGATCTCATCAGTCCCTGGGGCTCTGCCACTGTGGAGTTGTTTGACTACCTCAGTGACCTCCTCCAATGACATTGACGACCCCCCATCATCTTCCGGCTCTGCCTCGATCGTAGAGGGTGGATTAGTCGGGTTCAGGAGTTCCTCAAAGTGCTCCTTCCAACGCTCAACAACCTCCTCAGTTGAGGTCAGCAGTGTCCCCTCCTTGCTGTATACAGCTTGGATGGTCCCCCGCTTTCCCTTCCTGAGGTGTCTGATGGTCTTCCAGAAACACTTTGGTGCCGACCGAAAGTCCTTCTCCATGGTTTCTCCGAACTCCTCCCACACCCGCTGCTTTGCCTTGGTCACGGCCGAAGCCGCAGCCCTCCGGGCCAGTCGATACCCTGCAACTGTTTCTGGGGTCTCCCGGGCTAACATAACCCGGAAGGCCTCCTTCTTCAGTCGGACGGCTTCCCTCACCACCGCTGTCCACCACGGTGTCCGAGGGTTACCGCCCCTTGAGGTACCTATGGCCCTCAGGCCACAGCTCCCAGCCGCAGCTTCAGCAATGGAGGCTTTGAACACCGACCACTCATGCTCGATGTCCCCAACCTCCACAGGGATGCCTGAGAAGCTCCGCCGGAGGTGGCAATTGAAATCTCTCCGGACAGGCTCTTCCTCCAGACGTTCCCAGTTCACCCTCACTACACGCTTGGGTTTTCCAGGTCTGTCCAGAAGTTTCCCCCGCCATCGAAACCAGCTCACCACCAGATGGTGATCAGTGGACAGCTCTGCCCCTCTCTTTACCCGAGTGTCCAAAACGCATGGCCTCAGATCAGATGATACGATAACGAAATCGATCATCGACCTTCGGCCTAAGGTGTTCTGATGTGTACTTGTGGGCATCCTTGTGTTCGAACATGGTGTTTGTTATGGACAAACCGTGACTAGCACAGAAGTCCAACAACAAAACACCACTCGGGTTCAGATCGTGGTGGCCATGCCTCCCAATCACGCCCCTCCAAGTTTCTCCATCATTGCCTACGTGTGCATTGAAGTCCCCCAGTAGGACACTGGAGTCCCCTGCAGGAGCCCCCAAAAGGACTCCACTCAGGGTCTGCAGGAAGGCTGAGTACTCTGAACTGCTGTTCGGTGCATAAGCACAAACCACAGTCAGAGTCCCCCCCCCCACAGTCCTAAGGCGCAGGGAGGCGACCCTCTCGTCCACTGGGGTGAACTCCAGCACAGAGGCGCTCTGCTGGGGGCTAGCTAGTATAGCCACACCTGCCTTACGCCTCATACCGTGAGCAACTCCGGAGAAGAACAGGGTCCAACCCCTATCCAGGAGTTTGGTTCCGGCGCCGGTGCTGTGCGTGGAGGTTAGCCCCACCAGGTGTAATTGGTATCGCTCCACCTCCCTCACAAGCTCCGGCTCCTTCCCCCCCAGCGAGGTCACGTTCCATGTCCCCAGAGCCAGCCTTTGCCGCCCGGGTCCGGTCCGTCGGTGCCCCCCGCCTTCACCGCCACCTAGTTGGCAGCGCACCCGACCCCGACAATTCCTCCCGCGGGTGGTGGGTCCACGGGACGATGGAGGAGGAGATGGTGCTTCCACGTTGCTTATTCGGGCTGGGCCCGGCCGGGCTCCGTGGTAAGCCCGGCCACCAGGCGCTCGCATGCGGGCCCTCCGTCTGGGCCTGGCTCCAGACGAGGGCCCCGGGCTTCCTCCGGGCCGGGTCTCTCTTCCTTTTTGGTGTTCTGTCATCAGGGTTTTTTCCTGTAACCCCAGGTAGGGGGGCTAGGGGGTACTACCACTTGCCCAAGGTGGACCCCCAGACTAGTGGAGGGAAGGAGGCGTCTTACTTCTCCATTCTAGTTTTGCAACTAGCCACTGCCGCAGCAGTCAGCAGAGTGTGGTATGCATATCAAAGGCAGCAACATTAGTATGATAAGCATCTGGTCATCTAGCGCTCTTTAGTATGAGCACCTGCTCCAATGCTTTTGGCACACTAGGGATCTAACTAAACCTGGGCATAAGGATTGGCTGCATGAAACACTACTTTTCTTCATCTCCTTATTGGTACTAAGAGTGTATCTATTACAAACCTTGTTCCAGTCACATCAGAACATCAGAACACTGAACGTTCTAAGGAAAGGAGAACATATATTACTGGGACCGTAGTGCTTACTGATTGCTTGTTACTGACAGCCCTTTTCTGCCAATCACAGACAGGCCCTGGTGACTGCCCATATGCTGAGGAGGACGTTGAGGGCGAGGAGCCCCGCCTCTCCCACACAGGCACAGTGATGGACTCAGGGACCCAGACAGCTTTCACTGGCTTTACCTACGCCAACCCTGAGATGGAGCGCCTGCTATCGGTAAGAGGACTCAATCTTTGGTGTGGCAAAATAATACATTGTCTTTGCTTCATGCCATGTGCATTGAAACCATTCCCTTTTTGGTTAAAAGGTGCAGTTATGGCCTGTAAGCCAAGCACCACTGTGACGGAGGTGTCTGCCCAGCTGCAGGAGATGCTGAAACATGCCCCTGCTCGATGCAAAAAGGTATGTGATGTCAGGCAGTTAATTTTCTCGTATCCAGTGACATGGCATGCTTCCAATGAACGTATGCGACTTGCTTTTACAGCCATTTCATTATGTCCTTAGGCATCTGCTCCAGCCCAGCTGACCAGCCCAGCCCAGCCCCTGACCGCAGCTCCAGCCCTGACCACAGTGGAGTATTCAGATGAGGATGACCTCTTCTGCCCAGACCCTCGATTCAGATGTGGGTGACCCCCAGCCTGTCTCCCTAAACCTGCCTTTCCAGCCTGCCAGGATGGATGCCTTTTTTGTATAAAGTTTTTGTACATTTTAACCTTTTTTTTGTGGGATACAACGGTCTGTTCCCGGTCTGCCTGCCACAGAATGCGCACTTTGTTTCATTTTTGTTTTTAGAACTTTTGCAATTGTCAGATAATGGGTTGCTAGCCAGAGCTTGTACATACTTTTTTTTGCTTTTTTGGCTATGCGTAATGTGACAGACCGTAAACCTCATCCTTGTAAATATGTATACTTTTAATTTGTAATGTACTTTGTGTAATAAAATGTTCTAAACTGTTAATGGTGTTCAGTCTTATATTGGATGGTATCATAATGCTTGCTGCTATATCCCCATATAGCATTAATTCGTTTTTGTACTGGTAAATGCTAAATATAGCCAGTGGTACTGCAAATGCTAAATATAGCCTGTGGTCAGGGTTTAGTAAGTAAGTGACCGTGCGAAAAAGACGTGCAGACCAAGTCATATAAATACCTGTAAATCTAGTGTCAGCCAAGTCAGTTTAAGACGGTACTTGCTGCTCACGTGTAGATCAAGTGTCAGCCAAGTGAGTTTATTACGGAAGTTCCTGCCCACGTGATCACGTGCGTTTTTTGCACGCGGCCGCAACTTCTGAATGATGTGTCGTTCTAACGTAGCGGCTACTAATCGGCAGATCTCGCGTTTCCGTAAATGGCCGCGTAATTCTGCACGTTGCGCAGATGAATCGTCACCTATAGCGGCCGTATGTAGAACGTTTGCGCAACCTGCGTGTGTTAGTAGGGTAGCTGCTAGATAACGTTAGCTACCATTAACTAGACAGCTACTACAGTTCTAATATTAAATCTAATACAAATCCAGTAGCAGCAGCCAGGACACATGTTTCCATTCTTATGAATGCTTACATTATAATGTGCTATGCTAGCTAGCCGGTCCTGTTGACATGTCTTCTTAAAACCTTTATGTGCACAGAATCAGCTGTGGCCTCGTCTGATCTAGACACCCACTCCCAGCCCCCAGAAGATGCTTTAGATGGTGAGTGAGTGAGGTAGACACTGGTTGGCTAGTTAAACTTATTACTGAACTAATGTACTGAATAGCAACATGTAGATGTAATCCAGGTTAAGATAGCCTACATATGAAACAGTTACATTACATAAAGAAATTAATGGTTAATAACTAAATAAATAGTGGTGTTAATTCATAGAAATTCATATAGAGTTGATTTCAGTTTAAATGCTGATTTGTTCAGTTTATTTTTTATTTTATTTTAGAGAGGGTATTTGCTCTTGAAATAAAAGAGGCGTTTATTAGCCAATCAACAGCCGCCTAGCCAACTTCCTGAAAACTATCTAGTGCTACATAGATTTATTCCCATGTCTTAAGAAGACACTGTTCTGTTCTTCCTGTCTACAGAGCCAGGTCCTAGCCAGTCAGAAACAGAGAGTGAAGGGAGTGAAGAGGCTCAGAGTTCCAGTCATGAAACTGCATGACAGGGACAGTCCAAGCACAGATAAGACACAATGCATAATTTATGTATATAATTATACCCAGTATCTATGGAGAGGTTAATTTGAAAAAGAACATAGAGAAACAGAAAAATAAATACAAAATGATACATAATAAAAAAAAATAAAAAAAAGGGGTTGAAAAAAGTGGTGACAAAAAGTTGGAGGGGTGGGGGCCCACACCAATATTCTTTAAGGGGGCCCAGAATTCCTAGCAACGGCCCTGACTAGAACTACAGATCCCATTACCCCTCACGCTGGGGGATTGGGAGCTGAGTGATCTGATGAGCTCATCAGGCACACCTGAACCGAGTCACCAGTCAGGCCTGCCGAAAGACTCAACTACCCACAAACCAGGAGAGCTTGGGGGGCGAGAGGAGCCTGCTACGTGAACATTTGATGTTGTGTGTTATAGACCATTTAAGTTAAAGTTTTATTAAAGTAACTCTACATGTGATGAATAAAATACAAATAAAAATGATCATAAAAGTGCACCTGCCTCACTCCTTCATGTCCCTAGTTATCTGAGTTTTGGACAACAGTCTTTCAAACCATTTCAGAAGCCAGTCCAAGGACGACCCCCTGAATCGAACTGCTCCGCCCCTGGCCAGTCCAAGGACGACCCCCTGAGTCGAACTGCTCCGCCCCTGGCCAGTCCAAGGACGACCCCCTGAATCGAACTGCTCCACCCCTGGCCAGTCCAAGGACGACCCCCTGAATCGAACTGCTCCACCCCTGGCCAGTCCAAGGACGACCCCCTGAGTCGAACTGCTCCACCCCTGGCCAGTCCAAGGACGACCCCCTGAGTCGAACTGCTCCACCCCTGGCCAGTCCAAGGACGACCCCCTGAGTCGAACTGCTCCACCCCTGGCCAACCCCCAGGACGACCCCCGGAGGGGAACTGCTCCGCCCCTGGCCAACCCCCAGGACGACCCCCTGAGGGGAACTGCTCCGCCCCCCGCCGGTGGTCGACCAACTCGTCCATCAGAGACCCGCTGTAGGTCCGCTAGCCTTGTGTTATCTGGGTTTATCCCTTACCTTTGTCCAGAAACAGAAGTTGAACCAATTGCAGCAAATAGCTAAAGTTACAGGAATCATCAGTGTAACTGCTTTAGCCACTGACCGCTACCATTAATGTTATGGAAGCTGCTGCTAGTTGTTGTGAGCCCATGAGCTAACTGGCTATCCCACTCTTATTGTGCTGGATTAGCATTGGAAGCATTGGAACTGATGTGTCCAGGCGACAAGACCTATCTTAATTTATCAGACATTATTTCATGTCATTTCAATTCACAGCTATTTCAGTGGCGTGACTAGCTTCCATCCTACCAGTCCTGAACAGAAACAAGCCAGCCAACGCACATAAGCCAGGCTTGACCTGGCCTGGTTTTGCCAAGTCTCACACACCTCAAACTTATTCAGGTGACATCTTCAGGTGCCTGGATGCTACCCTAGAGAACACAAGCTTGTAGTTTGAACAGGGAGCATTTTGGCAGGGGTACGAAATTGGACTGCCCCTGCCAAAATGCTCCTTATCCAAACTAAAAGCTTGTACTTTCTTGTGTACTCCATGTGTACACTGTGTTGCATAGTTGTATTGTTATTCTTATTATTTCCATGTTATTTTTAGATGAGCACAAAACTAAGAGCCACAAGGAGTGGATGGAGAGGCTGAAGTCCTGGAGGAAGCGATAGACCAGCCTGGCACGGCGAGGACGCCACCGTCCGGCTCATTGATTGGCTGCTGCAGGAGCGGTGCGCGGGGCAAATGGGAGAGACCTCATGGGGGCGCCACTGCCCCACTGATCACGTTTGGAGAGTGCAGGAACGCCAGGTCGGGTGCATCCAGGACGTGCAGCTGTACACAGGAACAGACACCACCGCCCAGAGGGGCGTGGCCCTGACCAGGTAGCACCGCCCAGAGGGGCGTGGCCCTGACCAGGTTGCACCGCCCAGAGGGGCGTGGCCTGACCAGGTATCTCCGCCCAGAAGGGCGTGGCCCTGACCAGGTAGCTCCACCCAGAGGGGCGTGGCCCTGACCAGGTACCTCCACCCAGAGGGGCGTGGCCTTGACCAGGTAGCTCCATTCAGAGGGGCGTGGCCCTGACCAATTACCGCTGAGCCAGAGGGGTGTGGCCCTGACCAGGTACCGCGGGCAGTGGCGTATTTAGGCATGGGCAACACGGGCATCTCATCTCATGGGCACCTCTCATCTCGGGGGGGGGGCGGCAAGAAGAGCAGTTCACTAAGTAACCCCACCCGGGGGGGGGCGCCCTGGCAGGGGGTTCGCCCAGGGTGGCATATAAGCTAGAAACGGCACTGACCGCATGGCCAGCGGCTCCACTTCCCGGGACTCTTTTTCACCGCCACCTGAACAGGCTCATTCCAGGTTGGTGTACGATCGTTTAAATCATTTGTATGTTGTTGTTTTTTGTGAAAGCATTATTCAGATTGAAAAGGAAGACCTTTCTCATTTGCATGTTTTGTTGTTTTCCCAGGAACCATTGCAAATGCAGACCTGGTCAAGGAGAACCAGGTTCTGGACATGCTGGAGGATGTGGATGAGGACAAGGACGAAGACAAGAGCTCTGGACCGTCTCCGCAGTCCCAAGAAGAAAGGGCCTGGCACAGTGTCCAGATGGGATGGACAGAGGCATGGACACTGGGCTAGTGCCCTTCTACCCCTTTTACCCCCCAGAGGAATGAACACTGGACTTTATTTCTGTATATAGGTGTGTAACTTATGTTTAGTTTAGTTTAACAAATGATTCAAAGCTAAAATAACTTTGTATACCTAAACTCATAAAATGACTCAAAACCTATGGAAAGTTAGGGGGACTAGCAGGTGATGTAGTTTAATTTATTGAGAAAAGATTAACTACTATTTAAAAATTGCATTTTTTAAATTAATTGTAGGCCCTACTCGTTTTTTCTCCATCTACCCAACATTCCAAATGTTCTTGCCTATTATTATGAAGTCACAATAACACTTATGACATCATCACTAGTTACAGGACTTTTAGAGCATAACATTCTGTAGAGTTTCTCATTCCTGGATGATTTCAAAGACCAAGCAAGCTGTTTTTAACACTTAACAAGACCATTTCTAGTTATTTAGACAAATTTCATCAACCTGTTTGATAGTACTGGTAGTTTTCCCTGCTATGGCGTGTAAGTCTGTGCGTTCTCTCGCTGTGGCGAGGGATCTAGGTGAGTCTGAAAAGGTTAACTTGAGAACAGTAGGTTTAGAAACTCCTGAGCTCAATGGCTAACACTTTGACTTACATTGAGATTGATTAGGCTAAGCTAGGCTAAGCTATGTAGCTTAACTACATAGTAATATAGTAACATTAAATACTGAACTGCTATATAATTAGTGTTTTATGGATGGGCAGCAACATTTAATTAATTGATTGATGTTTATTTAAGTGTCCTACAGCATTCATGGTGCCCAACCCATATGAGTTTATAAAACACTCAATAGCAATATCAGCCAAAGTTTTCACATTGAGATAAAATTATGTGGTGTGACATTCCCTTAGGCTCCTCCCACAACAGACACCGTCTGGTCTATGAGGAAGATGTGGGCGAGGGACCCAGCAACCTGTGCTTGGAGAGAGAGGAGAGGAGGAGGGGAAAGAGGAGCAGGGGTAGCCTGGTGAGGAGTGTGGGAGGGGAGGGGAAGAGGAGGACTCGTGAGGTAGAAGACCAAGTTGGCGTGTCCTGGACAGGACCCCTGTCCTGGACCCCCTCGGTCTCCCACTCCCAGAGGAGTGGACAAGGGGACCGGAAGGGGAATCGTGAGGTAGAGGATGATGTCGTTCTGTCCTCGATCGTTCTGTCCTCTGTGGACGCGTCGTCCTCCTCCTCCGTCTTGCTGTCCCAGAGGAGTGGGGGAGCGAAGAGGAAGAGGAGGAGTTGTGAGGTAGAGGATGATGTCCCAGGCGAGCAGGTGATCGTTCTGTCCTCTGGGGACACGTCGTCGTCCTCCTCCTTCGTCTCAGTGTCCCAGAGGAGTGGGGGAGCGAAGAGGAAGAGGAAGAGGAGGAGTTGTGAGGGAGAGGATGATGTCCCAGGCAAGCTGCCGGTGATCGTTCTGTCCTCTGGGGACACGTCGTCCTCGTCCTCCGTGTCCCTGTCCCAGAGGAGTGGGGGAGCGAAGAGGTAGAGGAAGACGAGGAGTCGTGAGGTAGAAGTGGAGAAAGATGGCTCGAGCGAGTTGCTGGCTGTGTCCCCTGGGGACATGTCTTCGTCTTCCCTGTCCCCGCCCCAGGATGAGACGAAGAGGCGCTGTCTGCAGCCCAAGAGAACCAGAACGGACCCTCCTACTCCCCCTGCTTGCTCACTGCAGCCCCCTCCTACCCAGCCTGCCTGCTCACTGCTGCCCCCTACTGCCCAGCCTGCCTGCTCACTGCTGCCCCCGACTACCCAGCCTGCCTGCTCACTGCTGCCCCCTACTGCCCAGCCTGCCTGCTCACTGCTGCCCCCTACTGCTCACCCTGCCTGCTCACTGCTGCCCCCTACTGCTCACCCTGCCTGCTCACTGCTGCCCCCTACTGCTCACCCTGCCTGCTCACTGCTGCCCCCTACTGCTCACCCTGCCTGCTCACTGCTGCCCCCTACTGCTCACCCTGCCTGCTCACTGCTGCCCCCTACTGCCCACCCTGCCTGCTCACTGTTGCCTACGGCCCTCACGTTCCACAGAGGTTAGACAGACACACACACGATAGACAGACAGACAGACAAATGAAGAGATAGATGGATAGACATTTGACAGAGTGTGTGTGTGTGTGTGTGTGTGTGTGCGTGCGTGTGTGTGTGTGTGTGTGTGTGTGTGAATCAGCTGTATTTGAGGGGAAGTATGTGGAGCTGGGCTGTCTGGGAACAGGAGGTTTCGGAGCGGTCTACGCAGGACACCGCAGAGATGACAACCTGCCTGTGAGACTCACACACACACACACTCACACACACACATACACACTAGGGCTGAACGATTTGGGGAAAAAAACTAATTGCGATTTTTCTGACTGAAATTGCGATTGCGATTCGATTTGCGATATTTTTTAAAAACATCAATATTCACTGTGTAATGGATTTAAAGACCTACCACATGAGATTGCATGAGAAAATCAACTGTTCTATATTCTAATGCAAGGATGAAAATATAAATAGCTTCCAACTTTTCCAACTTGTAGGCCTTTTATTGATAAATAACAGCAGCATCCATCCATCCATCAACATACACGTCTTTCACAGTGTCCGTGGGCATGGAACATACATGAGCTATTAGGACTAGGACATTTTCAAGAGGCAAGTCAATCACTTATAGCTCAGGAGCAGCATCCAAGTTGCACATTCTGCCATCAAGTTAAATAAAGTAATAATAATAATAAATAAAACTTTACAATAAGAAAATAACAGGATCTTTCAGTAAATAATCTCTGGCATTGCAAAAGAGGTAGGTCGTTCACAGGAACAGCAACGACAATGTTAAACAGAATGCAAAAAATGTGCGGCCTCTAGGATTAAGTGCATAACAATTATTCAAAACAGAAGCATAGTGGCCCCGGACCAATCCCCCCTCCCTCCATCTCTCTCTCCATTCCTTTGTCCCTCCCTCCCTCCCTCTGCCCCCCCATCTCTCTCTCCCTCCCTCCATCCCTCCCTCAATCTCTCCCTTCATCCATCCCTCCCTCAATCTCCCTTCATCCATCCCTCCCTCAATCTCTCCCTTCATCCCTCCCTCCCTCAATCTCTCCCTTCATCCCTCCCTCCCCCACTCTCCCTTCATCCCTCCCTCCCCCACTCTCCCTTCATCTATCCCTCCCTCAAATCTCTTGCTTCATCCCTCCCTCTCCCTTCATCCACCCCTCCCTCTGTTCCTCCCTCCCTCTCCCTTCATCCCTCCCTCCCTCTCTCCCCCTTCATCCCTCCCTCCCTAAATCTCTCCCTTCATCCATCCCTCCCTCTCTCCCTCAATCTCTCCCTTCATCCATCCGCATACAGTTCTGGGAGGGCGACTTGACTGAAATATGTGCGGGAGGGAAGCACGTATCTTTTATCCAGCGTTTGGACAAGGTTTCGAAACCCGTCTTTTGTCACGGTGTTAACAGGCACCATGTCTTTAGCGAGGTACTTTGTCACGGCGTTGGTTACCTCACGGTGCCTTCGTGATCCTTTTTCATACGGGGTAACGCTTGCAAATGAGTGTGAAATGGAGGATTGTTTGCTAGACTGGGGTACATTGCTAACGTTACTTTCACTCGCTTTTTTGGCCCTGCAGGCATCGTATATCTCCTTGTGGTGCTTACTCAAGTGTTGATACAGGCTGGTGGCGTTTCCCCGGGATGTAGCAACTGTTCCGCGGCAGGTCTTACAAAGCACTTTTCTCTGTTGTACATCTGTCCCCTGAAACCCGAAATACTGCCATATTACGGATGTACTGCTTTTCTTAGCTATTAAATGCTCCATTTCTTCTGGCTCAGCCGATGATATTTCCGGGTCACGAAGACGTTGGCTACTGAGCTACCGGTGTAGGCTAGCCATGTGTTCAGTTCACTCGTAGTTTCACTCATGTTGTTGTTGGGCGGACCCTGCAGCAGTTGCCATTGGCCACTTTTGATTGTTGAGCAAGCACCGTATTAATGATTGGTGAGCATAACTGTCATCCAAGGGGAAACGCTGGTCCAGACCCAGACACGCTGCAGCCTAAAATAATCGCAGCCTTTGCGATTTGCTAATCGCGTTGTTTCAAATCGCAATTTCGATTTGAAATCGATTAATCGTTCAGCCCTAATACACACACACACACACACTCCCTCACACACACACACACACACATACACTCACTCACACACACACTCCCTCACACACACACATACTCACACGCACACACACACTCCCTCACACACACACTCACCCGCACGCACACACACACACACACACATACACTCACTCACTCACTCACACACACACTCCCTCACATACACACACACTCACACGCACGCACACACACTCCCTCACACACACACACTCACACACACACACACACACTCCCTAACACACACACTCACACGCACACACACACACACTCCCTCACATACACACACTCTCTCACACACACACTCCCTCACACACTCACTCTCTCGCTCACTTACTCACTCACCAACAAGCACTCATAGAATCTTAGAAAAATAATATAATTTTATAGTTAATGTTATTTTCTTATGAGTCAGGGCATGTGTATGCATATCTCCTCCTGTAGGTGGCGATCAAACACATCCCCCTGGCCAAAGTCAGACGTACTCCCGTGGTGAGAGCTCCGCCCCAATCTCTTCACCTTTGACCTCATTCCAATATGTAGCCTAGACTATAAAGCCTATTGAATTACAAAGTACAAAGCACTTCCCCAGGCTGTCATTGAGCTGTAAATAGAATGTAGTATGTAGTATGTAGTATGTAGCATGTAGTATGTAGTATGTAGCATGTAGCATGTAGCATGTAGCATGTAGTATGTAGCATGTAGCATGTAGTATGTAGTACGTGGGTGAGCGTGCTGGTCTCTGTGCTCCAGACCCTGGATGGGGAGCAGTGGCTGGTTCCTCGGGAGGTGCAGCTGCTCCTGCAGGCGGCGGGGGGAGGGGGGAGGGCGTCCGTGGCCCTCCTCGACTGGTACGAGCTGGACCAGGAGCTGCTCCTGGTCCTGAAGAGACCCGTGCCCTCCGTGGACCTGTTCGATTACGTGGAGGAGAGAGGGGGAGTCCTGCAGGAGGACGAGGCCAAGGTCAGTATCGGAGTGTGTGTGTGTGTGTGTGTGTGTGTGTGTGTGTGTGTGTGTGGATGAAGAGAAAGGGTGTATATCTTGCGACACTCATCGCAGGGAATTGATATCAAGAAGGCAGTCTATTATTATTAGAGTAAATATTTAGCCCCTCCCCCTCCTCACTGTCGTCCAATCACTGCGGTTCTGTCCAGGATCTTCTGAGGCAGCTGGTTCTGGCCGTGATCGAGGTCCACTCCAGCGGGGTTCTCCATAGAGACATCAAGACAGCCAACATTCTGGTTGAGACCGGTTCCGGTTCGCCACGGCTTCGGATCGTGGACTTTGGATGTGGCTGCGCTCTGCGAGAGGGACTCTACACCGACTTTAGTGGTACGATCCAAACTCAGTGGTACGATCCAAACTCAGTGGTACGATCCAAACTCAGTGGTACGATCCACACTCAGTGGTACGATCCACAGTCAGTGGTACGATCCACACTCGGTGGTACGATCCACACTCAGTGGTATGATCCACGCTCAGTGGTACGATCCACGCTCAGTGGTACGATCCACACTCAGTGGTACGATCCACGCTCAGTGGTACGATCCACACTCAGTGGTACGATCCACACTCGGTGGTACGATCCACACTCGGTGGTATGATCCACACTCAGTGGTATGATCCACGCTCAGTGGTACGATCCACGCTCAGTGGTACGATCCACACTCGGTGGTACGATCCACGCTCAGTGGTACGATCCACACTCACTCCTCTATTCATCCCACTATCTAGGAACACTACTGTCAGACACATCAGACACATCTGTTAAGAGCGTGTGTGTGTGTGTGTGTGTGTGTCAGGCACCCGCCAGCACACCCCTCCAGAGTGGTTCCTCCACGCCGCCTATGAAGCCGTCCCCTACACGGTCTGGCAGCTCGGCGTGATGATGTATGACATGCTGTGTGGGGACCTGCCCTTCAAGACACGCCGCCACATCATCAAGAAGGAGCCCTACATCGTGGATTACTTGTCCGGAGGTAAGACACACACACACACACACACACACACACACACACACACACACACACACACACACACACACACAGACCAGATGTAAGACATACACTTTCTCCCTCTCTGCCATCTTATACTCTCTCACTCCTTCCATCCTGACTCACTTCTCTCTCTCTCTGTCTGTCTCTCTCTCTGCCTGCTCTCTCTCTCTCTCTCTCTCTCTCTCTCTCTCTCTCTCTCTCCAGAGTGTCAGGACCTGATGAGGAGGTGTTTGAGCAAGAGTCCCGCCGGTCGGCCCACGCTGGAGGAAATGTTGCTCCACCCTTGGCTGCACCAGGCGTCCCGCCCTGCTCTGTGACCTTTAGGACCGTCTTCACCCCCCGTCTGACCCCACCGTGACCCCAGTTCACCCCCTGTCTCACCCCACCGTGACCCCAGTTCACCCCCCGTCTCACCCCACCGTGACCCCAGTTCCTCCCCCGTCTGACCCCACTGTGACCCCAACTCTGACCCAGTAGGTGACCCTGACCCTGTACATGACCCTGACCCTGTAGTAGCAGAACTTGTAGCAGACCCTGTCCCGGTCTGTGACCCCTTAGCTGTGGCTGTCCCCAACCCTAAGCCTGACCCTGTTCCAGAACCTGTCCCCCCCATGGCCTGTCCCCTCCATGGCCTGTCCCCTCCATGGCCTGTCCCCTCCATGGCCTGTCCCCCCCATGGCTTGTCCCCCCCATGGCTTGTCCCTTCCATGGCTTGTCCCCTCCTTGGCCTGTTCCTTTCATGGCCTGTCCCTTCCATGGCCTGTCCCCTCCATGGCCTGTTCCTTTCATGGCCTGTCCCCTCCATGGCCTGTGCCCCCCATGGCCTGTCCCCTCCATGGCCTGTCCCTTCCATGGCCTGCCAGAACCCTTGTTGTCAGATGTCTCCTCTTCCTGGTCGGCGCCCTGAGCCGCCCCCCCCCCCCCGGCCGGCCGCCTGACGTTTCCTGTGCGGCTTCTGCCCCGCCCCCCTGGTCGTCCGCCTGAGGTGACCTGCTGGGTGTCTGTCTGGCGCCTGGGTCCTCTGCCTCAGCTCTCCAGCTCCGCCCCTGGTGACGTGTATGACGCCTTAATTAAACTTTAACTTTAATTAAAGTCTTCAAAGTTCTTTGTTCAGTAGTTGAAGTCAGATCAATAAGGCACTGGTAACACTTGGATCCGATGCAACAGGCTTTATTGCTTGTTCAACAGTAACAGACAATAAGACCAGTGGGCTCTCGAGAGATGACACACAGACTGACTTGTGACAGCGTCTTATATACCTTCTCTGGGTTATCCCCGCCCTTCTAGCTTGACCACAACCCATTTTTTAAAACACACCCCTAATTTGGCACAATTATAATAGTGTATTAACATATACATTGCAAGTGCTTCCCCCTAGTGGTAAGAGTTCCCCGGTAATACTTAATGGTGTATTGAAACTGTATTGTAAGTGCTTCCCCCTGGTGGTGGGTGAGCTGATTCACAGTTTTAATTCACCATTAGCTTCGTCTCTGACCCATGCCAATTTTTAAAAAACATTATTCATATGTGACCGCCGCTGGTAATTTGGTCCTCAACTAGGCATTTTCATTTTTCAGTTTTTTACAGATTATGAAAGTGCAGATTGTAAGCTTTCAAATGAGGTCTCATACATTGAAATCTGAACATATTTGAAGAAGATATGCTTATTTGAATGCTAGTACTGCCAAATCAACTTAGCTGAGAAATCCCCCTCCAAAGGTCTCCAACATTTTCACACCTCTGACTGCCAGGTAATGGGCGTGAACAATAGCCTGGTAACCCCTCCCCCAGCCACTCCCCCACTGGACGATCTGTCATTATCTGTCAGAGTGGCTGTCAACTTGGGGTATTAACTAAGAGTGGCAGCCGAGTGGGGTGCTCTCTCACTGATGACCCCACACTCTTTGAGTCAGTATTAATCTTGTGTTGTGAATGCAGTTAAGAACAATATAAGATGAAGTTCAAATTTAACGTTCTTTATTGTCACATACATGATATAAAGTACAAGCATAAGTAGTTTTAAGTGTACAAAAAAAGGCAACAGTCTAAGTTTTAAAGTGTACAGTCAGTTGTCTGTTTTATAGACAAGGTGCATAGTGTTCATTGTGATCAAGTGTACAACAAAGTAATAACAGTCCCCAGCTCAATGCTCAAGGTAATAACAGCAGTACTCAGCTCAGTATTCAATATTCTAACAATGCAGTCTGTGCAAGTGTGGGCAAGTCTGTGCAAGAGAACAAGCAACGCTTCAGTATACAAACAGGAAAACAGGAAAGGCTGTGGCCTTTCTCCTGCAGTGCTGTCCGTCCTGATGATCTGCAGTGAATCTACAAGCGGACAGTCTTGTTCTGAGCTGCTGTGGAGTTTGGCGGGGGACATGTGACGTCTCGTCCCTCATCAGAACAGAACTCTCTGATCTTGTCAAAGAGATACGTCTGTCTGGCCATGTCCAGTCCGGGTGGGGCTTGCACAAGAAGACCTTCTCTGGGGGGCAGGACATCAGGCTTGCGCCGGTGCCGGTGCATCACAGTGTTCTCTGGCCACAACCATGCCAGGTCTCTCAGCATCAAAACTGCAATAGAATAGAAGGAGGAAAATACATTAAACTATTGCCCACAGTACTGGCACTCCATATAGATAAAATAGTACCAGAATGTGTTGATTAAATAGACTAGCTAATGCATGATAGGATGAACGTATTCTCACCTGTTGTGCAAAATCAAAGCTGTACTGCATAGTGATCTTCTTGCTGGCTGGTATGAAGGGAGAGCTGCAATTCCTTACAAGCTGGAGCTGGTTTTTGCTCATCCTGTAACCAAAACAAAGAAAAAGGTGTCAGACTACCATAGCTCTCATGCTCTCTCATTCTGTTTCTCTCTATAATATAGCTACCTAGCTCGATATTAGCTGCCACGCTGGCTAGTTTAGGAACAAAGGGCTAGCTCAGCTAACTAGCATGTTAGCTAACGTTAGCTAGCTAGCCTTTGTTATGCTAGCTAGACTTAGTCACTTGTTTAGAAAGGAGCTTCTGCTAAACGACTAACGTTAATGTAATGTAAACAGCACAGATAGTATAAAGATCAGCTTACCCCAAAGCAAAGCAGAATGCTTGGCGGTGGTGTGAATCTGGTACGTCGTTCGCGTTCGCTCGGTAGCAGCATGCTTTGTTACAGTCATCTCTGTATCACAGGTCATCAAGAATAAACTCCGTGTACGAACGAGTCCTGCTCTGCTGGAGTTTTAGCTGCTCTTAAAACTCTTTCCATGTTCTGGATGCCATCCCCGTCTTCTCTTTAGCAAAAGCTGTAGCATCCTTGGTAAACTTGGAACTGAATGTAAACAGCCGGCGTGTTGGGGAAGGGTGGGGGCGGAGAACCCGGAAGCAATAGCCAATGAAAACAAATCATGCTAATCGATCTGCCCGCCCCCAAGCCCGGCTCGAAATCAGCTAAAAACGAGCTTAGTTTGCAGACTAATTAAACGTATTTCGTGAACCTAAAACTGTTGTCTGTTATAGTAAGTAGGTTCTTCACAACTTCAACTTTGGTAATACACCAAAAAACAAAAAACGAAAAAAAACGTTTTTTTATATATTTTGCCCTCTAGCGCATTTCGGGGTTTGCCGAGTTGCGGACCAAATCACCAGCCGCTGTCACATATGTACATTCAAAAACATTATTCATTTGTACATTCATTTTGTCAAAACAACACATCGTGTTCAGTAGAAAAGACTTGCTAAACCTTATATTTTTTATGAGGGAAAAACTCTCTTATTCAATAGACATGTAGAGTATCATCTTAATTAGAACAAAGGGTTGGGTCTAATTAGGGCCTAATCAAATTAATACACGACACTGGCCAACCCCCAGGACGACCCCCTGAGGGGAACTGCTCCGCCCCTGGCCAGTCCAAGGACGACCCCCTGAATCGAACTGCTCCACCCCTGGCCAACCCCCAGGACGACCCCCTGAAGGGAACTGCTCCGCCCCTGGCCAACCCCCAGGACGACCCCCTGAGTCGAACTGCTCCACCCCTGTCCAGTCCAAGGACGACCCCCTGAGTCGAACTGCTCCACCCCTGGCCAACCCCCAGGACGACCCCCTGAGGGGAACTGCTCCACCCCTGGCCAGTCCAAGGACGACCCCCTGAATCGAACTGCTCCACCCCTGGCCAACCCCCAGGACGACCCCCTGAGTCGAACTGCTCCACCCCTGGCCAGTCCAAGGACGACCCCCTGAGGGGAACTGCTCCACCCCTGGCCAACCCCCAGGACGACCCCCTGAGGGGAACTGCTCCGCCCCAGGCCGTCAGCCTGAGCTCCCCTTTTCCCTGTGTGACATCAGCAGGAGCAGAGACAGAAAATGGATGCCTGAGCACTAGAACCAGGGCCGTTGTTGAGCGGTGAAAGGTGATGATGATTATAAGGGCCCACAAGCAAGCAGGGCCCACAAAAAAAACAAGAGGTCCCTCTTTCTATGATGAAATTATTCTGCATGTAGATCAGTCACTAATGCTGCATCAGAATTCAAATTAAGCCACAAATAATGCAATACAGATGAAAAAACGTTTAATTTCCTGAGCAATATCCCCCTTCTTAAATGGTTTGGTCCATGCCATGGTTCACGCTGGCAAGTCTCACCTCTTTTGACATTAACGTCACTATACCGGCTGGCTGTCAAATACTAGCACTAATAGCCTAACGTTAAATCATAAACATCATGCCCATACATAAATCCTGGCACCAGAAAAGAGTGGAGAGAGGCCAGGAGAAAAGGCAGCAGAGCGGGAGCATATAAGCAATTTTTTCCACAAGAAAGGTGAGAGTAGCTGTGTTGCTAGGAGACGGTCGGTCAGTTGCCCGCGGTCTCACATTAACCATGACAACGAGAGCCGTTAGCCTAGTGTGTGAAGAAAGTGCTAAGCTAGGTAGCTAACACTAGTAAGCTTACATTCTGGTAACAAGTCGATCTGGTTAGCTAGCTGCTAGATAACGTTAGCTACCATTAACTAGACAGCTAGCTACAGTTCTAGCAACCAGCCAACTACCGTTCTGGTAAACTAGCTGCTAGATAACGTTAGTTACCATTAACTAGACAGCTACTACAGTTCTAATATTAAATCTAATACAAATCCAG
The DNA here is from genome assembly GCF_949987555.1 of Borostomias antarcticus. Classification (NCBI taxonomy): domain Eukaryota; kingdom Metazoa; phylum Chordata; class Actinopteri; order Stomiiformes; family Stomiidae; genus Borostomias; species Borostomias antarcticus. The sequence continues at coordinate 3,104,909 of NC_140258.1, forward strand.
TAGCAGCAGCAAGGACACATGTTTCCATTCTTATGAATGCTTATATTATAATGTGCTATGCTAGCTAGCCGGTCCTGTTGACATGTCTTCTTAAAACCTTTATGTGCACAGAATCAGCTGTGGTCCCTCTGATCTAGACACCCACTCCCAGCCCCCAGAAGATGCTTTAGATGGTGAGTTAGTGACTGGTAGACACTGGTTGGCTATTAAACTTATTACTAAACTACTGTACTGCTATGAATAGCAAAATGTAGATGTAAGTTAACCCAGGTTAAGATAGCCTACATATGAAACAGTTACATTGCATAAAGAAATTCATGGCCAATAAATAAATAAATAGTGTTAAGTTAATTAATAAAAATTCATATAGAGTTGATTTCTTTGTAAAACCTTTATGTCCTGCTACTCACAGAATCAGCTGTGGCCTCGTCTGATCTAGACACCCACCCCCAGCCCCCAGAAGATGCTTTAGATGGTGAGTGAGTGAGGTAGACACTGGTTGGCTAGTTAAACTTATTACTGAACTAATGTACTGAATAGCAACATGTAGATGTAATCCAGGTTAAGATAGCCTACATATGAAACAGTTACATTACATAAAGAAATTAATGGTTAATAACTAAATAAATAGTGGTGTTAATTCATAGAAATTCATATAGAGTTGATTTCAGTTTAAATGCTGATTTGTTCAGTTTATTTTTTATTTTATTTTAGAGAGGGTATTTGCTCTTGAAATAAGAGAGGCGTTTATTAGCCAATCAACAGCCGCCTAGCCAGCTTCCTGAAAACTATCTAGTGCTACATAGATTTATTCCCATGTCTTAAGAAGACACTGTTCTGTTCTTCCTGTCTACAGAGCCAGGTCCTAGCCAGTCAGAAACAGAGAGTGAAGGGAGTGAAGAGGCTCAGAGTTCCAGTCATGAAACTGCATGACAGGGACAGTCCAAGCACAGATAATACACAATGCATAATTTATGTATATAATTATACCCAGTATCTATGGAGAGGTTAATTTGAAAAAGAACATAGAGAAACAGAAAAATAAATACAAAATGATACATAATAAAAAAATAAAAAATAAAATAAAAAGGGGTTGAAAAAAGTGGTGACGAAAAGTTGGAGGGGTGGGGGCCCACACCAATATTCTTTAAGGGGGCCCAGAATTCCTAGCAACGGCCCTGACTAGAACTACAGATCCCATTACCCCTCACGCTGGGGGATTGGGAGCTGAGTGATCTGATGAGCTGATCAGGCACACCTGAACCGAGTCACCAGTCAGGCCTGCCGAAAGACTCAACTACCCACAAACCAGGAGAGCTTGGGGGGCGAGAGGAGCCTGCTACGTGAACATTTGATGTTGTGTGTTATAGACCATTTAAGTTAAAGTTTTATTAAAGTAACTCTACATGTGATGAATAAAATACAAATAAAAATGATCATAAAAGTGCACCTGCCTCACTCCTTCATGTCCCTAGTTATCTGAGTTTTGGACAACAGTCTTTCAAACCATTTCAGAAGCCAGTCCATGGACGACCCCCTGAGTCGAACTGCTCCGCCCCTGGCCAGTCCAAGGACGACCCCCTGAGTCGAACTGCTCCACCCCTGGCCAGTCCAAGGACGACCCCCTGAGTCGAACTGCTCCACCCCTGGCCAACCCCCAGGACGACCCCCTGAGGGGAACTGCTCCACCCCTGGCCAGTCCAAGGACGACCCCCTGAAGGGAACTGCTCCACCCCTGGCCAACCCCCAGGACGACCCCCGGAGGGGAACTGCTCCGCCCCAGGCCGTCAGCCTGAGCTCCCCTTTTCCCTGTGTGACATCAGCAGGAGCAGAGACAGAAAATGGATGCCTGAGCACTAGAACCAGGGCCGTTGTTGAGCGGTGAAAGGTGATGATGATTATAAGGGCCCACAAGCAAGCAGGGCCCACAAAAAAAACAAGAGGTCCCTCTTTCTATGATGAAATTATTCTGCATGTAGATCAGTCACTAATGCTGCATCAGAATTCAAATTAAGCCACAAATAATGCAATACAGATGAAAAAACGTTTAATTTCCTGAGCAATATCCCCCTTCTTAAATGGTTTGGTCCATGCCATGGTTCACGCTGGCAAGTCTCACCTCTTTTGACATTAACGTCACTATACCGGCTGGCTGTCAAATACTAGCACTAATAGCCTAACGATAAATCATAAACATCATGCCCATACATAAATCCGGGCACCAGAAAAGAGTGGAGAGAGGCCAGGAGAAAAGGCAGCAGAGCGGGAGCCCAGCATATAAGCAATTTTTTCCACAAGAAAGGTGAGAGTAGCTATGTTGCTAGCTGAGACGGTCGGTCAGTTGCCCGCGGTCTCACATTAACTATGACAACGAGAGCCGTTAGCCTAGTGTGTGAAGAAAGTGCTAAGCTAGGTAGCTAACACTAGTAAGCTTACATTCTGGTAACAAGTCGATCTGGTTAGCTAGCTGCTAGATAACGTTAGCTACCATTAACTAGACAGCTAGCTACAGTTCTAGCAACCAGCCAACTACCGTTCTGGTAAACTAGCTGCTAGATAACGTTAGCTACCATTAACTAGACAGCTACTACAGTTCTAGTCTCCTCTACTGGTCCTGGTGATCGCAAATGGTGGTCTGACAGATGGAGCTGTGATAGAAGGGACTGGGTCAGATGGAGCTGTGACAGGTACCCTCTTCATCAGAGAGTCCGAAGTGCAAGTGTCCGTCCCTTGACAGACTTCTTCCCACTTCTTGCAAAAGAGTCTCTGACGCAGAGAGAGCTCCAGATCTCGTCTCCAGTGGGCCGTGGGCGATCGTGGAACGTCCAGCTCAGATTGTCCCTTTACCAACACACCACTACACACCTTGTTCGTGGATAGGTGGCTAGCGAGGCTGTGTCCTCTACTGGTCCTGGTCATGGAGAGTGGTGGACTGACAGATGGACCTGTGTCAGACAGTGCTGTGTCAGATGGAGCTGTGACAGACAGGGCTGTGTCAGGTTCCCTCTTCATCAGAGAGTCCGAGGTGGAAGTGGTCGCTCCTTCACAGACTTCTTCCCACTTCTTACAAATGAGCCTCTGACGCCGAGAGAGCTCCAGATCTCGTCTCCAGTGGGCCGTGGGCAGGGCTGGACTGGCCATGTGGTGTACCGGGCAAATGCCCGGTGGGCCGGACCTACTTGTGGGCCGACCTAAAAAAAAGAAAAAAAAGTTTTTCTTTGGGGGCTAACGGACGGCCCATAGAGCAGGGACAGCGGCCCATTGGTCCATTTTCTATACTGACACTGGTCTGGCCCAATCATATGTAGGCCCCACCCCTCCCTCTGTTAGTTTCAGGTGTCATTTGCGTGGGCCGTTAGAGAGCCAAAAGTCAGTGGATGGAGAAAGATGGATAAGGACAAGTATAGTAAACCAAAGCGCAAGGGGGGCGCAGAGAAATTACGAGCTAAAAAGATTAAAAGTCTTGAGGCGGATGCTGCAACATGTGAAAAACTTACTGATATGTTTGCGCCAGGGGCTGCTTCAACATCTACAGCCTCAGAACACCATGTTGAACACGAACTTGAAGGAGAGGTGGCTGGTGGCCATCGTGGCCGAGAGCAGGACAGGGAAGCCGAGGAGGGACAGAGACATGACAGGGCCGAGGAGGGACAGAGACATGACAGGGCCGAGGAGGGACAGAGACATGACAGGGCCGAGGAGGGACAGAGACATGACAGGGCCGAGGAGGGACAGAGACATGACAGGGCCGAGGAGGGACAGAGACATGACAGGGCCGAGGAGGGACAGAGACATGACAGGGCCGAGGAGGGACAGAGACATGACAGGGCCGAGGAGGGACAGAGACATGACGGGGCCGAGGAGGGACAGAGACATGACGGGGCCGAGGAGGGACAGAGACATGACAGGGCCAAAGAGGGACAGAGACATGACAGGGCCGAGGAGGGACAGAGACATGACAGGGCCGAGGAGGGACAGAGACATGACAGGGCCGAGGAGGGACAGAGACATGACAGGGCCGAGGAGGGACAGAGACATGACAGGGCCGAGGAGGGACAGAGACATGACAGGGCCCTGGAGGGACAGAGTGAGCAGGAGGAGTGTGTAGTTGAAACGGTAAGGAAATATAGCTGAAAGCTAAAAAAGCTATAGCTAAATATGAATATGGGTGACGGCTATCTGCTGGCTAGCGCCAGCTAGCATTAGCTAGGTACAGCTAGCTAGCATTATCTAGCTTCCCACCTCCCTGCCAAGCAAACCGGGTCGTAGCTAGCTTCGTTTGAGCTAGCTAGCGTTAACACTGTTTGTCTAGGCCAGCCAGATAACGTCAGTACTAGTAGTGCTAACGTTAGCACGTTAGCTTGGCAATTAGCACTAGCGCTATTACGAACGTTATCTATTCTGGCCTAGCCTAGCAGTGTTGCTGCTGCTGGGCTACTTAACGTTATATCTTCGAAGAAAAAGAGGAGCAGGCTAACGTTAGCTGTGTGTGGCCATGGTCCAAAATTAACCCTAGCCATTTACTAGCCAATGGCTGGCTGCTAAAAACCTATTGGTAATGGATAATTTACCAGCCAGTTGACTGGTAAGCCTAGCTCCTTTCAGGACTGTTACTAAGGGGCTAGGTTAAAAAAGTCATTCTCAACACTGAAATATATCAAAAGCAGACTGAGGAGCAGCTGTCTGCCAGCAAATTGGAAGCCTTCATGTTGATGGCCACTGAAAAAGACGTCCTTGTTGCTTTGGACACAGACACTGTCATTGACAAAGTGTCAGAGAAGAGTGAGCTACTGAGGAAACTTATAGTAAGTTGATATGAAATTGTTGTTATTATTATAATAAAATTATTCATAATAATGTAGCAGCTTTTTAGACTGAAGATAGTGTGATCATGTGACTCATTATTACCCCCCCTCCCCTGTCTCTCAAAGGATGCCCGGCCCTAACTTGTGTGGTTCATTGTCCATTGTTGATGAGGGTATTCAGAGGGCCATGCAGCCTTTTCCACTAAGTATACAATACATGCAACTATGTTTTTATATTTTCTAGAATCTGTCATTTAATCATTTATAATTTTAAAATGATCATTGATCATGTCTCATCTCTCTCTCACTCCCCCCCCCTCTCTCTCTGTCAGGATATTATTGTTGAGGGTATCCAGAGGGTCATGCAGCCTTTTCCAGTAAAGATAAAGGTATTATGATCATGTAATTACCAGTACTGTGATCAACTCAATCAATTATAATGTCTTAGTCTCACCTTTCTCTCTGTCTCCCCTTTTCTCCCTCTCTCTCTATCAAAGGTTGCCCTCATTTGTTTGAAAAGAAGCACTTTGCTTTTAACTGGAGTGGACTTCACAGGCATCCTTTTTTATGTAAGTAGTGAGTTTACAATCTATGCAACTGCTTACATTTTCTAGAAGATATTGTTACTATCTGAATCTATAGTTTATCTCACTTATCGTGTCTCATCTCTCTTCCTCCCTCTTTCTCACTCAGGATGCCATTGTTGATGAGGGTATTCAGAGGTCCATGCAGCCTTTTTCCAGCAAGTAAGTATACAATTCATGCAACTCTGATCATCTGAATCTGTCATTTAATCATGTATGACTTATCATTGATCATGTCTCATCTCTCCCTCTCTCTCCCCCCCCCCCCTCTCTCTCTCTCTCTCTTTCTCTCTCTCTCAGGAGATGCCATTATTGTTGAGGGTATCCAGAGGGCCATGCAGCCTTTATTACTAAGTAAGTATCAAATACATGCAACTATCTCTCTACATTGTTCTCAATTGAAGATACTGGACCAGTACTGTGATCATTTAACTCCATCAATTATCATTCTCACCTTTCTCTCTTTGTCTCTCCCTCTCCCTCTTTTAAAGGTTGCCTTGTTTGAGGAGGAGATCTTATCAGCCCAGTGGAGTTCACAGGCAACATTTTGAGTTACTTGTATACTTTGTACATATTTCTATACTTACATTTGAATAATAATAATTTAATAAATAATTTGAAATTATACTTTGACTTCTATCAGAGCTTTTTCTTTGACAATTTCTTGTACTTCTACTGTAACTGTTACTTGAGTATGGAGATTGTGTACTCCACGGCCACGTCTGACCACCAGGGAGTCAAGAGTGAGTGAGTACACTCGTCCATTTGCACTGGTACACTTGTCCACGGAACTTACTCATCTTTGTAGTGGTTTGGGGAAATAGTACGGTGGTATTGCATATTTAAAGGGGCCGCAAGGATTTCGTACTGGTGGGTGGTGTCCGGCCGATTGTGGTGGGCCGGTCTGGGCCAAAAATGCCAGGGCCGATTTTTTGTCCCAGTCCAGCCCTGGTAGAGGAGACAGCCCCGCTAGCCACCTATCCACGAACAAGGTGTGTAGTGGTGTGTTGGTAAAGGGACAATCTGAGCTGGACGTTCCACGATCGCCCACGGCCCACTGGAGGCGAGATCTGGAGCTCTCTCTGCGTCAGACTCTTTCGCAAGAAGTGGGAAGACGTCTGTCAAGGGACGGACACTTGCACTTCGGACTCTCTGATGAAGAGGACACCTGACACAGCCCCGTCTGTCACAGGTCCATCTGACCCAGTCCCTTCTATCACAGCTCCATCTGTCAGACCACCATTCGCGATCACCACCCCCATGGCGTCTAGTGGTGTGCTAGTAAAGGGACAATCTGACAGATATACACAATCAAGGACAATAAAGACACAATACATAACAAATAACCCCACGATGACAGACCGACCAACACCGATCTACCCAACCACCCACCTACCAACCACATGTCGAGGCCACTGGGGCAACTCGAGCTCTTGAGATGACATCTATCCTCACATCCTGGTCCAAACTACCAGAGTTTAGTTCATCAGCACTGTAGACAGGATTCTTCTTCATCATATCCACGTATGTTGTCTTCAGAGCTTGCTTGGGTTCCCAGAGGACAAGGTTTGAAGTGATGAGGTCAGGGCGTTCGCTATGGTCAGCTATCCTTATTCTCCACCGATGTATCTGTGTTCATCAGCGGTAGACCAACGTAGAGGTCAACAATGTTCATGTGTTCCATCCACAAGATGTCCTCGGCCGTACAGAGGTAGGTGTAGACTACCCACCTACCTACCTCCATGGTACATCCAAGATGTAGTGTGATTTTTTTTCAGAATTTTATCTCAAAAATTGAATTTTTAAAAATATGTTTAAATCTGTCCTCTGAAACCAACACTTCATACAGAGAAAACTACATTACCCACAATCCAACGCAAGCTCCACGAATCGGAGACATCGCTGTTGGCAACCCTAACCAACCCCAGCTGAGGATTACAATGACTAAATCGATTGATTGGCAACTGACTGAGTACACAGCTGCTGAAGTTAATGTTCAATTATGAAGAAAAGCAAACAAAACCTGTAAAAATTAATAAACATATCTCATCCCACATTTTTCAATCAATTAACACCAAACTTGCTACACTGGATCTTCAGACTGTCATTCACAAACTCATTGACCAGATTGTTGAATTATCAAAATCGAGCTTACAATGCATCAAAATGTTTTAGAAATGTTTTACGATACGAATGTACAAAATGAACATTGGAATGTCAACTTTCTTGTTGTCTTCCTATTCTCTCGCTTATTGCTCCTAAACTTGTCGGAAATTGCCTGGCTCCGCCTCATCGCTGCGTAGCAGCTTTAATTATGTATTGGATTTTGGGGGGGATTTGCAAAACTAAATTTTTGGAAAGGGTATTGTGTAAGGAATCAGAAAATTTATGTTTTTGTCCGGATATCTATGTGGTGGCCATCTTGGAATTTACAAAATGGCTGCCGTAAACATTTAAGGTGGAACATTGATTTTAACCGCTAAACCTACATTTCCAGGGTTGACAAATCCAGTAGTGCCAACAAAAATAAGGTAGAATTGTCTAAATGCATTTTTACACTTTTCATTGAGGAGTTAACAGATTATGTCTTACAAGTTCAAAATTTAGCAAGTGTGAACTTTGTAACTCTGTAACCATCTTCAACATCATGACATGTATGTTTAGACCACAGTATGATCACGATTAAGCAACCTTTTTCATTAGACAGTCTCTATACATCATCATAATCATCATCGCTTTCGTGCGTCACAGCTTGAGAATCATGATTGTTCTGGTACTGGCTGATGACTCAGTATGGCCCAATGCAAGTGTCAATCTGACTGTTCTTGCGGAGTGGAGGGCGGAGGCAAGGGCAGAGGATGGACAAAGAGAGGAAGGGCAGAAGAGAGAGCAAGGTGGGCGAGGGAGAAGCTGAGATGATGGAAGAGGGACTTCCGGTCCTTCCTCTTTTAAGGTTACTTATGATCATATACAATGGTTCAGATAAAAACTAGCACTTTTGAGAAAGTCTGTTAATTGCTCTACCACCGTTTTGGTCATACAATGGATGTGGGTGGGCACCGTGAAAAATCATTCAAAAAACAAACTTCCAGAAAACTGCAGGTCTGCTGCAACTCTTGGTTCTTTTAAAACGAGCCTGAAGACTTTTGCAACTGCTTTCTAAGAGGAGTTATGTTTATCTGTATACTGCACTGTAACCTTTATTCCTGTACTCTATTTGTCCTGCTTTTAGTTTTAAATGTCTTGCATTTTGTTTTAATGCTTTTAATGTCTCATGTAAAGCACCTTGAATTGCCCTGTGGCTGAAACGTGCTATATAAATAAACTTGCCTTGCCTATTATGTTGACAATGCACTCCTAGACGGGGAGGGAACATGTCTATGTTCCCCGGGTCCTATGTTCCCCCCAAAAAACCTGGGGAACATAGGATCCGGGGAACATAGAACCCTTTTTGGGGGGGGGGGACATAGGACCCGGGGAACATAGGACCCGGGGAATATAGGGATGACCCCAACGGGGAAGCACCTCAGGGCGGCCAAACCACAACGAGATGCACATGAAAACCTGCTGGTTTGAACACACAACAAAGATATATTTTTTATTTGCATTAAACCAACAACTAAATAATCAAAAGCCGTAGTGGACTATGGATTTCAAAATCAGCTTTTCGGAATAGCGAACCTTCGGAATAAAGACATTTTGGAATAACGACATGTAACCTCTAGGGCAGGCATCGTCAACGTGCCCCCCAAAGCTTCCCATCCGGCCCTCAGAAGTATTTTGAATATCTAAAATAAATAATCGTCCAATATTGAAGCAACACCAAAAATAGTTGTGATCAAAATAATTTCATTAGGAATGATTTATCGATCCCAAATATGTGGTTTTGACAGTGGGTTCTAAAAAATGTCATATTATTATTAGCCAGTAGCCTAGCCTACCACGAACTATTTACATATTTACAAACTTGCTCTTTTTTTGTTGCTGTATAACATTAGCTTTATTTATTTTATTTTATTTTTTTACAGTGCAACCCTAGTAGCCTACATCAGCCATGTGATGATGATGGACATGGAACAAACTATTGACTTATTTACAAACTAGTTTTTTTGTTGCTGTATAACATTAGCTTTTTTCTTTTAAACAGCATAGGTCTGTAAACCTAAAGAATAACAGGAAAAAATATAGCCTACATGGCTTAATTAAAACTTAACCTAACGTCACCAGTATCTAGGTAAATAGCCGTTTCTGACAATATGATTGGTTGTTGCGGGAGGGATCCCAGTGCGTGTGGTGTGTGTGGGCGAGCGTCCTGACTCGTGAGCTGAGCTTGCTTCCTTGTCAACACAATAATTCCCCAAATGACCAGAAAAACTAGCTAGATTTGTCGCTAGTCGCTTTTCATGAAATAAGTCGCCAGGAGGGTCTGGAAAGTCGCTAAATCTAGCGACAAAGTCGCTAAGTTGGCATCACTGCTTGCTTCGCTGTTTGAATAGCGGTAGATTGACAAGTCAGTAGCCTATCTTCATGTAAGAATATGGACAACTCATAGGCTCATTTAACATTTAATTTTACTTTAAACACCACTAATGTAAAAACTGTAACATATACCCACTTCTTTACTCAGAGTTACCCGCGTAGGCTATTTAGTCACCACTACACCCCTGCTAAACAGGGACTTCTGCTGGTCATCTTAGTAAACTGACCAGCGCGGCAACAGCACTTGCTATTTCCAGGCTATTAATTCACACTTTAACTAAATAAAATAGTGTGTACATTAAATCCATTGGATAGACTGGGCCACGTGACCAACAGACCACGTGATTCCATTTATTAATTTCACCTTTCGAAACAAAATAATGAATATAGTGATGGATAACTGTGGCTACACGAGCCGAGAACCAAAAAAAGGCCATTTTGGAAGAGGTGTTTCCATTATTGGTTTAGACACAAAAAACTGAATTATGGTCGATTTACTGTTTATTCGTTTTGAAATTATAATGGAATAAGGAATAATACGATGATACCCTGACCGATTACCTTTATTTAATTTAGCCAATAATGCCTATCCATCTCTATCGAAAACGTGGACAATTAACGACTGCAGCGCTGAGTGACGGACACTATCGGTTGTTATCCGACCAGCCTTTTAAGCGCTCCTATTTAATTCTGAATGTGGGAGTGTATTAATAAGGGGTATCGTTGGGTCTTAAGCAAAAAGAAAATAGCCTAAATCTATTTAAATCTAGTCTACATTTATTTCAATTAGTTGGCCGCCTGGACTAGCCATCAAGTCACAGTGTTCTAGCCGGTCTGTGACATCACGGGCACTACGGCGTAACATGCACACGTAACAGCGGCAAGGTACATCCTGCTGTAACAAGTGGACAAGCCTCAGTGCGGTGTGTGCGATGAGAAGAACATGTTGCTAAAGATGCGACTTTGTCAATATGTTCGCTAGTGGAATAACTCATGTTTTTAGTACCCGAGAGAGGGTGCCGTGTGGACATGTACACCAAGGTCCTGAGGCGACGCCCTTTCAGACAATCCCGTTCCTGGATCTTGATCTGACATTCCTCTGCATGGGAGTTTTGTTCGCTCTCTCTTGAATCGGTTGCGCAGGACGGGCGAAAGCATTTGCCAAGAATGTTTTCGTTAATCAAGAACTAAAGTCGGAGGTTCGAAGACGATCAGATACCGTCGTAGTTCCGACCGTAAACCATGCCGACCGGCGATCCGGCGGCGTCCACACCTACGACCCGCCGGGCAGAGCACTGTCTGTCGCCGGTTCATCTGACACAGCACCGTCTGTCACCGGTTCATCTGACACAGCACCGTCTGTCACCGGTTCGGTTTTGATCCATATGTAGGCTAGTATGTATGCCCTGTGTATTCTGCATAGTAGACATGAGGATTAATTTGCCTTGCAGTGCCTTCCCTTCTCATTTGAGTGTAGACTGGGGTCATTTGTGCCAGTGCGTGTCTGACGGGAAAAAAAATGCATCCGTCTTTTGTGAAACGTTTATTATAGTGAAATGAAACCTGCTCTATGAATCACTCAGCCCGTCTCGAACTTCCACAATGTAGACTATACGTATTGTTACACTAGTTGAGCCTTATATATGATAATTAATGTCTACCGACTCATACAGGCTACTACTATATATATATATATATATATATATATATATATATAGGCCTATATATATATATATATAAAGTAGTTGTGTTGATAAATATGCATACTATTCATATTCATGTACTGGGCGAAAATGTTTTCTATTTTAATTATGTTAGCTCATCGTAACATTACGCAGACAGAAATATACTGAAAATAGTGCCAGAAACAAGCCGGCGGTGTGATTGGTTGATTCCGCTGTCACATTTGATGACGTGCAGAGGAGTTCCCGTCCCCTCCCTCCAGATGAAGCGAAAAACAGGAAATACTCCAGTTTTCTGACCTGCGTCAATATTTCTTTTTTCAAAGGAGCGTATGCAAAAATCGACAATTGGAAAAACGAGTCCAAATAGTCAAATTTATATTTAACATCAGGTATTGCAACCAATTACGTATTATTCTATTTAGTCACGTCATTGATCAAATTAAACTGATAAACGTTACACGGACCATGGCACCACTCCAAAACTCCGAAAATTACAGAAGGTCCACCATTCCGAAAATTACCTAAGGTCCGACACTCCGAAAAATTACTTAAAGTCCAGGTTAACCCAGTTCAAAATTTTGTTATGAGCTTCACACACCACAGGAAAACATGTAAAAATGTCGCTAAGTATATAAAATAAGGCTTCAAAATCGGCAGCATTCTCTGGTCTGAGACTGTGGGGGCGTGTCTGCTGAAGGCACCGAAGCCACACCAAATTGCGTGGGGAGGGGGTGTAGAGGGAAGAACCTGTCAAATAGTACCGTTCTCTGGTCTGCATATTGTCACACTGGCACGCCGTCTCTTTTGTGGTAGGAAGGCACAGCTTTGTGAAAACAGAGAGGAGTTGAAATGACACTTCAATCAATCAATCAATCAATCAAAGCTTTATTTGTATAGCGCATTTCATACCCAGAGGCAACACAATGCGCTTTACAGAGAACAAGGGAGGTGGGCATACGACCCACTCTCTACATATTCCAGAGGGAAGCAAAAAAACAGTAATCACCCGGGGGCCAGATAAGTGAGCTGTAAAAATTCTTCCCTGACCCCTCTCAACAAAACACTAGACACTTGTCTAATGAGTCAAACGCACAGATGCTTCCTCCTAACCTACCTCCTGACAAACAACACAGGTAAAACTGTAGCTACTCTATACCAACGCGCCAGTGTTACTGCCCTTAGATGCAAAATACAAAAACAGGCAACGAGGAATGTATGAGTCTGTCCCTATTTTCTCCCTGCCACCTCCGGACCCATTCCTATCCCTCCCAAGCGATCCTGTCGTCCCTTGGGATCAATGGAAAAAGTTGTTTAAAATGTACCTTTTAGTCACTGGCTTGAACAGCGCTGATAGCGCGAAGAAGCGTACACTACCGGAGTTGATAATCGGGACAGACTCATCCACTCTCGTTGGCAATGTTATGTGTGAGAATAACGAGCACTCGGCTTCAACTTTCCCGCAACATATCCAACAGAACTGGAATGTTCAGCCAGTAGCCGCCGAGCACCGCTTCACTGGGAGAGGGTGCGTCTTTCTCCAGCTGGTCTACTTAACCATCCCCCTCGCTCCCGCCTCCCGCTACCGGTGAACCCATACGCACATCAGGTGCCACAAATATGGCAGGCAGTTTCTGTATAGTTAACGCTTATAGTCATAATATATCATCCGTAACGTTATTTGGTGGGTGGTCGCCTGGTCGGTGCTGCTAGCTATGTTAGCTAGACTAAGGCTATATACACACTCCCATCTGCAACAAGCTACATGGCTAATGTTAGCTATAATTCCTCCTAAGATTACATATAATTCATCATAGCTGACATTACCACATAAATGTCAAGACACATTTTGTAGATTAACGTAGCAGTGTATTTTCCTATTGCTTACGTTACCTAGCTAACGTTATAACGTTAATTAGCTATAAGCACACAAGGCAGCGGTGTCGGCACCAAAGGTTGATGCGACAGGAGGAGAATGGAGGCCGGGGAGGGAGATGGTTGGCTCCGCCGAATTCACCAGGACCTCATATTATAATTGCAGAATGTTTGCTGCAGAGGCGGGCGCTAGCGGTGATTGACTCTGTAACACCATTGCTCTTCAAAAATGCTAACCATTTGCTTCTCATTTCAGCTTTACTCGGGAGTGAAAGAAGGAGACCTTATCATCCCATTCCTGCTGGCATCCAGGAAGGATGCATTTTCGTTTAGTTTTATGCATAGGCATTGCTAACTAAGAAAAACTAGCTAATTCTAGACTGTTGGTTAAAACTAGCTAATTCTAGACTCAAGATTGAGCAGGAGAACCGAAGATTCAAATCCATTCTAGCTTTATATAGTGTTAGGGCGGGGATATGCTAAGAACACCGCTCTACGTCATCCGGTACCGTTTTAAGCCCGCCCAGAAAATCCAGAAATCAAAACTGGTCAAAAACACAAAACTGGTCTAACTTCACAATTCAGTACTACACATGGTTCATCCCATTTTCACATGTTATCAGCAATGCACCACTAACACATAGAATGTGTTTTCAAGCAAATCTCTGATTTTGGTTAACTGGGACTTTAAGCTCTGCCATTCCGAAATTATGATTTTCAAGGCCATGTCAGCTATGTGATACCAATTACTGTATGTCTACATGATTTGGGGCGGGACATTACACTCCATTTCCAGCTTTGTATTCCATGCGAGTGGGGTAATAGGCCTATTTGAGCATAGTAAGCAGTCTGCACAGTGATGCCAATTTAGCGACTTTGTCGCTAGATTTAGCGACTTTCCAGACCCCCCTGGCGACTTATTTCATGAAAAGCCACTAGCGACAAATCTAGCTACTTTTTCTGGTCATTTGGGGAATTATTGTGTTGACAAGGAAGCAAGCTCAGCTCACTCATTCTATTAATACAGCCATGCTCACGAGTCACGAGAGAACCTTTTTTTTTTTGCTGCCTTCACGTCCTCTCTCCCTCGCTCGCCCACACACACACCACACGCGCTGGGATCCCTCTCGCAACAACCAATCATGTTGTCAGAAACGGCTAGTTTACCTAGATACTGGTGACGTTAGGTTAAGTTTTAATTAAGCCATGTAGGCTATATTTTTTCCCGTAATTCTTTAGGTTTACAGACCTAAGTTGTTTAAAAGAAAAAGGCAAATGTACAGCAACAACAACAAAAAAAAGTTGTAAATAAGTCTATAGTTTGATTGTTTGTTCCATGCCCATCATCATCACATGGCTGATGTAGGCTACTAGGGTTGCACTGTAAATAAATAAAAAAAAGAAAGAAAAAAAGCTAATGTTATACAGCAACAACAAAAAAACAAGTTTGTAAATATAACCCCCCCCCCCCTCAGTTTTCGGAGTGGCAGACCTATTTTAATTTTCAGAATAGTGGACCCTTTCCAATAAAGAGAAAGGGCTGCCATTCCGATGAATTGAGGTCTTGTTTTCGGAGTAGCAGACCCTTTCCAAAAAAGAGAAGGGGCCGCCTTTCCGATGAATGGAGGTCAATCATCGGAATGGGGAACCTTCAGAAAGGCAGTTGGTTCCCGTGCTCAGTTAGCTATTTTAGCCACCAGATGTGCTCATTTAGCTACTTTAGCTATGATATCTAAGTAAAGAGAACTGTTTCTAGCTTGAAAACAAACTTCAAAACACAACAACTGTACATAAGTGTAACACTCAACTGTGCTCGGTAATCTTATAAACAAAATACTTACTGATATTGCTGTAGGTCAGATGATCTCTCTCTCCGCAGACCACACTGAGTATTCAGACTTTGTATGCGACTGTCCTGTTTGTTAGTGTAACCCCTCTTATTCGGCAGACCATGCAGACAACAAGCTCCAGGTTCACAGGCCGCCGACTTTATTTTAGATATCCGAGGCAAAACAATGCAAACAGTTTTGCGGTTGGCTCACAATCCTCAGACAACTCAGCTCCAGCCATTACCCGTCACTGTCATATCAGAAGGGCCAAGGTCTTGTGTGATCGTATAGTTTTCTCTTCAGACCAAGCCCCCAGAATTCGAAATCTAAAGTGAAGCCCTATTGAACCGCGCCATCTTGGCTAAATTTGTAGTCATTTGGCTATTTCCGGTGACTTTTGTACTTGCGCAGTTGTGCTTTTCTGTCCTAGGCGCGTCAACGAACAAGTTCTGTGAAATGCAATGAAATGAAAACCGGCTTGCATATTAACCTGTTTTTGTCAAATATATCCATTGGAGACATTATTTTTTATCCAGGCATCTTAGTTTAAACAGGTTAATTATATCTGAACATGTTTTGTTTGCTAGTAGAAGGTTTCATTCCATTCGCGATGTTATTGCAGCCAGGCTAAATTCCTCCAGGGAGCCAGTGACAGGCGAGTTGAAAAGCTTCACTCCCCGCCAGCTGAGTTCGTGGCTGCTATTTCACATTCACACTTGTCGCCATGCCTACAGTTTTAACAGCTCATACACATATTATACATCAAAATGTTCACACAGCTGTGCTGATTTGTACAATGTAAGAATCTAAGCTGTGTGACTTACCGTTTTTGAGGTATGACGATTTGTTCGGCAACTGCGCTCCCCATTTAAAAATATGGTGCCGCACTAACTTTTGAGCTGCTAATTTTGCATTTTTACCCTTTTTATAACTTGTCGCCATGCCTACAGTGTTATACGGACATATTATACATAGAAATGGATTCCTATGGTATCAATATATAAGTTATAACATTTATAGTTTTCGCGATAGAGCTGTCTGAAGCGGACCATGTTTAGGATCAGAGTGTCAGTTGGGATTCAATTGCTTTTTTTTGAATTTGTGTGCATGTGCAGCCTCTCTTATAGGTACAGGCACCCTATTATTACTAATGCAGTAGCACAGAACTCAGCCAAAGTGGAATAGAGACACATGATCTTCACTGGTGGGGGCCGGAGGGTAGACCGGCGAGGAGTACACCGTCCCTGACTAGCTATGACCACACCACTATTCACGCCACAGAACCCACTTTTCAGCCCATGAGTGGGCTAGAGACACACAGTCTTCAATGGTTGATGCATGGAAATTGCCCGGAGGTCAGTGTACTGTCCCCAACTAGCTGTGACCCAAGGGGACGGAGCCTAACCAGCACGCCACTATCCACGCCACGGGCCCCACAACTCAGCACCTGAGTGGGTAAGAGACACATGGTCTTCACCGGTGGAGTCAGGTAGGTTGACCGGAGAGGGGTACACTGTCCCCGACTGGCTGTGACCCAAGGGGGCAGAGCCTAACCACCACGCCACTATCCACACCACGGGCTCCACAACTCAGTCCCTGAATGGGCTAGAGACACATGGTCTTCACCGGTGTGGGCGGGTAGGTGGCCCGGAGAGGGGTACACTGTCCCCGACCAGCTCTGACCTGAGGGGGCGGAGTCTCATCACTACGCCACTGTCCACGCCACGGACCCCACAACTCAGCCCCTGAGTGGGCTAGAGACGCACGGTCTTCGACGGTGGGTGCATGGAGATTGCCCGGTCCGTAGTAGTTCTAGCAGTATCTGTTAGATACAGCTGCAGCAGCTAGCCCACCTCACATTTTCTCCAGGAAATGTACTTTCTAGTTATTATTTTTTTCATTTTCAGTATTAATTGCACCTCCCATTTGATCCAATGCATTGTAGTTGCTTGGCAACCCTTTTGTTAGGGGAACTATATAGCCTACTAACATCTGTTAACTATGTAGAACTAGCTACGTTTTGAGTGCCAGATACAATGTTTTGCCATAAAACGTTGCCTACTTGAAAAGACACTCAAACACTGACACATAGTCTGACACCGCACCACACATAGTAAATTACACACGCCACAAACAATTCTACCGAGCGCACCATATACCCCCGCATTCCCCTTTTTGGATTCTCCCATTAAATACGCCTGAGGGCTTATTGTCTCTGTTTTTGCCTCTTTGGGTTTCTCTGGTCGTGGTTTGTAACGTGTTATATCAGTAGGACCCCACTCATCCGAACTTAAGAGTTCCGAACCTCCCGGTCTACCGGACAGGCTTAAAAAACTTTTTTTTTTTCGAGCCTGCTATCTGGTTACTGGTGGGATTTTCATTACAGTATTGTAGGCCTACTTGCATTTAAATCTGTCATAATAAACACATACTGTATCCTGCTGTGAATAAAAACAGAACTGTAGACCTACATGTTGCCTGTAGGCTGTAGCCTACTGTAACGTGTAATTTCTTTGTTACTTTAATGCCGAGTGCAAAACGCAAACGAGTCTGCTGCGCGAGAGCTGCATTCTTTGGTAGCCAGAAAGCGCGTCATCAACCTGAAGCAGAGGAGCATCGAGTCATTATTCGTTCCCAGTTAATGGACTTCAGGAACACAGACGTGTTGTGGGCATGTACATTAGCCTACTGTATTTGTTAAATAATAGCCTACAGCCTAGGCCACGTTAGCCTACATCGGTTGTTTAGGCTGCAATAGCCTAAGACACGACAACTTGTCTGTCATTTCATTTATTTATTATCATTTGCTCTAATTGTTCTAATGTTGGGTTGTTTTGTTGTTTTGCTAGCTGGTCGGGGACAGTGTACCCCTCTCTGGGCCACCTACCCGCCCACACCGGTGAAGACCATGTGTCTCTAGCCCATTCAGGGACTGAGTTGTGGAGCCAGTGGTGTGGATAGTGGCGTGGTGGTTAGGCTCTGCCCCCTTGGGTCACAGCCAGTCGGGGACAGTGTACCCCTCTCCGGTCAACCTACCTGACTCCACCGGTGAAGACCGTGTGTCTCTAACCCACTCAGGGGCTGAGTTGTGGGGCCCGTGGCGTGGATAGTGGCGTGCTGGTTAGGCTCCGTCCCCTTGGGTCACAGCTAGTTGGGGACAGTACACTGACCTCCGGGCAATTTCCATGCATCAACCATTGAAGACCGTGTGTCTCTAACCCACTCAGGGGCTGAGTTGTGGGGCCCGTGGCGTGGATAGTGGCGTGCTGGTTAGGCTCCGTCCCCTTGGGTCACAGCTAGTTGGGGACAGTACACTGACCTCCGGGCAATTTCCATGCATCAACCATTGAAGACTGTGTGTCTCTAGCCCACTCATGGGCTGAAAAGTGGGTTCTGTGGCGTGAATAGTGGTGTGGTCATAGCTAGTCAGGGACGGTGTACTCCTCGCCGGGCTACCCTCCGGCCCCCACCAGTGAAGATCATGTGTCTCTATTCCACTTTGGCTGAGTTCTGTGCTACTGCATTAGTAATAATAGGGTGCCTGTACCTATAAGAGAGGCTGCACATGCACACAAATTCAAAAAAAGCAATTGAATCCCAACTGACACTCTGATCCTAAACATGGTCCGCTTCAGACAGCTCTATCGCGAAAACTATAAATGTTACAACTTATATATTGATACCATAGGAATCCATTTCTATGTATAATATGTCCGTATAACACTGTAGGCATGGTGACAAGTTATAAAAAGGGTAAAAATGCAAAATTAGCAG
The DNA here is from genome assembly GCF_949987555.1 of Borostomias antarcticus. NCBI lineage: Eukaryota > Metazoa > Chordata > Actinopteri > Stomiiformes > Stomiidae > Borostomias > Borostomias antarcticus. Next base: position 3,123,937 of record NC_140258.1, read on the forward strand.
CTCAAAAGTTAGTGCGGCACCATATTTTTAAATGGGGAGCGCAGTTGCCGAACAAATCGTCATACCTCAAAAACGGTAAGTCACACAGCTTAGATACTTACATTGTACAAATCAGCACAGCTGTGTGAACATTTTGATGTATAATATGTGTATGAGCTGTTAAAACTGTAGGCATGGCGACAAGTGTGAATGTGAAATAGCAGCCACGAACTCAGCTGGCGGGGAGTGAAGCTTTTCAACTCGCCTGTCACTGGCTCCCTGGAGGAATTTAGCCTGGCTGCAATAACGTTATCGCGAATGGAATGAAACCTTCTACTAGCAAACAAAACATGTTCAGATATAATTAACCTGTTTAAACTAAGATGCCTGGATAAAAAATAATGTCTCCAATGGATATATTTGACAAAAACAGGTTAATATGCAAGCCGGTTTTCATTTCATTGCATTTCACAGAACTTGTTCGTGGATGCGCCTAGGACAGAAAAGCACAACTGAGCAAGTACAAAAGTCACCGGAAATAGCCAAATGACTACAAATTTAGCTAAGATGGCGCGGTTCAATAGGGCTTCACTTTAGATTTCGAATTCTGGGGGCTTGGTCTGAAGAGAAAACTATACGATCACACAAGACCTTGGCCCTTCTGATATGACAGTGACGGGTAATGGCTGGAGCTGAGTTGTCTGAGGATTGTGAGCCAACCGCAAAACTGTTTGCATTGTTTTGCCTCGGATATCTAAAATAAAGTCGGCGGCCTGTGAACCTGGAGCTTGTTGTCTGCATGGTCTGCCGAATAAGAGGGGGTTACACTAACAAACAGGACAGTCGCATACAAAGTCTGAATACTCAGTGTGGTCTGCGGAGAGAGAGATCATCTGACCTACAGCAATATCAGTAAGTATTTTGTTTATAAGATTACCGAGCACAGTTGAGTGTTACACTTATGTACAGTTGTTGTGTTTTGAAGTTTGTTTTCAAGCTAGAAACAGTTCTCTTTACTTAGATATCATAGCTAAAGTAGCTAAATGAGCACATCTGGTGGCTAAAATAGCTAACTGAGCACGGGAACCAACTGCCTTTCTGAAGGTTCCCCATTCCGATGATTGACCTCCATTCATCGGAAAGGCGGCCCCTTCTCTTTTTTGGAAAGGGTCTGCTACTCCGAAAACAAGACCTCAATTCATCGGAATGGCAGCCCTTTCTCTTTATTGGAAAGGGTCCACTATTCTGAAAGTTAAAATAGGTCTGCCACTCCGAAAACTGAGGGGGGGGGGTTATATTTACAAACTTGTTTTTTTGTTGTTGCTGTATAACATTAGCTTTTTTTCTTTCTTTTTTTTTATTTATTTACAGTGCAACCCTAGTAGCCTACATCAGCCATGTGATGATGATGGGCATGGAACAAACAATCAAACTATAGACTTATTTACAACATTTTTTTTTTTTTGTTGCTGTACATTTGCCTTTTTCTTTTAAACAACTTAGGTCTGTAAACCTAAAGAATTACGGGAAAAAATATAGCCTACATGGCTTAATTAAAACTTAACCTAACGTCACCAGTATCTAGGTAAACTAGCCGTTTCTGACAACATGATTGGTTGTTGCGAGAGGGATCCCAGCGCGTGTGGTGTGTGTGTGGGCGAGCGAGGGAGAGAGGACGTGAAGGCAGCAAAAAAAAAAAAGGTTCTCTCGTGACTCGTGAGCATGGCTGTATTAATAGAATGAGTGAGCTGAGCTTGCTTCCTTGTCAACACAATAATTCCCCAAATGACCAGAAAAAGTAGCTAGATTTGTCGCTAGTGGCTTTTCATGAAATAAGTCGCCAGGGGGGTCTGGAAAGTCGCTAAATCTAGCGACAAAGTCGCTAAATTGGCATCACTGCAGACTGCTTACTATGCTCAAATAGGCCTATTACCCCACTCGCATGGAATACAAAGCTGGAAATGGAGTGTAATGTCCCGCCCCAAATCATGTAGACATACAGTAATTGGTATCACATAGCTGACATGGCCTTGAAAATCATAATTTCGGAATGGCAGAGCTTAAAGTCCCAGTTAACCAAAATCAGAGATTTGCTTGAAAACACATTCTATGTGTTAGTGGTGCATTGCTGATAACATGTGAAAATGGGATGAACCATGTGTAGTACTGAATTGTGAAGTTAGACCAGTTTTGTGTTTTTGACCAGTTTTGATTTCTGGATTTTCTGGGCGGGCTTAAAACGGTACCGGATGACGTAGAGCGGTGTTCTTAGCATATCCCCGCCCTAACACTATATAAAGCTAGAATGGATTTGAATCTTCGGTTCTCCTGCTCAATCTTGAGTCTAGAATTAGCTAGTTTTAACCAACAGTCTAGAATTAGCTAGTTTTTCTTAGTTAGCAATGCCTATGCATAAAACTAAACGAAAATGCATCCTTCCTGGATGCCAGCAGGAATGGGATGATAAGGTCTCCTTCTTTCACTCCCGAGTAAAGCTGAAATGAGAAGCAAATGGTTAGCATTTTTGAAGAGCAATGGTGTTACAGAGTCTGTCACCGCTAGCGCCTGCCTCTGCAGCAAACATTCTGCAATTATAATATGAGGCTTTTGGGTTTCACGGACTCACGACTGGTCCTGGTGAATTCGGCGGAGCCAACCATCTCCCTCCCCGGCCTCCATTCTCCTCCTGTCGCATCAACCTTTGGTGCCGACACCGCTGCCTTGTGTGCTTATAGCTAATTAACGTTATAACGTTAGCTAGGTAACGTAAGCAATAGGAAAATACACTGCTACGTTAATCTACAAAATGTGTCTTGACATTTATGTGGTAATGTCAGCTATGATGAATTATATGTAATCTTAGGAGGAATTATAGCTAACATTAGCCATGTAGCTTGTTGCAGATGGGAGTGTGTATATAGCCTTAGTCTAGCTAACATAGCTAGCAGCACCGACCAGGCGACCACCCACCAAATAACGTTACGGATGATATATTATGACTATAAGCGTTAACTATACAGAAACTGCCTGCCATATTTGTGGCACCTGATGTGCGTATGGGTTCACCGGTAATGGTTACAGTATATTTCTCCAGCGGGAGGCGGGAGCGAGGGGGATGGTTAAGTAGACCAGCTGGAGAAAGACGCACCCTCTCCCAGTGAAGCGGTGCTCGGCGGCTACTGGCTGAACATTCCAGTTCTGTTGGATATGTTGCGGGAAAGTTGAAGCCGAGTGCTCGTTATTCTCACACATAACATTGCCAACGAGAGTGGATGAGTCTGTCCCGATTATCAACTCCGGTAGTGTACGCTTCTTCGCGCTATCAGCGCTGTTCAAGCCAGTGACTAAAAGGTACATTTTAAACAACTTTTTCCATTGATCCCAAGGGACGACAGGATCGCCTGGGAGGGATAGGAATGGGTCCGGAGGTGGCAGGGAGAAAATAGGGACAGACTCATACATTCCTCGTTGCCTGTTTTTGTATTTTGCATCTAAGGGCAGTAACACTGGCGCGTTGGTATAGAGTAGTGATGAATCTCTTTGTCTTTTATTATTGTCCTTGATTAGCTCTGCGTTGTGTTTTCTTGTTTCCAATAAAAGACGGACCCCCAATCTCTAATATACCACACAGTCCAGTGACTCCTTTCTCAGGTGTTCAAATGAATCTCTCCAACACGGGATTTGAGCCTCAGCAAAAGCGATTTATTCCAGAAGGTTTTACATACAAAAGACGATGGCATGCCTAATGTACAGTTGACCTCTCTGTATGCTGTCTGAACCCAAATCAAAGCATTGCCCTTGTTGCAACGTTCTTATGTGGTTTGAGTGTCCCCCCCTCGTCTCTTCTCCGATAAGACTATTTCTCTGGTCTCTTCTGTGGCCTTGCTTTGTCACGTTAACCTACGCCGCCTCGGCGCCCAGGCCTTTATCTCTAACCACAACATTGGTGTTTGGCCCAGAGTGTACCAAACATGGATGTCTTTATCTCATAAGTCTATGGAAGAGGGGCACTTCTTACCGAAAACTCAAACCGACAGCCATACTCAGAGGTCAATCATCATAATTAGGAAATAGCTAACAGGATCATATTAAAAGGCATTTCTCTGAAAATCAACAATATTCAACAATCCCCCCTAAGATTATACGTGAACACGCAGAATCATAATGATCAAGAGAAATGTTGACATCCAAAACCTAAACCTGAACAGCCATTATGCAGAAAGAAAAAGAATAACTGAACAGAAAAGCGTGCTTAAGATAAACAGATGAACAGTTACATAATATCCCAATCGTTGCTTCCCCCAGCAAGATTACAATTTCAAAGGAAAACAAAATAACCATCTATTAGGTTACTTCATGTATGAACCTAACATCCATACAGGTACACCCTATATAGAATAGCTTCACGTGTCCTACAGAAAACCTGTTGGCACTGGATCTCATCTCCAGTCTACTGACGTATGAACGTGACCTCCCTCCGGAACATGCCCTGCTAAGGATACAGCAAGATCTGTAAACAAGTGTCGCTAGCTGCTGCAGTAAGAAAGATATGAGCGGATTGCCCTGCAACCAACAAACAGATCTGCGAAATGAGACACCTCGCCTTAATTTCTTACACTGCCTTCCGCATGCTAGACATCTCCTCATTAGTCAAACCCTAAGCATCAGTTGTTCTGTTGGACAACGTCCCAAATGCCACTGCAGGTTTCTCAATGTCCGTCACTAATAATTCGACCCCCATGCTATGCGCGAAAAAGAAAAGCAAACTATCTTTCTAGACCCCATGTGAGTGAGTAGGCCGTCCACAACCCCCGCCCTAGTCTCTCCTAGTATGGCGGATTTCAGAATGTTGAATCGGTCTTTCTCCCACTATCCCTTTAACCTCCTACCGCTGAGTACTGCAATCCTGATGGGTAACCACCCCTGGCAAGGCAACCCCAAACAAACAGGAACCTGTCCAGTTCCTTGGTAGGACCGTCTAGGCCGTTTCCCCCAAACCCAGTAGACCCCCCCCTAGGGTGAAAGTTCCATCTACCACATTTCGGAGCAGTACAAAGCCTAGTATGCAGACACTGGCTGTGCCCCACATTCCCTGCTCCTCTCTCTCTCTGTAGACAAAACAACCCTGGGTTTTCTGCGGAAGAGAAACTGGTGAACTGATCTGAGCCCACTTTTGCGGTCCTAACCCCACGTTCTCTGTAGGTCCCTCCAGAGTGGAATCTAACCATCAATCTGAACAATCCCTTTTTCTAATTCAGCGTCTGCTACTTCCCTGGAACAGTTGATGTATCGTAGCATTAAAGTAGAGTTAAAGGGGTGTGCCATTTGAGGCACTCCGCTCGCTTGGGAGTCTGGGATCTGCATACACACAAAACATGGTGAAACATTCCTCACTGACGTAGCTACCTCATAAGCCCAATTTCAAAGCAAGGTTCTCCACGGCTGACTGTGTGAGTCCAACCACGGAGAGCCACAGGAGGATAAAACACAAACCCTTCATTATAGCAACCTGAAACCTAGTCTGTTAGTTCGAAATCAAAGTGTCTTCTCCCTGAGAGATGATCTTTAATTGCTGTGTGTATCTCTGCTGTGAAAGGAAGATTTACTCAAAATCCGAGTGTCCCCGACCCAGAACTAAATGACCTTTTTAACAAAATACACGTCCCAAAACCCCTGTCTCCGTTTCATGAGTATATCTCAAGTGCAACCTGGAGTTTTATTCACAGTGTAACGACCACTCATACACTTCACAATTGCTGGCATTGACGTCCTGTCCCCGACCAGCAAGCTATAAATGTAGGAGGAAATGGTTATAATATATGGTGTGTGGTGTGGAAGTTCAAGTGTCTGTCGTGACTGTCGCTCTCCGCCCGAGATGGTGTGGTCTTCCCTTTTGCTCCAGCACCCGCGGTCTGCGTGTCCCCAGTTAGCCCAGGCGTACTTCTCTCCAACTTCACCTGTGAACACAGGAAAACACAAGAAACTGCGACAGTATCATGTATTCCAAAACTCAGTTTGTAACAGCATATATCTCTCACTCACTCTCTCATTCAGACCAGACCTAGAGATTATGGTTTCACAAAATTCTTAATTTTAGCATTACTAATTCCTAGAAAAACCCCCCTCTCCACTCCAGACTGTGACCCTCCGAGAAGGTCCGTTCTAAGCCTGCCTGCGGTCTTAACACCCATTCTCCTGTCCCTTTAGCAGCGCTACAGTCATCCGAGCAGTGGGCACAGGTATAGAGCATTACGTCGTAATTCTCTAAGTTGTCGTCTTCATCCCGAGTCGGCCCCCATCACTAGACGTATGGTTCTTTAGCTCAAGGACTCTGCTCGAACAACAGCTGCCACGGCTGTCCCTAGTTTTGGGGTGCTAAGCCTGAACGCTATTCTACCCGATGTTTTTAAGTCTGGAGTGGTTGGCTCTTCAATTTATCTGATGCAGTACTACAAGGGTGTGTTCGCTTTGAGGTGTACTCAGTCTACTCTGTGTCTGGTGGTGCAACCACCTTGCATTGACTGGAGGTGTACTCAGTCTAATCTGTGTCTGGTGGCACAACCACCTTGCATTGACTGGAGGTGTCCAGTTGGGTTTCCCTTTACCTTTACTGCTGCGTGGGTGATGAGCACAACCTGATAAGGTCCATCCCACTTTGCCTCTAAAGTCTCCCCCTGAAACTTCTTTATCATGACATACTGGCCTGGGATAAGAGCATGTCCCCCCTCGGGGATTTCGCTCCAGGCTGCCAGTACCTGTTTGTGAGCCTTGGCCACAGCCTTGCTCAACTCCTCGCAGTACATCATCAAAGTGTCGCTAGTGAGATGTACATCCGCTTTTCTAAGGTCGATGGCTCCGGGGACTGGCATGGGCCTCCCACAGATGACCTCAAACGGACTAAGTCCAGTTTCCCGATTGTGTGTTGCTCGAATGGAGCAGAGCACAAGACTCAACGCATCGGGCCAAGCCACCTTTTCTTGGTGGTATTTGGTGAGTCTCTCTTTGATGACACGGTTCATCCTTTCAGTCTGAGTCCACTGCTCTGAGGATGATAAGAACAGTGAAGTGAATCTGTGTTGCCAGATAAGGGAGCAACCGTTGTGGTGCAACCAATTTCTGACCTTGTCGCCACACTCGTCTGAGTTCATATCTGCCCCATTCTCCATCCAAGTACACACCTCCCCCCCTCTCAGTCTCTAACTGCATCACCTTGTGGTCAGTGACAGTATCAATCTGATACGGGGGTGCAGATTGGGCTGAGGACAAATGGGCTATGCTGGCTGTGTCTATGTCTCTGTGTCTATTCTGCTGCTTGTGATATTCTCTGCCCTAAATAAATGACCTGTTCCTGCATAATCTGAGCTTTCCCCAGACTGGCCTTGTGGCCCTGCTCATAAAGATGTGTCAGCAGGACTTTGAGGTCATGTTCGTGCTCTGACTCAGTCGCACTGGCCAATAGAACATCATCCACATATTGAAGGACTTTGTCTTTTGCCCAGGTTGGCAAATTTGCTAAATCAGGTTTTGTTACCTGGTTTAGATTCCATCTGACTTTCCCTTGTTGAAACTGAAGGGGTGAATTAATTTGTGTCAGCACATCAAGGCCCAATAGGGCTTCATTTACATCCCCCACCCAAAGAGAAGTGGTGAGAGATACAGGTCCCAATTCCAGCAAGAATGGCCTAGTTCTCTTTACCCATATCGGCTCTCCCCCTGCCCCATGCATGCACACTTCCTGTTTAGTTAGTTTAATGTCAGTTCCTGATAGGCACTGAGGAGGAAGTCAAGTTGTCTGCGCTCATTCAAGGACCCCCCTGATATACAGGCCGCCATCAGTCTGTATCAGGGCCGCCTCAAGGGCGCGGAGCGACGGCTCAACTAAAAATGGGGGGCTGAGAGGAAGGCCGAGAGGAGGGCTGAGAGGAGGGCAGAGAGGAGGGGGCCGTGCGTGGTGTCACGGCCGTCGGAGAGGGAGGGGGAGGGGTACAGGCCTCCATGAGTGTTTTTTTTGTTAAAACCCCCCTTGGGCCTTGACTCCACTCTCTTAACCTTTCTCTCTACCTTTGGCTCCTCTGGCTGCTTAGTTGCGGCCATTGATCGGGTTCGTACACCCATGTTTTTGTCCAGGGCTGTGAGGTGCTCCACTAGCTCCCCATAGGCCGTTGTTTTAAAGTCTGGTAAACTGATTACCAAAGCATCTCCTAACCTGTCTGTTATGGCTTTAACAAGCGTGTCACTAATCTGTGGGTGACTGCTATTTGCTATGTTGCCATCGTCCACATCAGGCAACCCACTGTGTCGCAGGAACACCTGTCTCCATCTGAGTTCGAAATCGGCAAACGCCTCTGAAGCCTTTTGCTGGCAGCGGCTAATTTTAGACCAGTCGATGTCGACTGTTGCTTCCTCTCTTATCCATGTTCTAATTGCGTCCCACGCGGCCTTGACGTTGTCGCCCCGGGACCCTAGGTTTGCGTCGACTCTGGCTCTCAACACATCACGCTCCATTATTGACAGACTAGGACACATTATGGCTACTGCTTCATTTGGGTGTAACTGATAAAACCCTCTCAAACGGTCTATCTCGTCCCATGTCACCATACCCACCTCACGTGGGTGTTTAATAATAGCTGACCAACGCTCTAAGTATTGTGGTTTAGCTGGGACATAAGAGTGTATCCCCCGTGTGCTAGTAGTGTCACCTCCCATCCTCAGGGGGCGCAAGTTAGAAGCAGCCTGTGATGGCTTCTTACACATGCGCTCTAGCGTCTGTCTAGTAAGCCGAGTTCTTCCTCGTATATAGTTTGTGTCAGACCGTGGCCCTATTGCGGACCTGAGACACATCGCCTCTCCTAAGCTTACTCTGCTCTCACTGATAGTCAAGCGACTGGCTGACTAGTTTAGCTCTGTTGTGCTGTAGGGGAGGGGCTGAGTCGTGTGTACTGGGCGTTTGGCCAACTCTGCTGAGGCGAAAAGAGAATGTATCAAAATACGGCGTGTTTTAAACCAGCGCGTAACCAAATATGCCACCCTAGACTATATATACATACGCACAGGCCTATGCACACATACATACACATCTAGTTTCCATACCCAGCAATAAGCATAAATCGGACCGTCTTCGACGGTGTTCTATCTCCTCCTCCGACTCTCCTCGCTAAGCCTACTCTGCTCTCACTGATAGTCAAGCGACTGGCTGACTGTAGTTTAGCTCTGTGGCTGTGTAAAGGAGGGGCTGAGTCGGGAGTGAGAAATAACGGCTCCAGCACTCCGCTGGAGCAACTAAGGTCTTGGTTCACACAGTATGATTTTATCACAGTGACCTAACCAAACCGCTTCCCTGGGCGACAATGCACATACATCACACACTTCCCTAGACTATATATCATGTACATCTAGAATCCATGTGCGACAATACACATGCATCACACACCCATCCAACACCCCGGTCTTTCACGGGGGCCCTCTCAAGGACTGCGCAATCCTTAGAAGTGAAATACCCTCCACCGATCTCTCGCCATGGACGGGCAACCCCAGGGTGATAACCCTGCTGGTCTTCCTTAAGAAAATCTTAAGGGCCTCATACACCTGTACACAGTATTTCATGCGATAGGCACCCTAGGATGTCCAATATCCTGCTGGTCTACTTTAAGGCAATTCCTTAAAGGTCACATAGGCCTACACACAAGGAAGTGGTCTACTTCACATAACAAAACACATGCAAGCACCGTGGCAGGTACTCTAGGATGTACAAATATCCTGCTGGTCTACTTTACATAACAAAACACATGCAAGCACCGTGGCAGGTACTCTAGGATGTACAAATATCCTGCTGGTCTACTTTACATAACAAAACACATGCAAGCACCGTGGCAGGTACTCTAGCATTCCAAACAGCAGACATGTAGCTACATATAGACATACATTTACATCCAGCACTGGTTTTGTTTTACGTGTTGAGAGATTATGTGTGGCATTCTTAGATTTACTGATTGGTTCTTTAGGATCGGGACATCCAACCCACTCACCCGTTGTAGTTTTTGGTCGTCTCTGAGGCGGATCAGGTCACAGCTGCTGACAAGGCGTCCCCTGCTTTCCCAGCTGCGGCTGTTCTGCTCGACCGGTCTTTGGGCTCGTCCAGGTTCTGGATGTCCGATCCGGGTCACGGCACCAATTGATGAATCTCTTTGTCTTTTATTATTGTCCTTGATTAGCTCTGCGTTGTGTTTTCTTGTTTCCAATAAAAGACGGACCCCCAATCTCTAATATACCACACAGTCCAGTGACTCCTTTCTCAGGTGTTCAAATGAATCTCTCCAACACGGGATTTGAGCCTCAGCAAAAGCGATTTATTCCAGAAGGTTTTACATACAAAAGACGATGGCATGCCTAATGTACAGTTGACCTCTCTGTATGCTGTCTGAACCCAAATCAAAGCATTGCCCTTGTTGCAACGTTCTTATGTGGTTTGAGTGTCCCCCCTCCCTCGTCTCTTCTCCGATAAGACTGTTTCTCTGGTCTCTTCTGTGGCCTTGCTTTGTCACGTTAACCTACGCCGCCTCGGCGCCCAGGCCTTTATCTCTAACCACAACAATGGTGTTTGGCCCAGAGTGTACCAAACATGGATGTCTTTATCTCATAAGTCTATGGAAGAGGGGCACTTCTTACCGAAAACTCAAACCGACAGCCATACTCAGAGGTCAATCATCATAATTAGGAAATAGCTAACAGGATCATATTAAAAGGCATTTCTCTGAAAATCAACAATATTCAACAGTAGCTACAGTTTTACCTGTGTTGTTTGTCAGGAGGTAGGTTAGGAGGAAGCATCTGTGCGTTTGACTCATTAGACAAGTGTCATTTCAACTCCTCTCTGTTTTCACAAAGCTGTGCCTTCCTACCACAAAAGAGACGGCGTGCCAGTGTGACAATATGCAGACCAGAGAACGGTACTATTTGACAGGTTCTTCCCTCCACACCCCCTCCCCACGCAATTTGGTGTGGCTTCGGTGCCTTCAGCAGACACGCCCCCACAGTCTCAGACCAGAGAATGCTGCCGATTTTGAAGCCTTATTTTATATACTTAGCGACATTTTTACATGTTTTCCTGTGGTGTGTGAAGCTCATAACAAAATTTTGAACTGGGTTAACCTGGACTTTAAGTAATTTTTCGGAGTGTCGGACCTTAGGTAATTTTCGGAATGGTGGACCTTCTGTAATTTTCGGAGTTTTGGAGTGGTGCCATGGTCCGTGTAACGTTTATCAGTTTAATTTGATCAATGACGTGACTAAATAGAATAATACGTAATTGGTTGCAATACCTGATGTTAAATATAAATTTGACTATTTGGACTCGTTTTTCCAATTGTCGATTTTTGCATACGCTCCTTTGAAAAAAGAAATATTGACGCAGGTCAGAAAACTGGAGTATTTCCTGTTTTTCGCTTCATCTGGAGGGAGGGGACGGGAACTCCTCTGCACGTCATCAAATGTGACAGCGGAATCAACCAATCACACCGCCGGCTTGTTTCTGGCACTATTTTCAGTATATTTCTGTCTGCGTAATGTTACGATGAGCTAACATAATTAAAATAGAAAACATTTTCGCCCAGTACATGAAAATGAATAGTATGCATATTTATCAACACAACTACTTTATATATATATATATATAGGCCTATATATATATATATATAGTAGTAGCCTGTATGAGTCGGTAGACATTAATTATCATATATAAGGCTCAACTAGTGTAACAATACGTATAGTCTACATTGTGGAAGTTCGAGACGGGCTGAGTGATTCATAGAGCAGGTTTCATTTCACTATAATAAACGTTTCACAAAAGACGGATGCATTTTTTTTTCCGTCAGACACGCACTGGCACAAATGACCCCAGTCTACACTCAAATGAGAAGGGAAGGCACTGCAAGGCAAATTAATCCTCATGTCTACTATGCAGAATACACAGGGCATACATACTAGCCTACATATGGATCAAAACCGAACCGGTGACAGACGGTGCTGTGTCAGATGAACCGGTGACAGACGGTGCTGTGTCAGATGAACCGGCGACAGACAGTGCTCTGCCCGGCGGGTCGTAGGTGTGGACGCCGCCGGATCGCCGGTCGGCATGGTTTACGGTCGGAACTACGACGGTATCTGATCGTCTTCGAACCTCCGACTTTAGTTCTTGATTAACGAAAACATTCTTGGCAAATGCTTTCGCCCGTCCTGCGCAACCGATTCAAGAGAGAGCGAACAAAACTCCCATGCAGAGGAATGTCAGATCAAGATCCAGGAACGGGATTGTCTGAAAGGGCGTCGCCTCAGGACCTTGGTGTACATGTCCACACGGCACCCTCTCTCGGGTACTAAAAACATGAGTTATTCCACTAGCGAACATATTGACAAAGTCGCATCTTTAGCAACATGTTCTTCTCATCGCACACACCGCACTGAGGCTTGTCCACTTGTTACAGCAGGATGTACCTTGCCGCTGTTACGTGTGCATGTTACGCCGTAGTCCCCGTGATGTCACAGACCGGCTAGAACACTGTGACTTGATGGCTAGTCCAGGCGGCCAACTAATTGAAATAAATGTAGACTAGATTTAAATAGATTTAGGCTATTTTCTTTTTGCTTAAGACCCAACGATACCCCTTATTAATACACTCCCACATTCAGAATTAAATAGGAGCGCTTAAAAGGCTGGTCGGATAACAACCGATAGTGTCCGTCACTCAGCGCTGCAGTCGTTAATTGTCCACGTTTTCGATAGAGATGGATAGGCATTATTGGCTAAATTAAATAAAGGTAATCGGTCAGGGTATCATCGTATTATTCCTTATTCCATTATAATTTCAAAACGAATAAACAGTAAATCGACCATAATTCAGTTTTTTGTGTCTAAACCAATAATGGAAACACCTCTTCCAAAATGGCCTTTTTTTGGTTCTCGGCTCGTGTACCCACAGTTATCCATCACTATATTCATTATTTTGTTTCGAACGGTGAAATTAATAAATGGAATCACGTGGTCTGTTGGTCACGTGGCCCAGTCTATCCAATGGATTTAATGTACACACTATTTTATTTAGTTAAAGTGTGAATTAATAGCCTGGAAATAGCAAGTGCTGTTGCCGCGCTGGTCAGTTTACTAAGATGACCAGCAGAAGTCCCTGTTTAGCAGGGGTGTAGTGGTGACTAAATAGCCTACGCGGGTAACTCTGAGTAAAGAAGTGGGTATATGTTACAGTTTTAACATTAGTGGTGTTTAAAGTAAAATTAAATGTTAAATGAGCCTATGAGTTGTCCATATTCTTACATGAAGATAGGCTACTGACTTGTCAATCTACCGCTATTCAAACAGCGAAGCAAGCAGTGATGCCAACTTAGCGACTTTGTCGCTAGATTTAGCGACTTTTCCAGACCCTCCTGGCGACTTATTTCATGAAAAGCGACTAGCGACAAATCTAGCTAGTTTTTCTGGGCCGCGTTTCCCAGATTTGCCGAATTGCTCCGCACTACCACCCTTCCCAAGGTATACCTTGGCGAAATGACAGAGTTTCCTACGAGTGTTTCCCAGACTATCCCTTAGCGTGCGCGTGAAGATACATCGTTAGGTCCGTCCCAAGATACATCGTTAGAGGAGCTGTCCCTGGGCGCGGTGCTGAAAAAAGAATGAATCGATGCCGCACACATCGATGGCCATTCGTAAAGTCACTGAAATGACGTGACAATATAATACGTGTCGTGTAAATCATTGTCATTGCAGCCTAATATTACCAAAAAGGAAGTCCTGCTCCCGAAGCTAATCTGCGAATATATCTAAGAGTCAATGCGAGGCCGCGTGATAGTACAATGCATAGCCTACTATTGCATCAAAGTTAATATACCAGCAATAACATGGATCGGATCGGGTCATATAAGCCTCGTCTGGGATGTCTTGAAAGCGCATGAAAAAATACATGAATAGGCAGTGATGATCGCAAAATGAACACCAATTTAATCATCACACAAACTAAGGTTTAATGCTCATATGAATAGCACCTGTGTCAGTAGCATTCCCACGTTAGAATCCACGCGGATACGATGACTAATTCACTTCATCACGCACAGGTGTGGGCGCACGCGGTCTATAAAAAATCAAGGTTAATTGAACACATTGAGCGACATGGCAGAAACGAGGGGAAGGAGACGGGCGATACCGTTTAGCAGGGAGGAGATTACTATAATGCTGGATCAGGTGGGGGAGCGGAAGGCGGTCCTTTTTGGCGGCTTCCGCACCGCCAATGCCAACCAGCTAAAAAGGGCCGCCTGGACCAGCATCGCCACGGAGATGGCGGCTTCCACTCCCGGCCCACCCAGGGCGTGGGGCGTCATCAGGAAAAAATGGCAGGATTTTGCCAGCCAGGCAAAGAGTAGGGGTGCAGCGGTGCGGCGAGAGGCGGGGAGGACAGGTGGTGGCCAGAACACCGTGCCTCCCCTCACCCCGGAAGAGGAGAAGGCGCTGGCCATCATCGGCCCCACAGCCTCCCAAGGCATCACAGGAGGCGTTGATGTGGACACTGCGGAGGGCCTCTCCAACATACAATCACCCCACCCCTCCCACTGCTCAGCTGAGTCTCCCCTATCCTCCAGCTGCTCAGCTGAGTCACCCCAACCCTCCCACTCCTCTGGAGAGGACACCACAGACACGGAGCGCCCCACGTGCTCGCGCTCTCCCCACACCTCCCACACCCCCCGTGATGCCCCCACCCCCGTTAGGGGCGGCCTCACCCCACGGATGCGAGGGGGCCTTGCCAGTGCACAGACACGCGTGGCAGGCGTGCTCTGCGACTGCAGTGCGGGGCTCCTGGAGGTGGAGAGGCAGAGGCTGGCTGTGGCGCGGGACATGCAGTTGGACACCGCCAGCTACCACCGTCAGAGGCTGCAGGAGCAGCGCCAACAGCGGGCGGGTTACCCCCCCGCCGGTATAGCCTTCAAGGTCATGGAGGATGAGTGGTGTGGTGAGTGCATGTGGTGTGAGTGGGGTGTGGTGAGTGTGTGTAGTGTG
Source organism: Borostomias antarcticus (assembly GCF_949987555.1). Lineage (NCBI taxonomy): Eukaryota > Metazoa > Chordata > Actinopteri > Stomiiformes > Stomiidae > Borostomias > Borostomias antarcticus. The sequence continues at coordinate 3,138,971 of NC_140258.1, forward strand.
GTGGGTGGGTGGGGTGTGGTGAGTGTGTGCAGTGTGCCTCAGGCCTCTGGATCGTCTGCAAGGAAGGGAGGGGAAATAATTTAGCGACATTGAATGGAATGCATGCAGAATGGGAATAGACAGTGTACAAGATACACACTTACGGGGGTTCAGGCAAAAATGTTGATGATGTCCTGCCTGGCCTGGAAACCCGCGTTGTAAAGCGCTGCACGCTCAGGCAGAGGGATGTCACCGCCGTCGTCATCACCATCCTCCTCCTCCTCCTCCTCCTCCTCCTCCTCCTCCTCCGCCATCAGACCTGCTCGTGCCCGGATGTTGTGCAGCATTGCTGTGACCACGATGACAGCGCAACACTTCGCAGGTCTTAACTTCAGCCCCCCTGAAGACCGATGGATGCACCGGAACCGAAGTTTCCACCGGCCAATGGTGCGCTCCACCAGGCTCCTGGTACGGCAGTGGGCGGAGTTGAAGTCCCGCTCAGCTGGGGTCTGGGGATCCGCCACAGGGGTGATGAGGTGGGTTCGGAGAGGGTAGCCACTGTCCCCAAGGAACACACCCCTACCATACTCCCCTCTGGCAGCCTTCTGTCCCACACCCGAGTTGGCCCAGATGAAGCTGTCGTGGGTGCTGCCTGGCCACTTGGCGACGACGTCCATAAACAGCCCGTTGTGGTCCACTACCACTTGAGTGTTTATGGCCGGGTTCCCCTTCCGGCAGATGAAGGCCTGGTCCAACATGGACGGGTTGGTGACAGGGATCAGGGTCCCATCCACGATGGGGGATGCCCGCCACGGCGTGGAACGCCCGGTGTCGCGCCAGTGTGTCCTCCCTCGTCGCCGGCATACTGATATGCGTGCGCGCATGACGCACGAGGACATTAGTGACAGCCTCCACGCTCCCTCGTCGCCGGCATACTGATATGCGTGCGCGCATGACGCACGAGGACATTAGTGACAGCCTCCACGCTCCGGGACACCGAAGCCTTACTCAGACCCAGTCCATCTCCCACCACCTCCAGGAAACTGCCCACGGCGTAGAACCGTAGGGCTGCCAGGAGCTGTACCTCGGGGCTGAGGGCGAAGTTGCACCTGGTGGCCCTGGTGATGTGGGGTCGCACAATCTCCAGCAGGCTCTGGATTTCCGCACGTGGTAGCCGGTACTTGGCTATGATGGCACGGTCCGAGAGGACATCCAGAGGGCAGAGATTTGTGCGGATGTGATGGTTCACATGAACCAAATCGCTACGCGGACGGCGTCGCCGTTGGTTCCTCTGGTTGAGCACAATGATCCTTTGAAATGCAGCCATGATGTCTACCTGAGGCACGAGTTGCTTGTGACACACTTAAATAGAAGGAAACTCTGATTGATGTGATTAATTCCACCTGTGCCTACCCTACTGTGGGTCTAAGTAGGTGAATCAATTGGTAGGCTATCTGACATAGTATGATGACAGCCAGACAAGCCATCTTGATTATCCCTTTACATGGGAAAATGTTGTTGTTGTTGTTGTTCACAGAGTGGATTATAGTAGGCTATGGATAGTCCCTATATGTCGTTTGCCTCAATAAAAGTAGTCAAAACAACATTTCCATGATGTGTTCTGTAGGCGCCATAACATTTAATTCATCATTCAAGTTCTTTTTATTTTGTGTGCACTAATGATGTGAATCGCGCAGGTAGGATAGATAGATGTGCGCTGTATTGCAACTCTCCTTTTTAAAAGTGTCATTTAGCTCGAATCGCGCTAATACTATGACGGGATGAACGGAGCGCATCGCCAAGGTACACTAACGATGGGGTCCGACCGCCCTTCGTAACGTATCCCTTGGCTAAGGTATACCTTGGCTAAGAAGGCTCTGGGAAACAGCGCTTCGGCTCCAAGGTAGACTAACGATGTATCTTCGGAAGGTACATCGTAAGGGCGATTTACGATGTACCTTGGGTGGAGCTGTTTCCCAGAGCCTTCGTAGCCAAGGTATACCTTGGCTTAAGAAGGTTCTGGGAAACGCATCGCCACCTAGAGGTGGAGCTAACGACGTTCTTAAGAAGCACGTAGCGCTACGATGCCTTAACGATGCCTCTGGGAAACGCGGCCCTGGTCATTTGGGGAATTATTGTGTTGACAAGGAAGCAAGCTCAGCTCACGAGTCAGGACGCTCGCCCACACACACCACACGCACTGGGATCCCTCCCGCAACAACCAATCATATTGTCAGAAACGGCTAGTTTACCTAGATACTGGTGACGTTAGGTTAAGTTTTAATTAAGCCATGTAGGCTATATTTTTTCCTGTTATTCTTTAGGTTTACAGACCTATGCTGTTTAAAAGAAAAAAGCTAATGTTATACAGCAACAAAAAAACTAGTTTGTAAATAAGTCAATAGTTTGTTCCATGTCCATCATCATCACATGGCTGATGTAGGCTACTAGGGTTGCACTGTAAAAAAAAAATAAAAAAAATAAAGCTAATGTTATACAGCAACAAAAAAAGAGCAAGTTTGTAAATATGTAAATAGTTCGTTTGTATCCTCTCCCCCCCCCCCCCCCCGCAATCTAGCCACTTCTAGCGACTTCTGGGACAGCCAATAGCTACTTCCCTTACTGAAGAGTTGGCAACACTGGAAGCGAGCACAACTTTGCGAGTGAGCCTGTCTTAATTTCTTGCATCGGGTTATGTAGGCTAGGCTACTGGCTAATAATAATATGACATTTTTTAGAACCCACTGTCAAAACCACATATTTGGGATCGATAAATCATTCCTAATTAAATTATTTTGATCACAACTATTTTTGGTGTTGCTTCAATATTGGACGATTATTTATTTTAGATATTCAAAATACTTCTGAGGGCCGGATGGGAAGCTTTGGGGGGCCAGTTGACGATGCCTGCCCTAGAGGTTACATGTCGTTATTCCAAAATGTCTCTATTCCGAAGGTTCGCTATTCCGGAAAGCTGATTTTGAAATCCATAGTCCACTACGGCTTTTGATTATTGAGTTGTTGGTTTAATGCAAATAAAAAATATATCTTTGTTGTGTGTTCAAACCAGCAGGTTTTCATGTGCATCTCGTTGTGGTTTGGCCGCCCTGAGGTGCTTCCCCGTTGGGGTCATCCCTATATTCCCCGGGTCCTATGTTCCCCGGGTCCTATGTCCCCCCCCCCCAAAAAGGGTTCTATGTTCCCCGGATCCTATGTTCCCCAGGTTTTTTGGGATCCTATGTTCCCTCCCCGTCTAGGAGTGCATTGTCAACATAATAGGCAAGGCAAGTTTATTTATATAGCACGTTTCAGCCACAGGGCAATTCAAGGTGCTTTACATGAGACATTAAAAGCATTAAAACAAAATGCAAGACATTTAAAACTAAAAGCAGGACAAATAGAGTACAGGAATAAAGGTTACAGTGCAGTATACAGATAAACATAACTCCTCTTAGAAAGCAGTTGCAAAAGTCTTCAGGCTCGTTTTAAAAGAACCAAGAGTTGCAGCAGACCTGCAGTTTTCTGGAAGTTTGTTTTTTGAATGATTTTTCACGGTGCCCACCCACATCCATTGTATGACCAAAACGGTGGTAGAGCAATTAACAGACTTTCCCAAAAGTGCTAGTTTTTATCTGAACCATTGTATATGATCATAAGTAATCTTAAAAGAGGAAGGACCGGAAGTCCCTCTTCCATCATCTCAGCTTCTCCCTCGCCCACCTTGCTCTCTCTTCTGCCCTTCCTCTCTTTGTCCATCCTCTGCCCTTGCCTCCGCCCTCCACTCCGCAAGAACAGTCAGATTGACACTTGCATTGGGCCATACTGAGTCATCAGCCAGTACCAGAACAATCATGATTCTCAAGCTGTGACGCACGAAAGCGATGATGATTATGATGATGTATAGAGACTGTCTAATGAAAAAGGTTGCTTAATCGTGATCATACTGTGGTCTAAACATACATGTCATGATGTTGAAGATGGTTACAGAGTTACAAAGTTCACAAAGTTCTCTGCGCTACGATCGTTGTTGGTGCCGAGAATATTGTCGTCGTCATTCGTCAGCAACAATCCGATCGTAGCGCAGAGAATGTGAGCCGGAGAATAGCCAGTCTGCGCGCTGGCCTGTGCGCATGCGTGCTGGAGCAAGTGGGGAAAGGCGTGTAAAGATCATATTACAGAGGCTAAAGACCCCGTATTTGAAAACCACTACAATGCCTCGCGTTGAGGAATCTCAACTGTCGATTCATCCAATCTGATTGATGAAAACAACCGTTTAGCGGCCGAAAATAGATTTTGAGAAACTGCATTCTCGTTGCCCCGTCCACCGTCATTACATGGATATACTGGCTCGCGCTGGATTTTAAATTTCTTCTACAGGCCTCCGAACTACACCAAAGTGATCTCGGTGAGTCAAACTTCTTATAATATGTCGTAAATAAGGTCCAGTTTGTCAAAAACGAGCATTGCCCTTTAAAGCTGCTACGCAGCGATGAGGCGGGGCCAGGCAATTTCCGACAAGTTTAGGAGCAATAAGCGAGAGAATAGGAAGACAACAAGAAAGTTGACATTCCAATGTTCATTTTGTACATTCGTATCGTAAAACATTTCTAAAACATTTTGATGCATTGTAAGCTCGATTTTGATAATTCAACAATCTGGTCAATGAGTTTGTGAATGACAGTCTGAAGATCCAGTGTAGCAAGTTTGGTGTTAATTGATTGAAAAATGTGGGATGAGATATGTTTATTAATTTTTACAGGTTTTGTTTGCTTTTCTTCATAATTGAACATTAACTTCAGCAGCTGTGTACTCAGTTGCCAATCAATCGATTTAGTCATTGTAATCCTCAGCTGGGGTTGGTTAGGGTTGCCAACAGCGATGTCTCCGATTCGTGGAGCTTGCGTTGGATTGTGGGTAATGTAGTTTTCTCTGTATGAAGTGTTGGTTTCAGAGGACAGATTTAAACATATTTTTAAAAATTCAATTTTTGAGATAAAATTCTGAAAAAAAATCACACTACATCTTGGATGTACCATGGAGGTAGGTAGGTGGGTAGTCTACACCTACCTCTGTACGGCCGAGGACATCTTGTGGATGGAACACATGAACATTGTTGACCTCTACGTTGGTCTACCGCTGATGAACACAGATACATTGGTGGAGAATAAGGATAGCTGACCATAGCGAACGCCCTGACCTCATCACTTCAAACCTTGTCCTCTGGGAACCCAAGCATGGTAAAGCCACACATGGTGCTCTGAAGACAACATACGTGGATATGATGAAGAAGAATCCTGTCTACAGTGCTGATGAACTAAACTCTGGTAGTTTGGACCAGGATGTGAGGACGGATGTCAGTGGCCTCGACATGTGGTTGGTAGGTGGGTGGGTGGGTAGATCGGTGTTGGTCGGTCTGTCATCGTGGGGTTATTTGTTATGTATTGTGTCTTGATTGTCCTTGATTGTGTATATCTGTCAGATTGTCCCTTTACTAGCACACCACTAGACGCCATGGGGGTGGTGATCGCGAATGGTGGTCTGACAGATGGAGCTGTGATAGAAGGGACTGGGTCAGATGGACCTGTGACAGACGGGGCTGTGTCAGGTGTCCTCTTCATCAGAGAGTCCGAAGTAGAAGTGTCCGTCCCTTGACAGACTTCTTCCCACTTCTTGCGAAAGAGTCTCTGACACAGAGAGAGCTCCAGATCTCGCCTCCAGTGGGCCGTGGGCGATCGTGGAACGTCCAGCTCAGATTGTCCCTTTACCACCACACCACTACACACCTTGTTCGTGGATAGGTGGCTAGCGGGGCTGTCTCCTCTACTAGTCCTGGTCATGGAGAGTGGTGGACTGACAGATGGAGCTGTGACAGACAGGGCTGTGTCAGGTTCCCTCTTCATCAGAGAGTCCGAAGTGCAAGTGTCCGTCCCTTGACATACTTCTTCCCACTTCTTACGAATGAGCCTCTGACACCGAGAGAGCTCCAGATTGCGTCTCCAGTGGGCCCTGGGTGATCGTGGAACGTTTAGCTCAGATTGTCCCTTTACCAGCACACCACTAGATGCCATGGGGGTGGATAAGTATCTAGTGTGGCTGTCTCCTCTACTGGTCCTGGTCATGGAGAGTAATGGACTGACAGAGGGAACTGTGACAGAAGGGACTGGGTCAGATGGGGCTGTGTCAGGTGCCCTCTTCATCAGAGAGTCGGAGGTGGAAGTAGCCGCTCTTTAAAGTCCAGGTTAACCCAGTTCAAATTTTTGTTATGAGCTTCACACACCACAGGAAAACATGTCATTAACCGCCCAGCCAAATCTGAGTGATTAAAAATGTCGCTAAGTATATAAAATAAGGCTTCAAAATCGGTTAAAAATCAGCAGCATTCTCTGGTCTGAGACTGTGGGGGCGTGTCTGCTGAAGGCACCGAAGCCACACCCAATTGCGTGGGGAGGGGGTATGGAGGGAAGAACCTGTCAAATAGTACCGTTCTCTGGTCTGCATATTGTCACACTGGCACGCCGTCTCTTTTGTGGTAGGAAGGCACAGCTTTGTGAAAACAGAGAGGAGTTGAAATGACACTTGTCTAATGAGTCAAACGCACAGATGCTTCCTCCTAACCTACCTCCTGACAAACAACACAGGTAAAACTGTAGCTACTCTATACCAACGCGCCAGTGTTACTGCCCTTAGATGCAAAATACAAAAACAGGCAACGAGGAATGTATGAGTCTGTCCCTATTTTCTCCCTGCCACCTCCGGACCCATTCCTATCCCTCCCAGGCGATCCTGTCGTCCCTTGGGATCAATGGAAAAAGTTGTTTAAAATGTACCTTTTAGTCACTGGCTTGAACAGCGCTGATAGCGCGAAGAAGCGTACACTACCGGAGTTGATAATCGGGACAGACTCATCAACTCTCGTTGGCAATGTTATGTGTGAGAATAACGAGCACTCGGCTTCAACTTTCCCGCAACATATCCAACAGAACTGGGCCGCGTTTCCCAGAGGCATCGTTAAGGCATCGTAGCGCTACGTGCTTCTTAAGAACGTCGTTAGCTCCACCTCTAGGTGGCGATGCGTTTCCCAGAACCTTCTTAAGCCAAGGTATACCTTGGCTACGAAGGCTCTGGGAAACAGCTCCACCCAAGGTACATCGTAAATCGCCCTTACGATGTACCTTCCGAAGATACATCGTTAGCCTACCTTGGAGCCGAAGCGCTGTTTCCCAGAGCCTTCTTAGCCAAGGTATACCACAGCCAAGGGATACGTTACGAAGGGCGGTCTGAACCCATCGTTAGTGTACCTTGGCGATGCACTCCGTTCATCCCGTCATAGTATTAGCTCGATTCGAGCTAAATTACACTTTTAAAAAGGAGAGTTGCAATACAGCGCACATCTATCTATCCTACCTGCGCGATTCACATAGTGTACACAAAATACAATTAACTTGAATGATGAAAATAATGTCAGCCTACAGAACACATCATGGGAATGTTGTTTTTAAAACTTTTATTGAGCCAAGCAACATATACGGACTATCCATAGCCTAATATAATCCACTTTGTGAACAACAACAACATTTTCTTATGTAAAGGGATAATTTGATGACATGACTTTTCTGTCTGTCTTTATATATTGTCAGACAGATATCCTGACGAATTGATTAATCCAATGAGGCCATCTAGATGAATAGTCAAATATCCTCACACACGCTCCAGAATATTGTAGAAAGCCTTCCCAGAACAGTGGAGGCTGTTATAGCTGCACAGGGGGGACCAACTCCATATGATGCCTATTCATTTAGAATGGGATGTCATGAAAGTTGCTATAGGTGTAATGTGTAGGTGGCCCAATACTGTTGTCCTTATAGTGTACTTTGCTAACAGATTCACAGTATTTAGTGATCTTACAAATGCTGTTTGTTATATTGTGTGCCTTCTTCAAAACCTCTACTGTTGTAATGTGGCAAGAAACAACAAATATACAGGATGAAGGGAACTTGTTTAATATTGGTTGTGAAAAAACATGGGCAGGTTTGTTCTTCAGACTTTTGTCCTGTAACAGGCTGTCTTTTTCCGGGGTGGGGTTGTTAGACCCATGCCCAACCCCCAACCTGGAGGGCCAGTTGTTGCTTTTCGTCTGGCCTCTACCCTGAACCTGCCCGGCATGGTTGAACCTGCTGGGGGGTGACCCCCCTCCAATATAGCCTTCATGGTCATGGAGGCACACAAGCCTTCCCACCACGACAAGGTAGCAACACGTAGGAAGGATGAGTGGTGTGGTGAGTGTATGTAGTGTGTGTGCGCAGTGTACTGTGGTGGGTGGGCAGTGTGTGGTAAGTGTATGTAGTGTGTGTGGTGAGTGTGTGTAGTGTGTGTGGTAAGTGTATGTAGTGTGTGTGGTGAGTGTGTGCAGTGTGTCTCAGGCATCTGCATCATCTGCAAGGGAGGAAAATTCAATTAGTGACATTGAATGGAATGCATTCAGAATGTGAATAGACAGAGTATACAAAATACACACTTAGCCTACCTGGAGTTGGCAGAATGATGGGCACTGATATGGAGGGCCACACAAACTGTGCCTCTGCTAGGGCCTGCTGCCTGTTCTGCAGGTCCAGCCTCTCACGCTGCACACCCAGCCTCTGCCTCCCCACCTCCAGGAGCTCCTCGCTGCAGTCGCACCTCGCATCCGTGGTGTTCAGCTGCCTCTCACGGGGTGGGGGGGGAAGTCATGGGGTGTGTGGGGAGAGCGTGTCGACGGGGTGGAGCAGTCTGACTGCGCTGGGGTCTCCTCTCCAGAGGACTGGGAGGCTTTGGGTGATTCAGCTGAGGGCCGAGAGGCTTGGAGTGATTCAGCTGAGGGCTGGATGTTGGAGGGGCCCTCTCCAGACTCCAAATCAAGGCCACCAGTGATGCCTTGGGAGGCTGTGAGGCCGATGATCGATAGGGCCTTCTCCTCCTCCGGGGTGAGGGAAGGCACGGTGCTCTGCCTCTCGGCGCACTGCCGCCACCCGGCTTTTGGCCTGACTGGCGAAGTCCTGCCATTTCTTGCTGACGACTGTCCACTCCCTGGGTGGCCCAGGAGTGGAAGCAGCCATCAGCGCTGCAATGCTCGCCCATGCAGCCTTCTTCAATGGGCTATATGCACAACTCCAGTATGCTACTTCCTGAAATTAGACATGCTTCTTTATTTCCTGTCTTACACTATTGGGTGAAATGATTATTCAGGAATTCCTGAATAATCATTTCATCCAAAGTGTAGGTCAGGAAATAGAGAAGCATGTCTAATTTCAGGAAGTAGCCTACTGGAGTTGTGCATAGGCCCTACTGGTAGCCGCCAAACAGGACGGCCTTCGGTTGCTCCACCTCGTCCAGCATGATCACTAGTTATTCTTTGGTGAACGCTATCACACGCTTCCTCTTCATATCTGCCATGTCGCTCAATATGTGCAGTTACCCTTGTTTTTTTTATAGGCCACATGCGCCAACACCGGTGCCTGATAGATTAAATTAGTCATCGTATCCGCGTGGATTCTAACATGGGAATGCTACTGACACAGGTGCTATTCATATGAGCATTAAACCTTAGTTTGTGTGATGATTAAATTGGTGTTCATTTTGCGATCATCACTGCCTATTCATGTATTTTTTCATGCCCTTTCAAGACATCCCAGACGAGGCTTATATGACCCGATCCGATCCATGTTATTGCTGGTATATTAACTTTGATGCAATAGTAGGCTATGCATTGTGACTATCACGCGGGCTCGCCTTGACTCTTAGATATATTCGCAGATTAGCTTCGGGAGCAGGACTTCATTTTTGGTAATATTAGGCTGCAATGACAATGATTTACACAACACGTATTATATTGTCACGTCATTTCAGTGACTTTACGAATGGCCATCGATGTGTGCGGCATCGATTAATTCTTTTTTCAGCACCGCGCCCAGGGACAGCTCCTCTAACGATGTATCTTGGGACGGACCTAACGATGTATCTTCACGCGCACGCTAAGGGATAGTCTGGGAAACACTCGTAGGAAACTCTGTCATTTCGCCAAGGTATACCTTGAGAAGCGTCGTAGTGCGGAGAAATTCGGCAAATCTGGGAAACGCGGCCCTGGAATGTTCAGCCAGTAGCCGCCGAGCACCGCTTCACTGGGAGAGGGTGCGTCTTTCTCCAGCTGCAGCTGGTCTACCTAACCATCCCCCTCGCTCCCGCCTCCCGGTCTCCCGCTGGAGAAATATACTGTAACCATAACCGGTGAACCCATACGCACATCAGGTGCCACAAATATGGCAGGCAGTTTCTGTATAGTTAACGCTTATAGTCATAATATATCATCCGTAACGTTATTTGGTGGGTGGTCGCCTGGTCGGTGCTGCTAGCTATGTTAGCTAGACTATATATACACACTCCCATCTGCAACAAGCTACATAGCTAATGTTAGCTATAATTCCTCCTAAGATTACATATAATTCATCATAGCTGACATTACCACATAAATGTCAAGACACATTTTGCAGATTAACGTAGCAGTGTATTTTCCTATTGCTTACGTTACCTAGCTAACGTTATAACGTTAATGAGCTATAAGCACACAAGGCAGCGGTGTCGGCACCAAAGGTTGATGCGACAGGAGGAGAATGGAGGCCGGGGAGAGAGATGGTTGGCTCCCCCGAATTCACCAGGACCAGTCGTGAGTCCGTGAAACCCAAAAGCCTCATATTATAATTGCAGAAGCTTTCGGGAGTGAAATGTTTGCTGCAGAGGCGGGCGCTAGCGGTGACAGACACCATGGCTCTTCAAAAATGCTAACCATTTGCTTCTCATTTCAGCTTTACTCGGGAGTGAAAGAAGGAGACCTTATCATCCCATTCTTGCTGGCATCCAGGAAGGATGCATTTTCGTTTAGTTTTATGCATAGTAGGGCTGGGACGACGCGTCGACGTAGTCGACGTAATCGACTACGTCAATACGTCGACTTGCGTAATGTGCGTCGATGCGTCGCAAATAAACAACATGGCTGCGACCAGTGGAAACACAAACAAACATGGAGGTCCCCGGAGTAGAGCCGGCAGCTAAAAAACCTCGCCCACGATCGTCCAAAGTGTGGGAGTACTTCAGACAAAAACCGAACAATGTGGTGCTCTGTAAACTGTGCAAAATTGAAATGGCTTATCACAGCAGTACATCTGCAATGAACGAGCACTTGAAGCGAAAGCATCCCGGAGCTCTTTGTGAAGACAGCCGCAAGATAGCACCGTAAGTCACCGCGTTGTATTTCTGTTCACTTTTCCGGCCGTGTATGAGTGAAAAATGGATAGCTACTAGCTAATGTTACACAAGCAATGTAGCTCACCACAGTTTGTATGTCTTCTGGTGTTAGTAACGTTAGCTATGTAGCTGGCTAGCTACGGTAGCCTATTGTCATTATGGTGCTCGCACCTAAATGGCTACGTTAGCATCAATTTAGCAAATCATAACATAGCAGCGAGAGTAACGTTAGCTAGCCATGTAGCTACTAGCTAGCTATGTGTTGTGGTGATGGACAGACTTCTAAATGGCCATGTTGGCATTCAAGTTGGCTAAACATAGCAGTGAGGTGGAAATTAAGGGGCCTACACGTGATAAGAAATGTGTGCTTTGCGCGAGGTAGGGCGCAGAGCGTTTTGTTTACAAGCACATGTTGCTAGGCAACAGGGAAGCTACCGGAGCTTTTGAAGAACGGTGTGCTAAAATCTCCGAAAACAGAGGTTATTTGGATAAACTGACCACATATTGGGAATCTACATGGTTACTTTCTCACCTGAGAAAACATTAAAACTAGTCTTATTTTTTTAAATATGCCACTATTAGCATTAGCTATTTAATTAACTAATGTGCTTAATATTTTCAGGAGGCAAAGCAGTGTGGAGGACTTTTTCCACAAAAAGAACACAACTCCATGCACACCCCAGATGGCTGCTCAGCTTTCTAACTGCATCTTACAGATGATCGTCAAGGACATGAGACCTGTTGCTATTGTGGAGGGTCAAGGCTTCCGTGAGATGATCAACACATTTCACCCAGGGTATACACTTCCCTCCAGGCACCACTTCACAAATTTGATGGAGAAGAAAGAAAGAAAGAGATGTGGACATGCTCACATTCCTCCACAGTAATGCCTAAGGTGGAGGGGGGAGAAGGGAGAGAGGGGGGGAGAGAGCGAAGGGGGGAGGGCGAGAGAGAGGAGGGGGAGAGAGGGGAGCGCACCAGGGGGGGAGGGGGAGAGAGGAGCGCAGGAGAGAAGGGGGAGGGGGAGAGAGGAGCGCAGGAGAGAGGAGGAGGCAGGAGGAGAGAGAAGGGGAGAGGGGAGGAGACGAGGGAGAGAGGTGCGCGGGGGAGGGGGAGAGAGAGGGGGAGAGAGGAGTGAGGGGGAGAGAGGAGAGCAGGAGAGAGTAGAGGAGGCAGGAGGAGAGAGAGAAGGGGAGGGGGGGAGAGAGGAGGGGGGGAGAGAGAGGAGCGTGGGAGAGGGAGAGCAGAGAGAGGGGGAGAATGTTATATTGTTACTGAGATCGTTATTGTTACTGAGAGGTATAGTTACGGTATTCCGGTTAGAATTGCACTCGAATTGCACTAATTAGAGGATTTTATGTTGGTATTTATTTTGGTATTCCTCCTGAAAATGACTTGAACTTGCCTACTGCATTACTTGCACTTTTCCTTTTATTTGAAGTTAACTTTTATATTTTATAATATTATATTTTATGTTGGACTGTAAGACAGAGAGGATTTTCTTTGTTGTGGAATATTGCCCTGCAGTGCAGAAGCATAATTTATATATTTGTACAAGAATAATTGAATAAAATACTGAAATGTTAATAAGAGAATTTTTGACATTTATTTGGGGAAAATTAAGTGATATATTAATCGAACAGTAAAAAAATAATCGTTAGAATAATCGTTAAATTAGTCGTTAGATTAATCGACTAATCGAAAAAATAATCGCTAGATTAATCGTTAGAAAAATAGTCGTTAGGGACAGCCCTAATGCATAGGCATTGCTAACTAAGAAAAACTAGCTAATTCTAGACTGTTGGTTAAAACTAGCTAATTCTAGACTCAAGATTGAGCAGGAGAACCGAAGATTCAAATCCGTTCTAGCTTTATATAGTGTTAGGGCGGGGATATGCTAAGAACACCGCTCTACGTCATCCGGTACCGTTTTTAAGCCCGCCCAGAAAATCCAGAAATCAAAACTGGTCAAAAACACAAAACTGGTCTAACTTCACAATTCAGTACTACACATGGTTCATCCCATTTTCACATGTTATCAGCAATGCACCACTAACACATAGAATGTGTTTTCAAGCAAATCTCTGATTTTGGTTAACTGGGACTTTAAAAGGCTCCTTCCAAAAGAAAGAAGAAAAAAAAAAGCTTATGATGCAGAGAGAGCTCAGGACCTCGCCTCCAGTGGGCCCTGGGCGATCGTGGAACGTCCGGCTCAGATTGTCCCTTCACCACCACACCACTAGATGCCATGGGGGTGGATAAGTAGCTAGTGGGGCTGTGTCCTCTACTGGTCCTGGTCATGGAAAGTGGTGGACTGACAGATGGAGCTGTGTCAGATGGAGCTGTGTCAGGGGCCCTCTTAACCATAGAGTCCGAGGTGGAAATGGCCGCCCCTTGATAGACTCCCTCCCACTTCTTGCGAAAGGGCCTCCGACGCAGAGAGAACTTTAGACCTTGCCTCCAGTGAGCCTCGGGCGATCGTGGAGTGTCCTGGTCAGATTGTCCCTTTGCCAGCACACCACTAGACGCCATGGGGGTGGATAAGGCGCTAGCGGGGCTGTCTCCTCTACTGGTCATGGAGAATGGAGGTCTGACCGATGAACCGGTGACAGACGGGGCTGTGTCAAATGAACCGGTGACAGACGGGGCTGTGTCAAATGAACCGGTGACAGACGGGGCTGTGTCAAATGAACTCATCTCAGACACCGGGTCTTGTCCACAGCCCCCCGGATCATAGGAGTCAGAACCTGGATCGTCTTGTCCTGGACAGTCCCAATGGCTCACATGCATCTTCGCATGCAGTCCCAATGGCTCGCATGCATGCATGCACCGGGCTGTCACACTGTCCAGCTGGGCCCTTTTGAGATACAATAAAATAAAATGACTTTTGATGATTTTAGTACACTTGTACAATCGAAATGCATCATACCACACATTTTACACGTAAACACACATCTCACACATGCATGCATACGCACAAACAAACACACACATACACACACACACACATGGTTGGATACACTGAAAAAAACATTAGCAACTTACCAATCAATGTCTTCAAGGTTTTCATCCTAATTTATAAAGGAAATACAAGATGGATGTTGAGTTCATTAAGGCTTCACAAAGACAGAGCAGCTTCTGTAATTGTTTGAATTGTAAATGATTAAAGTACAATGAAACTTTGATTACCAACCTTAATGTTTCTTTGGCGATTTCTCCATTGATCTAATAGCCAAAACACGTTCAGGATCCCAGAGAGCGCAATCAAAACTCCCGTGCAGAGGAGTTTCACATCAAGATCCAGGAACGGGGTCTGAAAGGGCGTCGCCTCAGGACCTTGGTTTACAAGTCTACTTGAAATTGGCACCCTCTCTCGGGTTCTAAAAAGATTAGTTATTCCACTAGCGAACATATTGGCAAAGTCACATCTTTAACAACATGTTCCTCTCATCGCAAACACCGCACTGAGGCTTGTCCACTTGTTACAGCAGGATATGTACCTTGCCGCTGTGACGTGTGCACGTTACGCCGTAGTGCCCGTGATGTAACAGACCGGATAGAACACTGTGGCTTGACGACTAGTCCAGGCGGCCAACAAATTGAAATAAATGTAGACTAGATTTAAATAGATTTAAGCTATTTTCTTTTTGCTTAAGACCCAACGATACCCCTTATTTAATACACTCCTGTAATATCCTGGTTACTTTACATACTGGTATTACTAATATAAATGATCAGGCGGAGAGATAGGTTTCAGTCATACGTTTATATTTCGTTCTCTACTTTGCATTCTCGCATGACAACGGAACTTGGTGGTACAACCACCCATAACATCACTCAGCCAATCAGAACGCATCTCTACAATTCAGCAACTAGCAGGCACTAGTATTAGACTATTACACTCCTTCCCCCTAAGATTGTTTGCTCCCAAACAAATCTAACATAGCCCATACTAACCATCTTTCAAACCTTAAGACTATGCAATGCCCATCGTAACCCACTTTTCAATAACTTTTTTTTTTTCAAAACCCAAAACATCTGTCTCGGAACTCAACAGTGTCTTACTCTGTTACAGATTCAGTCTCTTTGGAGCCATTCTAGTACGCTCAGAATTCCTGCGCACTGCAGGCTGTGCTGACACACTCTTGGGGACTAAAGGCGATGAAGATGGAACTGCCTCAGTCTCTGGTGCACGCTGCGTGGACATGCCTGCAGTGGGGCTACCTTGCACCTGTTGTTGTGGTGTTATTCTGGGTGTTTGCTCCTGGATGGGGATCAGGTGCCTTGGCAATTCCACCTCGACAGGCGGCTGTTCCTCCTCCGGCACTGTCTCCTGAGAGTTGCCCCTCCATGGCAACATGTGGTCCACGTGCACAGTACGTTTTCTCGGTCCGTCCTGAATGAGATACGTGACTGGGCCTTTTCGCTGGATGACAGTGGCCAGAGTCCATTTCTCCTTACCTCCTCTGAGGTTCTTCACTCGGACGCGTTCGCCCTCTGTGAACTCACGTAGTCGTAGTTTGCCATGATCATGGTTTTGTTTCTGTTTTGCCTGTTTTTCTTCCACGGTTTCAGCCAGATTTGGTCGGAGTAGGCTGAGCCGTGTGCGTAGCTGTCGCTTTAGGAAAAGCTCTGCAGGGGTCCGGCCGGTCACTGTATGCGGCGTACTGCGGTACGTAAGCAGGAAGTTGGCCAGCCGACGCTTCAGTGACACCGTGCCCTTCTCTCCCTCCAGGGCTTGCTTGAGCAGCGCTCGTTTGAGAATCTGAACTGACCGCTCAGCTGCCCCATTCGAAGCTGGGTGAAATGCTGGTACCAGTGTGTGTTTGACTCCGTTCTCTTTCATGAACCTAGCAAACTCGGCAGAAGTCAGCTGAGGGCCGTTGTCACTTACACACTCTTCTGGTAAGCCGTAGGTTGCAAACAGATCTCGCAGCACGTCGATGGTGTTGGCTGATGTAATCGATGTCATGTGCACCACCTCCAACCACTTGGAGTGGCTGTCCACCAGTACTAAGAAGTACTGTTTGTCCTTTTCTGCAAAGTCTATATGAATCCGCTGCCACACTCTCTCCAGCCATCTCCACGGATGGAGAGGTGCGACTGCCGGTGACTTTTGTACTGCTTGACAGACCCGGCAGCTTTGGACTTTGCTCCCTATTCCTCCATCTAGTCCTGGCCACCAAACATGGCCACGGGCTAGGGCCTTCATTCGACACATACCTGGATGTTCTTGGTGCAGGTCCTCCAGTAACCTTTCTCTGTACCGTGGGGGAATGATGACTCGCAGGCCCCACAGTAAACAGCCCTGTTCTGCAGACAGTTCATGGCGGCGTATGAAGTAAGGTGTCAGTTCCTCCTCTCGCACATAGTTAGGCCACCCGTTCACCGTGTAACTCCACACCTTACTCAGTATCGGATCCTTCCTGGTGGCTTGCTCAATGTCTTTTGCTAACACTGGCAGCTCTGGTACGACTGAGAAGAAGAAGATGTTCGCCTCCTCCGCGGTTCTGTCTGCGTCTCGTTGTGGTAGCCGGGATAACGCATCAGCGTTTGAATGATCAGAGGACCTCCTGTATTCGATGCTGTAACTGTAGGCCATTAGGATGATGGCCCAGCGCTGCATTCTCAGTGCAGCCAGCGTTGGTACGGCGGACTTGGGTCCCAGGATAGCCAGCAGTGGCTTGTGGTCCGTTATCAGTGTAAATTTCCTTCCATATAGATATTTATGGAACTTTTTCACTCCATAGATGATAGCCAACGCCTCTTTTTCGATTAGGGCATAGTTCTTTTTGGCGTCAGACAGCGTCCTTGAGGCGAACGCTATCGGCTGCTCTTCTCCATTTTCCATTATGCGAGAGATCACCGCTCCCACGCCATACGGGGAGGCGTCACAGGCCAGCTTCAATGGCCTGTCGGTGTCGTAATGCATGAGTACTTTACTTTGCAGAAGCAGCTGTTTGGCCTTTTTAAAAGCTGCATCACACTCCACAGTCCAGCTCCATTTTTCATTGTCTCGTAGTAGCTTGTGCATGGGCTGCAGAAGACTCGACAGGTTGGGCAAGAACTTACCATAATAATTCAGTAAGCCCAAGAAGGATCGTAATTCGGTGACATTGTTGGGGTTGGGCGCCTTGACAATGGCTGCCACTTTCTCTTCCGTCGGATGCAGACCTTCTCTGTCGATCCGATGGCCCAAGTACTCCACACTGCTCTGGAAAAACTTGCACTTTGACAGTTTCACCTTCACATTGTACCTCTCCAGACGTGTGAGCACTTCCTCCAGCCTCTGTAGGTGTACCTCTTTTGAGCGAGCTGTGATGAGAATATCATCCAGGAAACAGGTGACATGTTTGAGTCCCTGTAGAATCTGATCCATGACCGACTGGAATATTGAGGGAGCACTGGAGACCCCATAGCTGAGTCTGTGGTAGCGATACAGTCCGCGAAGTGTGTTTATTGTCAGATACTGCTCAGAGTCGGCGTCCTGCTGCAGCTGCTGGTACGCATGGGAGAGGTCCAGTTTGGTGAACGAGGTTCCCCGGCTAGTGTCGCGAACAGGTCCTCTGCGTTGGGCAACGGGTACGTCTCCTCTTCTAGACTCTGATTGATGGTAACCTTGTAGTCACCGCATAATCTGACCGATCCATCACTTTTTGGAACTGTGAATGAATTTCAAGTCTCAACAAAGTGTTCTGTTTTCCCCCTGGACTGTAATTCTAAACCTTGTAGTTCGTTCTCATAGATCAGTCTGTCAGAACTACAAATCCCTCCCTGTGTGACATCACTTCCCTGTCTTCCCCCTGAAACTGTCACTTCCTCTTTCACTGTATAAACCCCCGACCCCTCCTCACTACTCTCACTCTTGCCTGGAATCACTGCAGAATCGTATTAAGAATAAAACTACTGTCTTTATTTAAAACCAGCTTGATCGACCACTCAGCGTGTTCTTTGACAATCTAACTAAAATAAGGATAAAAATCCTTTACAATATGGCGACGAGGAAAAAGAGAATTGAGTCACTTTAGGGACATCTGCCGGTTTTTCAGCGAGCTCAGGAGGAGGAACGTGGGCCCACGTCAACTTTATAGTTGCGGAACGACTCCGGGGCACCGTCGTAGCATGGGGGTGTACTTTCCCGGAGCCTGCTGTTCCGAGGCTCGCTGAGAAACCTGGTACGTTGATCGAATCTCATAGTGGTCCTGCATTTTTGCTCAGCTGTATAGACTTAAGACTGTAGTTTTCTTCGAACCGGTTTCCATCTCACGCGTGTGTCCTTATAGAGTAGCTGTGCTGGTCTGTAAGGGCATGTTACACTGGTTGTTTTGCTATGTATGTGATATACTGGCTGTTGGCCGCGTACTCGCTTTAAGAACGTCTTGTAAATGTACCAGGTTTTGGATTTCTTGTTAGCGAAGCATTTGCGTCCGTACCTCGAAGAAGCCTTGTTTAGTTTTGTTTTGCGTTCAGTTTTGTGGGGTTGCACGAATCGAAGAACCTTGTTATTTTAGGGTTAATCAGGGTTATGGTGATGCATGACTCGGAGGCCTTGTGTTTTAAGGTATAGTTTTGATATCAGGGCTGTGATGTTGCGCGGCTCGAAGGAACCCTGTTATAAATAGGGTTGGATTTTGTTTTACTTGTGTTATGACGGGCATAACGCTGTAAAGGGCTTGTTATATTTCGAGGTTGGTTAGGATATCAGTGTTATGATTTACATGACACGAAGAGGCTTTGGTTTCGTTTTGTTTGAGTTCTGTTTGTCTGTGTTGTTAGTCTTGTATGGGGATTTATGGTCCTGTTTTCTGTTTTGTTTGATGTTACATCCATGTTTCTGCTGGCTACAGTTCTCGTTTTGTGCTGGCTATGTTCTGTGGTGGTGACTTCTTTGGTTTTATGTTGGTTTTGGTTTGTGTATGTTTCTGTGATTCATTTTCATGCTGGTTGCATTCTAGCTGAGCATACTGTTCTTGTTCTGCTCCAAACTAGCTATTTTCTCTGTTAGCTATGGTTTTCGATGTTCTATTGTTTCATTGCTAAGCTTCCCTGTGCTGGCTAGTTCATCCACATGGTTGGTTCCACATGTTGATTAGCCCACGTGCTTAGCTAACTTTGTGCGCACGTGGTTGACTTCCGGTTTTGCTGCTTGTGAAAAAAAAAAGAGAGAGAGAGGTCCTGTTTTTCCTCAACCATTTTGAGGATCCACCATTTTGGTTTCTGAAGTCTGCCATTTTGGGAAAAAAAAAAAAAGTAACAGAAAAAAAAAAAACCCTCTCAACACAGCAGTTATTGTTTTTTTACTGTACTTTTGACATTTGTTTGTATTTGTAAAATGGGAACTACTGCTAGTACACCAAAACGGGAACCTTTACTGGGCGCTGCCAAGATAGTGGCATTAAAGTATGATCCGAGTGTGTGTGAGCAAATTACTTTATGGGCTAAAAATAGTGATTTTCCTGTCTCTGGTACACTGTCTGTTAAGTTGCTAGGGAAAGTTAAGAGACAGCTTAAGGAGTTTCAATTAACTAAGCTAGGTAGGAAGTCAGAGAATGCCATTAACTGGTCTCACTTTCTTGCCTGGGAGACAACTGCAAATGACTCAATTGATAGAGCTGAAACTGCCCGCATCAAAAGGGAGGCTAGAAAGAACTCTGTCACTGCTAAAGCTAATTTGGCTATTACTGTTCCTAAGACGTCCCTTTCTTCTGTGGCATCCCCTCCATTTACTGGCTCTATAAACCCTGATGACACCTCAGTCAAAGTCGCACCTCCTTTACTAAATCCCCCTGATCATACTCCTGCCCCTGCTCTTGAGACATTAGAGGACCAGCCACATTATAGTCTTAGGTCTACTGGTCAGGTTCAGGAACAACAGCTCTCTTCTGCATTAGGTAATCTGCAATTGCCAATGATTAGATGCATTAATCCTGTACCTCAACCACCTCCGGGCCAACCAGGTCACGCCGCATGGAGCCCTTTTTCTGATGTCTACAGACCTTTCCGTTGTGATGAGCTTCGGGAGCTTGCTTCCTCATTACCTGATCCAGCTAAAGACATTGACAGTTTTGAGAGAGATGTGAATGCTGCCGTTCAGATGTACAGACTGCACTCTGAGGAACTTGAGGCTGTAATGAGGCTTGCGCTACGTCTCAAATGGGCTGATCTCAGGGGAAATTTTGATGATAAGTTGACTTTTGATGATCCTGGATTTGCTGCTCAGGTGTTGGCACTACTGCAAAGAATCAGGCTCCGGTTTCCTCCTCAAACTAACTGGGACCTGATCTCCTCCTGTAAGCAGAAACTGAATGAGTCTTTTGATGATTTTTATGAACGCCTGGAGAAGACCTTTTCTCTCCACTCTGGTATGAACAACCATGCCAATGACTACAAAACGGTTTTGAAACAACAATTAATGAACAATTCTCTCCCTGCCCTCAGTGACCAAGTCCGGACTTCTTGTGTGAACTGGGAGACTCAACCCCTAGAGCAGGTGGTGGGTGTGTTCAGATTTGCAGAACGTTTCAATCTACTCAAAGAACAGCGGGAGGCCGTGGAGAAGAAAGACTCTGACGCGAGACTACAAGCTGCACAGTTTAGGTACTTCAACAACGCTCGCACTGAGCAACCAGAGACGGGTGAACTGCAACAATCAAGGGAATACAGAGAGAATCAGAGATATTCACAACAAAACAGCAGGGTTTACAAATCTAATCAGCATTGTCATCACTGCGGCCGCAAAGGGCACTACCGGAGGGAGTGTAGACTATACGCTAAAAAGCATAAGTCTCCCCCTGATCAATGGGGTCCAGCACCCCCAAATGAGGTCTCTGTCAGTTCTCCACAGGGAGATGGATACTGACTAGATGGGACAGATAGGTTTCTGTAGGGACGTCTAGGGAGAGTGAGGGTGTACGTGACAGGGTGGAAAGAAAGAAAAAATGATGATAAAAATCATTCATATTTGCCAATATCTTAGTCTGATACATTTGTCTGACAACCCAATTTTGAGAATTTTGTTTTGTTTAAGATTTCATGTTTTACTGATTTCAGATGCACATTCATTGGTTTTGAGTTTTACAGAGAATTGACGTTCCTGGACTACCGGATAAATGCCAAACCGGTTGGAACCGCAAGTATTTTAATAATTTGAAATGACTGCCACTTAAAGTTGTGTTAGATGTTGCTAACTTCAAACTCAATTCACTGTATTGTCATGTTAACTTAATATGCTCAGATACATATTCTTGAAAAGAAAAAAAAAGAAAAGACATCACTCCAATTTATCAAAACTGCGGTCTATGATTTATTTTGTTATGTTTATGTGCCTCCGGCGCATAATTTCTAAGAATTGGTGTTACCCACAAGAGTGGTGAGAAATTGAAATGTCTTTTATTTTGTCTGTCTTTTATTGTATGTAAACTGCCCATGCAGCTCTGTCTGTGAGTCTGATGGCCCACAGAGACAGCTGCATGGTAAAACAAATGTGTCACGTATTATTTCTGAAGTTTGTTTACAGAGTAGACACAGGCACGGGACGAGTGATGGAGGCTACTCCAAGAATTGGATACAACCGGAGTAACCGAATTCCCATTTATATGGGCTGACACCTTGGTTCGTGGGGACGCTGGTCAAACGCCTCACCCCCACGTTGCCCAACTGACTGTGGGTAAGAGATAGATATGATCTAGGATAATTTAAGAATAGTAACCAAGTGGTTGTCAGACCCAAGGAACCATCACGTCCTGAGCGTGCTCATAACTCTCTGTCCTCAAACGCAGAAATGTGGTTATTTGAAATTGAGCATCAACTTATAACACCCCTAGTGTTCTTTCGAGAAGGGTTTAGATAAATTATATTTGTTTATGGTTTGAGAACCCCATATGTAGTTATTCATTTATTGTTTTTGGTTTGAGTAATGCATTTTTTCCATTTGTTCACCCTGATTTAAGGGAATTTTTGTTTTTACCATTAGAGGGCGCTGTTTTACATAATGTGTTGGCGCTCCCCTTTTTAAATGATTATTTTGAATAACAATTTCTTGTTAGAAACAAGGGCTCATGGTTTGATGAGACGGATGTATTGTTTTATTTTAGGAAATGGCCATAGAATTTCTAAGAACTAAATCTAATTGGTGCGTGAGCAGGTTAATTACCTTGATCACTTAATAATGATAAATAAACAAGTGCACTGCTTGGGACTAGACTACTGCAGAGTCTATCCCTGATTTAGCAGACATAACCCTCATTAGACAAAAGCTAGCTCCACTTGACAAGATTACATGGACTGACGAGCCCGACTGGTTTTAACGATGACTAATGCACTCTGTTTAAGTATTTCTGACTAAAAAGACTTGACTCTGTTAAAAGGACTTGGGTCCTACTTGAAACCAGTGGCAGCTACCACTGACGCTGTTTTAGACCTAGTAGCATTGCGCAAGCGATTTTGTCCATGTCCTGCATGTTGTGACTATTCATAATTTACATCGCACCTACACACAGCGTGGCTGCTGCTTTAATAAGAATGAACTGTTGACCGTACATTTCAAAGATGCACTGTTCTTAACTCTGCTTCCTCCTCCAGAAGGCAGAGAGACATGACTCAACATATTGAACGAGATCAATTAAGCCACGCTCAAACCTCTCAGATATTCTCCTCACTCTGATTTTGAATGAATGCTCATTTCATAGTTAGCATAACCTATACTGCATCTTCCATGCTTTCATTATGTTTTCAAATTAGCACACTGACCAGATCATGTTTCAAAAAAGAGGGGGAGTAAAGGATGTTATCAAGTTAACTGGTTGTTGCTAATGAAACAGACTAGTAGTACACTGTAAAAAATAACTTGTAAGATTTACTTAATAAAATCCTCGTAACAATTTGCACTCACTCTAAGTAAGTAAATTTTACTGCTGTAATATCAAGTACAACTCACTCACCAGTATCAAGTAAAATATACTTGCAACTAAACATAACATTTATGAATATTTTAAGTAACTCTTACTACATTACAGTAAGCAACTCTTACTACATTACATACTTGAGTTAAGTTCTATTTAGTTATTGTAATCAAGTTAAACTCATCAAAAAATTAAGTAAATCTTATATACATGTAATGATTACCGTTATAAAGCAAATAAGTAGATTTAATAACTTTTTTCTGTTTGACAATTACTTAGTTGTATCAAGTTATAATTCAATATAATTAGGTAGTTGTTACTAAATTTGTTGAAATAAATGTTACAATAAATAATCATTTTCTCAATGCAATACTTTATTTTAAATATCAGGCAATGTATACATTAATGGCATGTATATAAAATAAAATTAAAATAAAAAAAACATGCCTGCTGTTTAGTTTTGACTTCTCATTTTCTTGTGTGGTTAGTCGCATCTAAATTGTGCAATGACAACATTTTGACTCTGGAGTAGAGCACTTTTAAAACCAATTTATTTTCTTATAAAAATATATATTTTAACACAAAGACCAACAAGTGCCTCAACACATTTCAAAGTCAACATTTCAAGTAATTAAACAATTTATTACAAATTGGATGTTTAGAACACTAAGAACAACAAGTGCCTCAACACATTTCAAATTCAACATTAAAGGGCAATGCTCGTTTTTGACAACCTGGACCTTATTTACGACATATTATAAGAAGTTTGACTCACCGAGATCACTTTGGTGTAGTTCGGAGGCATGTAGAAGAAATTTAAAATCCAGCGCGAGCCAGTATATCCATGTAATGACGGTGATCGGGGCACCGAGAAGGCAGTTTTTTTCAAATCTATTTTCGGCCGCTAAACGGTTGTTTTCATCAATCAGATTGGATGAATCGACAGTTGAGATTCCTCAACGCGAGGCATTGTTTCGGTTTTCAAATACGGGGTCTTTAGCCTCTGTAATATGATCTTTACACGCCTTTCCCCACTTGCTCCAGCACGCATGCGCACAGGCCAGCGCGCAGACTGGCTATTCTCCGGCTCACATTCTCTGCGCTACGATCGGATTGTTGCTGACGAATGACGACGACAATATTCTCGGCACCAACAACGATCGTAGCGCAGAGAATGTGAGCCGGAGAATAGCCAGTCTGCGCGCTGGCCTGTGCGCATGCGTGCTGGAGCAAGTGGGGAAAGGCGTGTAAAGATCATATTACAGAGGCTAAAGACCCCGTATTTGAAAACCGAAACAATGGCTCGCGTTGAGGAAACTCAACTGTCGATTCATCCAATCTGATTGATGAAAACAACCGTTTAGCGGCCGAAAATAGATTTTGAGAAACTGCCTTCTCGGTGCCCCGATCACCGTCATTACATGGATATACTGGCTCGCGCTGGATTTTAAATTTCTTCTACAGGCCTCCAAACTACACCAAAGTGATCTCGGTGAGTCAAACTTCTTATAATATGTCGTAAATAAGGTCCAGGTTGTCAAAAACGAGCATTGCCCTTTAAGTAATTTCACAATGTCTTACACATTGGATATTTGTGTGCCACCAGCAATTGCAACATTCAAACAGTCACTCTGGAGTCTAAACTACTGCACTATTAAAACCATAATGCATTCCATAAAGCATTTTTTCACACAATGCATTTTCTTTAAGACCATTTTAAGACCAACAAGTGTCAAAAAGAGAAGGAAAAAAGGGAACAGATGTATGTATGTATGAGGTGGTTATGTGTGTCTGAGAGGTGTGTGTGTGTGTGCCATGTTGTTTCATGACACCAACTTCACCTTCAAAGCTTGCACTTTTGGGGAGAGCTTGATCCCATCCAGTTCAAGGAAAAGTTTCTGAAATACCTCAAAAGTGTAGTGCAGTGTTGTAGGGTGTTATGGAAATTACTGTTCTAGTAAAAATGATTTACCAAGATTCGCTCAAAAGGTTAAGTCTGGTTTATTGTGAAAAACATACGAGCGCAAGGACTTCCTGAACAACGAGTGGTTCGTCAGCGAAGTGAAGTCAGTCACTTCTGCCCTGGCTTATATTCAGTCTATGCGTCATCGTGAGGGGACGGATATCACACAAGAAAGAAAGGAATGTGGGATGAAACTCACTTTGAATATGGCTTTGAATAGAGACAAAGGTCTGAGTCAGGGCAGGAAGGACAAGGTGTGGCCTTTCTGACTTGGACAAAAGAGCGAGGCAGAGCTATGCAGAGTGTGTTTACAATTACAAAAGGGGGGAGAGTTGGTGTTTTACATTAGACTGAAACTGGGGTTTGCGGGGGACTTGGGGGGAGGTGATAAAATTACAAAGACAAAGGCTTAAGGTGTTTGGATGTAAATTCCTGGACAATCCCTCATTTGTGCCTGAACAGGCACACAAAAATAAAATATAAAATCCAAACACAGTGTAAACAGTCAGCTATGCTATACATGTGGAAAGGAAATAATCTCTCCACTAGGTGGAAACTTTAATTATTTCCTCTCAACGTGCAAAATCACACACCAAAACCCCTTGCTTCAGAAATTTGACAGGAAACAAGATAAAAAAAAATGACATGATTATATACTATTTATAGTCTAAGAGTGGACAACCATTCACCAAAAAACAAACTTGATTTAACAAGGCAAAAAAAAAGATAAAATGGTTACCAGTGTAAGAGGGGCAAAAAACCTCTTGGTCAATTTAGAGGAAAAACCCAAACTTATTTATCAACTCATGTTTCAACCATTGCAATTCTTGTAAACAAATATGATATTTTTCAGATTATTTCAAAGTTCATTCATTCTTGTGAGGAGGTGACCGGCAAGGTCAGTCTCCGATTGCTCATCAGAGGAGAGGAGAGTGTGGCGGTGACTGTCAAGGTCACTCTTGTTCACAGTGTATCCCAACAGTCATTTAGGTGGCACTTCTCTTTTGGGCAATAGAATGTCATTTGGGGAATGCAAGGCGTCTTCTCTTCTAGATCGCAACTTCAATGTCGCGTTGATCGAAATCAGTTATGTTCAATGTTAGTGTGTGCAGGTGTGTGTGCGTGTGTGGTGCATCTTGTGAGGTCATGGCTGTGGAGTTTCTCCATGTTGCCATCATAACGATCATGAGAAGGAGGTGACCAGCAAGGTCATTTTTCCTCCGATTCCTCGTCAGAGGAGAGGACAGTTGTGGCAGCTCATAGCTTTGGCCTCTGAGCCCTCTGGTTCAGCTGCATTCTGATCTCCTGGTGTTTGCGATCCCTTGGTGGACCGTCCTCTGCTGCTTGGACCCGTCGGCAATGGCTTGCATGGGTCCACGAAGTCCTCTCCGATCGCTGTCTGCGTGATGAGTAGGAACTGGTACGGCCCGAGCCACCTCGGCGAGTTCCAGCTCCTTCGTCTGTGGTCGTGGACCAGGACCCAATCCCCAGGAGAGATGTGATGCAGGAACCCCTCCTTAGCCTCAGGAAATGGCGGTCCTCACTCTGTTGGAGACATCTGTTAACATCCTCCGCCACCCCTGTTTTTGAAACATGATCTGGCCCGTGGGCTAGTTTGAAAGCATAATGAAAACATGAACGAGGTAGTACAGGTTTGTCATTAGGCCCTAGATACAGGTTAGTTTGGTGGTGGAAATGTGCACTTAGTCCTTCATTTCTTTTTCTCCGCAGGTGGAGCAGATGCTTGTAGGTCAGAAATGTAGGCTCTTGAACTGAACCCGGTCCATCCCTGTACTGCTCCACGTAGGGCCGGCCCGGGTCGTGCTGCTGGAGGGCTCACCTCGGCGCTCCCCCAGTACAGGCTGATGAAGTGCTCCATCTGTGGATCCACAGATGAGAGAGACAAACAGAGACAAAACAGAAGAGCAAAAAGAGAGTCCTCTGGTCTGGTCTCCCTGTTCCCTTCTTTGGTCAGGAACGGTTATCAGCAGTCTGTAGGAGATACTCAGAAATATGGTTAAGCGCAAGCTCCTGCTTTGGGGAAAAAATGTTGTTATTCTGTCAGGAAAACTTAAACAGGGTGACTGTTCAAGTGTCATTTAGAGCCAGTCTGCAGTAGCCTATAGTGACATCAAGGGCAGCGTTAGAATGACTTCAACACGCCCAGTCCCCAGTCATGATCAAGGCAATTGGGTTTGGCTCTAGCATTTCTCTCACGATTTTATGAAAATAAAATAACCATATTCTCGTCTCAACAAAACAACACCCCCTAAGGGTGAAAGCAAAAATTTCCTGAAGTCAGGATAAAAATAGAGATGAGGCAAAGAAAATGACACTAAAATTGAACTGGCTTCATTTACAATTAACTAATCAAAAAAAAACTCCATCAAAGCTTCATTTGTATAGCTAAAACCCACATTCTTCTGCATTTGAGGACAGAGTATTTGGGCACTGCT
Source organism: Borostomias antarcticus (assembly GCF_949987555.1). NCBI lineage: Eukaryota > Metazoa > Chordata > Actinopteri > Stomiiformes > Stomiidae > Borostomias > Borostomias antarcticus. The sequence continues at coordinate 3,166,543 of NC_140258.1, forward strand.
TCGGACAAAATGGTCTCTTCTCCGTTTCATACTTATCTGTCGCTCACAGTGAGTTGGTGACACCCCAGATCGCCCATCTGTAGGGAAACAGGCCAGTAACCTCCATCTCCACCTCCGGTCTGTGCCCGTCTCCTGGTTCGGCATTCACCCATCACTCCCGGAACGACAGTTGTCTGTAAAAAACCACTCAGAAAAAACACTCAGGCCCGATGAATGTGCCTCAAACTATAAACATGAGATATTTAACATACTCATTTAAAAAAATATATATATAATTGGGTTATGAGATGCTGCATTCAGATTAAGACACTAGCAACCCTTATCTATTCCCCCCACTATTATGCACAAACCTTATGTTTTAAGCTACATATCAGAAAGAGAGACAAAACAAACAACAGTTAAACAGACCAACAGCAGGTTCCAATGTCCCCAGGAAGGCATGATCCAGGCTCCTCAAAGACCTGCCGCCCAGGGTCCATAGCACCTGAAAATTAAGACTCAAAACACAGACTGGGTTCAATAGCAGAGGAGAAGGCCTAGAGCCAACTCCTCAAAACACATTATCATTATATGAATGAAAATTCATACAGTAGAATGCATAACACGAACAGCTTATGGCCATTCATTGACTATTGAAACAACTCCTGAATCAAACACACATTCAAAACCCTGTCAGACTTTTGAGTTCTCCACTATTACCTAAAAGATCTGCTCAGAAACATTAACAGCAACTTAAGACTCAAAGGCTCTACATCTATTTCATCCTGCCACCATTATCTTAAAAAAAAAAAAAATCTCTCAATCTTGGCTAGTTAAAATCTCCCTTATGGGTTGTTCAAGGGAACTCCAGCAGGTGGCGCTCGACCCCAAAATCGGAGGCTCTTCCTTCCGGCCCTGTTCGGACAAATACCTCGTAGAAAGAAGGGGCGTGGCTAATGGCGCAACAAGTCGAGGGGGGAATCTAATTTTAAATCAGAGTTATTCTGCTGGGGAAATGGTGGAGAGACTGTTTGCTGAATCTCCTTATCTTTCCTTCCTGACCTAAAAAAAAAAAAAACTCTCGTTCTACTCTCCCAAATCTTAAAAACAGACCAGTCTAGAGAAGTAACAGGCTTTTCCCTTAACCCTCTAGCTGAGCCCGAATCTTAGAATTTAACACTAAAATGTCAGATGTGGATGTAAGAAATCGAAAATGCTTTAGCACATAACGAAATTCTGCCAACAAACGCTCGCAGAGTAATGCTTCAGCGCAACAATCTCCTCAGGCTAGCAGTAGAATCCTGTGACCTCCTCTAGCCCTATGTTATTAGCCGGGGTTACAGGGACACCTAGTGGTGATCCCAAAATGTTGCATGTATGACCCGGAAGTTGTCTTTGGCAGCGCGGGGAAATTTAAAGAAACAAAATCCCTAATAACTACGACGCAGGCTAAAAACCCCAAAATAGCAACGAAAGGAAACCTTATGGTTAACTCACGGCGGGAAAGAATACAATTTCGAAAGAAACACACATTAAGACATTAAATTCGCTTAGTACTCACTCAGTCAGGAATCTCTTTGTTCTCCCTCTGGCTCAAGGCGGATCACCGGGAGTTGTTTTCCGGCGTCTCCTAGGCAACCAGTTAGCTAGCCTACTGGGAATCTAGCAGAAATTTTAACAGTCTAAAAAGTGTACAAAACAATACTTTACCTGGATCCATGGCGCGCATAACAAACAATAATCAAGAGCCGAGGCTCAAACAGTGAACACATAAGACGAACAACCCCGTTCGGGGACAAAAACAGACACTCCGGAGATTAGCTGGTAATCGCACTCACTGCGAACTTCAACCCATTTGGAAATCGCACTCACTGCGAACTTCAACCCTGTGGGAATCGCACTATCTGCGAACTTCAACCCTGTGGAAATCGCACTCACTGCGAACTTCAACCCTGTGGAAATCGCACTATCTGCGAACTTCAACCCTGTGGAAATCGCACTATCTGCGAACTTCAACAGGTTCCCTTCTGTGCTAATTCTGGAACATCGAACTAAAGCAACCCAAAACGTTATCCTAGAAGTGCACTCTCACTTCTTAACTACAGCCGAGCCGACAAACAATCTAAACTGTAGTCTACATCAACTGTAAGGGAGCGAGTCCCAAAACCAAAATTACACCTCTTCTGAAGAGAACCCCGGTAGCCTAAACAAGGACGAAGTCAGAGAACAATGCAATATCACCAATCCTAAATTGCCATTGTTAAAAACCAACGCCTTTCGCCACCACCTTCCCCGGGGAGTTTGCTTTCAACAATACGCCAGACCCACAACACAATCTGAAACGAAACCAAGGCAAATACCAAGCATAAAAGGATTCGTTTTTCAACGTACCGTGAGTTTAGCCGAGTGAAACCAACGAGGCGGACTTCTCCGAACCAATGCAATAGGCGCAAAGAGAGAAGATTTTCCAGAGCTCGCTACTGCTCCGCACGTCTGGCTTCCTTCGTTGTTCACTCCAGGCGAACCTCACAGTAGCCGATCCCGTCCCGAGTCGCCAAATTGTTATGGAAATTACTGTTCTAGTAAAAATGATTTACCAAGATTCGCTCAAAAGGTTAAGTCTGGTTTATTGTGAAAAACATACGAGCGCAAGGACTTCCTGAACAACGAGTGGTTCGTCAGCGAAGTGAAGTCAGTCACTTCTGCCCTGGCTTATATTCAGTCTATGCGTCATCGTGAGGGGACGGATATCACACAAGAAAGAAAGGAATGTGGGATGAAACTCACTTTGAATATGGCTTTGAATAGAGACAAAGGTCTGAGTCAGGGCAGGAAGGACAAGGTGTGGCCTTTCTGACTTGGACAAAAGAGCGAGGCAGAGCTATGCAGAGTGTGTTTACAATTACAAAAGGGGGGAGAGTTGGTGTTTTACATTAGACTGAAACTGGGGTTTGCGGGGGACTTGGGGGGAGGTGATAAAATTACAAAGACAAAGGCTTAAGGTGTTTGGATGTAAATTCCTGGACAAGGGTATGCCAGGTTGAGGGCATAGATCAGTCCCATAAGCAGCATGCACGCTTTGGCAGTGTCTCCACATCCAGGCAACATCTCCTGTCCTTCAAGTAGGATGGATGCATCCACCTGATGCTCTCCATCAGCACCATGGACGACCAGGATCTTGAGGGTGTGTTGAGTGGCATCACTGCGGTTGTCCTGCTGCATACAATTAACAAGAAAAATGACAAATTGTATTCAGAAACAAATAAAAAATAGAACCATTTAAATAATTTGAAGTTACTGCACTTGTGCTATGCAATGCATGTACTTATACAATGCACCTGGTCTGTCCACGGACTATTTTAATGTAATTGTAATGTCCATATTCAATAACTGTCTTTCATTCATTCATTCATTCATTCATTCATTCATTCATTCAATATATACTAAAATGGACCATCAAGATGGCTCAACGTAAGTTTAATGGAGTCAAATCTATTTTCCAATTAACCAGAATTGAGTAAAACAATGCCATCTGGGCACAGCTAGGCCGCACAGAGGCATAACAATGAGGTCTAGCGGGATGAGTTGCCATGGCCATTAAATGGTACCAAAGACCCGTGGCGACACTGGCAACTCGATGGCGCCAATGGCAAATGAATGACAAGCCAGTGGCGTCTTTCGGCACACCAGTGACCTACGTTGCCTTCACCAAATGTACTCGTGCCTGTTAAATAAAATCATGTTTTACCCAGCAATCTTCGAAAAGGTCCTCCTCCTTCTCGCCAAGGTACAGTATGAGAGCGCGGATAACGGCTTCACGTCTTGCTTCAGTACTTAGGTTCTGTGAACAGATTAATAGTGTGTTAATACTGAATCATTTTTTAAATACAATGAACTGACGGGTGAGAACAAAGTAGCATGTGCCATGATTTACAGGGAGCAAGAGCAATGAGTGGAAGATGGGAGCATAGGCAATTGGAGTCAACGTGTGACGGGATTTGCTATGCAACTATACTGTACGTATGGGGCAGTGTGTTGAGAGACAGTATCGTCTCCATGCAAAAAAAGTGGACAAGCACAATTTTAACCAAGCACACTGACCTGACTCAGTTTGCTCAAGAGAGGCCTCAGCTTGGTCCCCACAGTACCCCCCTTGGTCTTCATCAAGGCAATGAGCTTTGGTGTGTACAGGTCCAGTTTGGACAGGAATCTCTGCTCCAGGGGAATTGTAGTAATTCTCCTGAACTCCTCCTTGATCTGAATTGACATAGGATTTACACATGACAGAAAGGCAGAGACATTATTTACAAGATTGAAGAACATTATCGGGAACTGGCCAAAATAGTCTGATGCAAAAGGGAGGGTAAATTCTGTATACAGCATTTTAAATCATGTTGAAACATATATTAAAGGACCTAAGCTGCTAATTTAAGGGGATCACTCACTCCTTTATGTGACATACGGCCCTATTTGAGTGACCCATAGAAGGCGCCAGCCCACCATGTCAATATGCGCAATTTGTGCTCATTTACAATGATCAACTCAACAAGCGCGATTGTGCATATAGCGTCCCTACCCACCGTCCATTAACATATGACCTTAAACAAGCAGCTACAGACATTAAAACAGTAAAAAGAGGCACACAAAGCTTCCAATTTCAACATTAAGCGAAGAGCATTTAAAGCGTATTAATGTTAATGTGATCAATCCCGAACAGCACTTGTACATTCTGAAAACAAATTGCTAGTTCCCAATGGAGAAATAAACACTTTTAAATCTGCCTACCTCAGCTTCACAAAACAAAGCAGGCCATCGCTCTTTGAAGTCAGCGGCAGCTGGACTACTGCTCACAACCTCCAGCCTTCGGCAGGAGAAGGTTTTGGTCATTTTTTCTTGGATGACCTTTGTGTTGTCCTTCTTCTTTATGTCATTGAGGAGCTCCCGCCTCTCCAGCTCCAAGTGAACAAGAAGGGAATTAGACCAGACCCATACCTCCACACCCCCAGACTCAGACCAACAGCCAGACATCCAGACCAACACCCACATCCCCAGACTCAGACCAACACCCAGACATCCAGACCAACACCTACACACCCCCAGACTCATTTACACCTACACACCCAAACCAACATACCTCCAGACTGTCGCCAGTTTCTCCACTTGGATGTGGAGGCAGGTAGTTCACTTCTGCTCTCCTCGGCCTCTTGCAGTTCTTCGCGGGATACTTCTCTCCAGGGGTTTTCCTCTTCAAGGAGTTGATCTCAAGCTCAGGACATGGCACATTACGCTTTCTCACTTTGGACCGGTAGTTGGCCATCTTGTACTTGAGTCGCTGCTGCCACCCGTACATGCCGGAGAATGATGTCCCGGGCTCCCTTAGGCAGGGATATTTCTTCACCAAGGCTTCTGCAACTGCATGTATTTGAAGACCAGAGGGATAGGCAGTGTAGCAGAATATTTCTTCAGCAAGTTTCTCTAGTACGTCAGAGTTCATACTTGGATTCTGAAGCAGTGAGCCATCACTTTCGTAAGCCATATTTCCTGCTTGAAGGCACATCTCAACATGAGGAGAAAAGGTGGGTATCACAAAGTCAGTTGGCCACGGTTGGGATCGATACTCCGCTGACTGTGGTAAAATGATGGTGCCGGATGAACTAGCTGAGGAACTATCATCCTGGAAAGATGATTCCAGTGGGTCTGAATGTAAGGAGGCAGCCGCCTCATCAAAAGGAGTTAAGGTCAGAATAACAGAAGGTTCTTCTCTTTTAACTACTTTGATTGTGTCTTTGTCCTTGATCAATTCGGTTGACAGTAGAGTGAAGAATTGGTCATCAAATTCTTTGTCCATGTGCATCACGGTAAAACTGCCTTGGAGTTGAAACTGTTCCTGTGCCGCTGCCAAAAGTTTGTCTACAGTGCTAGGGACCCCACTTGGTAGGGTCAACTTGTGGACTTGAGTGTCTTCAATGATAACACGCAGTTGAATGGGGGCAGACATCATCACAGCCCTGGGCAAGCAGTAGTAACTGCAGGAGAAAAAAAAAGATAATTTGATTAGACAGAGCAAATAATATTTTCCTCACAATAGGCTATGCTGATGGCCTGTGTGTGTGTGTGGGGGGGGGGGGGTCGGTTGATTCAAAATGTTGACAACAGCAACAAATTAGCTATTTGGAACCAATAAGTAACATTAACAAGCAAGCAGGCAGGCAAGCAGAGACAGGCAGACAGGCAGAGAGATGGGAAGGCAGAGATGGGTAGGCAAGCAGACAGGCAGGCAGAGAGACAGGCAGGCAGAGATGGGCAGACTGACAGAGAGGCAGGCAGGCAGAGAGACAGGCAAGCAGAGATGGGCAGACAGAGAGACAGGCAGGCAGAGATGGGCAGACAGAGAGACAGGCAGGCAGAGATGGGCAGACTGGCAGAGAGACAGACGGGCAGAGATGGGCAGGCGGGCAGAGAGACCGGAAGGGACAGGCAGAGAGACAAGTAGGCAGAGACAGGCAAGCAGAGACAGACTGTACACTTTTAGGATTTAAATTAATAAAAAAATCTGTTTGACTTTTAGTGTTTCCCCTCTATCATTGTGCATACACGCTTTTTCATTTACACCTGATATTTGTACTTGCTTTTCTCCGCAAATAATGTGATGTATCATGACAAAACTCGATGGGAAATATTGTGTATATATATATATCTCACAATATTTCCCATTGAGTTTTGGCATGATACATCACATACATCACAACAGGATGGGTTCAAGTTTTAAAATGGTACTTTACCTAGTTTGACAAGCAGATGTGGTGTTTTAGAGAAACCATTCGATCGCCTCCCACGTATAGGCAGCCAATGTGTAAGTGTCAGTGAGTTGAGACTGCTCCATGACTTTGACTGTGCTTGTGGACTCCAACTTGAAACATCTTAAATGCTCCCAATACCATGCACTCTGCAGTTTCAGTACAAACACTACACTGTCACAAACAATGAGGATTTGCAGTATTTCAGCAAAGTCGGGCAACCCCCCAGTGGAGCCATATGCCAACATCATGCCAATACCCAAACTGTTCAGTTTCTGGATGATCTCGAGACAAATGTGTGCGAAGTGCACCCCAACCATTAAACGAACAAGGACAATCCGAGTACAAGCAGGGTAGTGACCGGCCTTGACTGGTGTGTAAATGTTTCAATCTATAATGCTTTAAGAGCTCTAAACGGGTTGATGTCCTAAAATTGCAACTTTTGCATGACCATCTCATAGCATAGTTCAAACCAGCCAATATAGACCTGTCTAAACTGGGGATGTAATTGTAAAGTATGTAATGTTGTGTAAAACCTGTTCTACACTCACCAACCATTATTGTCATTAGCCTATATAAAACTAAACCAACTGTCCACTGCACTGTCTCCTCCTACAAGTGACCCTGTAAAAGAACAGAAAATGTGTCATATTAAAACAAAGACCTAAACCATTGAGCCTGTGTGTGTGTCTTGACCTTCTACACACACAAATAATAATAAGGTAGAAACTTAATGGTGGCCAAAGCCTATGCCGCTTTGCCCCAATTACACAGACAACATTGGAAAACCACATCAATGTTAATAGAATGCATCAATTTGTACTTGCCTTAATCACAGTTTTCCCAGTTCTTGCCTCAAAGACCCCACTCACTGATACACTGATTTTCTGTTGATGGAAAGAAATAGTTTAGTTTTCTACACTAGTTTGCTATCTACATCACATAACCAGGTGACTAGCAGGCTTGCTAATGAGGTCTGCACACATTTATTGTACCACAAAATATTATAGGCACATTTATTTCAACACATTTAGTAACATTTGCCTGATTCTATTAAATTGCTACTTGATACATTTGTTATTGTCAAACAGAAAAAAGTAAAATTAATTAAATCTACTTCTTTACTTCATAACTGTAACCATTACATGCATATAAGATTTACTTAGTTTTTTGATGAGTGTAACTTGATTATTCTAACTAAATAGAACCTAACTGGGCCGCATATGGCACCAATGGCGGCAAGCTGCACGTGCGCCTAGTTCAATTGGGAGCAATTTTGGCAAATAACGACAATAACATTACACTGCTAAAATAACACAGAAAAATATTAGCTTAAGTGCAATAATTTCATCACAATACAAAACATTACGTTTTCACTGCACTGTATCAAGAGTTAATTAGAGATGTTTATTTCGGATGGTTAAGAGAGAGAACGGATCGTGTCCAATGGCGTTGGCCAACATGAGGTTGGAAAAGCCATTTAACGAGTGGAAGCATTGTCTTCGACAATTCAATCAAGCCCAATCAAATAATCGAAATTAATGGACCTGTATCTTGGCAATAATCACAAGCTGAACCTTCAGTGATATCCGAATGTTGTCTGTTCGTGGCTAGAGCTCGCAGGCTGACGACAAACAAAGCTGGCTGGTAGCTAGAAAGTGGTTGATTGATTAGTGCTAACCAGCTAGCTACTAGCTAGCACCAACATGACAGTGCTAAAATAATAGCGAGCTGGCAGCGTATCGGTCTATGGAAGTGTCTCTGTTCGTCCTAATTTCAAACTAGGACTCGCTGAACATGACTATAGCAGTCATGTACCAAGGCTCGAAACGTGGTGGACTAGTGCTAGCTAGCAGTGTAATATTGCTACACTGCTAAGACAGCGGCCCGGCAGGCATGTAACTTACGTTAACAGTCTTATCTATGGAACTGAAAAAGTTAAACGGGTCGGGAAAATGCAGAGGATAAGTAATTCAAGTTCGAGTTACTTACCTGGTCATGAAATAGGCTACTGACATCAAGCATCAGATCCCGTCTCACTGGGTTGTTCCACACTGCCGACGGGGTCAACGGCTGACACGCTCAGACTGCTCGAGGTCTCGCGCGGTTGTCCAATGAGCATGCGCAGATTCAAACAGGCTGCATTTTCGATTAAAATGTACTTCATATTTTTTGGTTTATGCGCAGTGTCTATGAATAGCGTAAATTTTATGAGTAAATCTATAATAAAACTTACTCTTATATTGCAATTTATTTATTACATTAATAAAATGTGTACATATTCACAATTTTATTAAGTTCTCACTGAAACTTAATATTACAATGTAGATATTATCAACATTTTCTTTATATATTTTACTAGACCACAAAGTTAGTTTTTACAGTGTAGTGAAGAAGGTAATGAAGAAGTTGAATTGAAGGTAGTGAGGAGGTTGAATTGAAGGAAATTAGAAAGTAGTTGAAAGAACAAGATGCAGAGCTGAAGAAGAAACTTAATGTGTAATATTTTAAGATGGTGGCAAAGGCCAAGCTCCTATTGAAATCTCTGATCCTGTGTCCATAGGTAGTATGGCTGCTAACTCCGCTGCTAAAAGCTGCGGTGCTGTCCTGTTTTGTCTATGCTCTGTCTCATCTCTGGATTCACAGGTCTCTGCCGACCTGAGAGAGCCGACCTGCATCATTTCCAACCAGGCCAATGGGTTGTGAGCAGAGACCTGAAACCAGAGTGCCCGTTGGCTGGGCCCGTACCAGTTCCTGCTGCTAACTCAGACGTAGCAGAGAGGACTTTGCGGGTACACGCCAGCCACTGCAGGCTGGTTCCAAACCAGGACGAGGCCACCCGGCCTGAGAATTCCAACAACCAAGATGCAATATCCTGTGTCACCACCAGGGCGAAAGCTCACTCTCTGGTCTCAGATGAGGAATCAGACAAAGAATAACGCCTCATTGCTGTCAGGATGACAACTCTGAGCGCCACTTCAGCAAAACACAATCATGGGCCACCACACTGTGGCTTCCTCTGAGGAGGAGCTATTGAAAGAAGTGACCTTGCCTGTCACCTCCTTCTCAGGATCATTATGGCAACGTGGACAAGCGTTTGTCCTATTTGAATGTTGCACTCCACTTGACTGTTGAGACGAAGATGAATGGAAAATACTACATTCTGCATATATAAGATTTGAAAGCAACAGAGATTTCCAGGTTACACTGTTGAAACTGTGACTGGAGTTTAGTTTAGAGTGGGTATAGAAGTATTGAAAATTCATAATTATAAAGTTGATCTTTGTAGAAGCTGTTCCGGACTATTCTCAGGGGACTGTGTTTAACTGTGTTTAACTGCTATGCACCTAACTACATCAACCAAGTATTAAAATGAAGCCTAACAGAATTGCATCCACAGGGCTGAACTTGAAAAGCGAGTTAAACAATTTGAAGTGACCTCTTCAATATATCACAGCATGTATTAATATTTTCAGATACAACACATAGATTAGGACAAATTAGTGTTTAAGCAGATTTATGAGATGTGAAATTAAGGTTCAGAGAGCCATTCCAAATGGCGTATTTTTGAGCTATAGGGAAATAGCGTATTCAACTTTAAATTGCAACAGTGTCATATGAATGTTATCTTGCTCATGTAATGTCCAGGAGTAAGAAGATTGATCACACTCAAATGCAGGGAATTCATTAGCAACCAAACTAGACACCATAGAGCTGTCTCGAATTTTCAATTTAGTTTCAGTATATTATTTCTCCATGAACGCATGACACATGATCGCACAATACCAAGTAATTTCAGCCTTAGCTACAGAAGTAAATTACATGGAAAAAATTGTGCTACAAAATAGACTTCCCTTAGAGAGAGTACTGGCTATATCTGCTGTTCGGTTAGTTCAGATCCTCGATATTCTCAAATATGTGTGTTTTCAGTTGTATGTTCTTCATCGTTATTATTTTTTAAATATTCTTAAGTGTATGTTTAAATGCTGTTCCAGATATGCCTATGCTGCCTAAATAATGATAGAAAAAGTTAAATTTACTATTAATTCAATTCAAGATCTTGATTATGTCTGTGCCATTGACATTGACTATTTGGAATATTTTGATACATAATCTGTTGGTTCTAATTTGAATTTAAGGGTTTTTCCTCTAAAACAAATAGGGTTTTTCCCACTCAGTCATGAATATATGATGTCTTAGATTAATAATCATGGTATCTTTTTACCTTGCTTATGCCAAATTAAGGTGAGGAGTTTTGGTAAGTGATTGCATATGAGAAGAAAATGATCTTGGTGTGTTAAATAACTTGAGTTTGTTAAATCTTTATTATGCTCCACCTAGTGGAGAAATAGATTACTTCCTTTCCATATGTGTAGAATAGGGTTTTTGCCAAAGATGTTGGATTATTTTTATGATAGGCCTATTTTATAATTTGATTTTACATTGTTGATTCTTTCATTTCTATTATAGTTGTGGATATTTAATCCACAAAGTGGGGAATTGTGAATGAATTTCAAGTCTCAACAAAGTGTTCTGTTTTCCCCCTGGACTGTAATTCTAAACCTTGTAGTTCGTTCTCATAGATCAGTCTGTCAGAACTACAAATCCCTCCCTGTGTGACATCACTTCCCTGTCTTCCCCCTGAAACTGTCACTTCCTCTTTCACTGTATAAACCCCCGACCCCTCCTCACTACTCTCACTCTTGCCTGGAATCACTTCCGGTGCGAGGGTCCGACTCTGCAGAATCGTATTAAGAATAAAACTACTGTCTTTATTTAAAACCAGCTTGATCGACCACTCAGCGTGTTCTTTGACAATTTAACTAAAATAAGGATAAAAATCCTTTACAGAACAATCACTACAGGGCTTGCCCACTGACTCCTCTCTACTTTAGAAACGATATTGGTTTGTTCTAGCCTATCTAGCTCTTTATCTACCTTTTCCTTCAGCGCATACGGCACTGGTCTGGCTTTCTGGAAGATGGGGTGCGCCTCTGGGCTTGTTCTGATGACTGCTTTAAAGTCTCTTATTACGGCTGGGCTCTCTGCAAACACCCCCTTGTGGCGCTCTAAGACCACTTTGACTGCCTGATCTGTGTCTGAGCCCTTTTTCACTGTAAAGATAATCGACCAGTTCAACCTAATCTTCTCTAGCCAGTTACGACCAAGCAATGCAGGCCGGTCCCCCTTTACCACTACTAAGGGTAGACTTTCTTTCTGCTCACCATATTGCACTGCTACCTGTGCCCACCCTAACACTGGGATGGGCTCTCCCGAATATGTAGTCAGCTGCAAGTTGGTTTTCTTGAGTGGTAGGTGGGACAGAGCCTTTCTATAACTCACTTCTGACAACAGCGAGACCGCTGCTCCTGTGTCCAAATGTGACAGCGGCTGGTGATTTGGTCCGCAACTCGGCAAACCCCGAAATGCGCTAGAGGGCAAAATAGCTAAAAAAACTTTTTTTTTCGTTTTTTGTTTTTTTGCGTATTACCAAAGTTGAAGTTGTGAAGAACCTACTTACTATAACAGACAACAGTTTTAGGTTCACGAAATACGTTTAATTAGTCTGCAAACTAAGCTCGTTTTTAGCTGATTTCGAGCCGGGCTTGGGGGCGGGCAGATCGATTAGCATGATTTGTTTTCATTGGCTATTGGTTCCGGGTTCTCCGCCCCCCACCCTGCCCATAAGAACAGCACGCTTTGTTTGTTTACATTCAGTTCCACGTTTAACCATGGATGCTACAGCTTTTGCGAAAGCTCTGAACAAAGATCTGCTCAACGCCGCTCGACGATTCGACAATGGAGAACTTATGGATTCGTACCTAAAGGACTACATGGATGTTGACGATGGTACACACTCGGAATGTGGTAGTGAAGAAGAGGACAATGCTTCTGATCTCGAGCTGGAAGTCGACGAAGATGGAGAAGACGGGGATGACATCCAGGACATGGAAAGAGTTTTACGAGCAATCGATATTGTTACCGTGAACATCGACTGTGAAACAGAAGAAATGGACAGGATCAAAAACTTTGATTGCAAGTGCCAAGTGAGACGAAAGGAGAATTCTGCTGTGGCTCCTACCTCTTGCCTTCGCAAAGTGAACCCTGAAGTGGTTTACCGGTCGAGACTGAACATGGCAGCTAGAAATCCAGGAGAGCAGGACTCGTTCATACACGCAGTTTTGTACGTGTTGAACTGTGATACAGAGATGACTGTTTCAACAAAGCAGGTGGCTGCCAAACGAAAGTTGCGGCGAACGACGTACCAGATTCACACGACGGTTGTCTGCCGCCAAGCTTTCTGCTTTTCTATAGGGTAAGCTATCTTTATACTATCTGTGCTGTTTACATTAACGTTAGTCGTTTAGCAGTAGCTCCTTTCTAAACAAGTGACTGAGTCTAGCTAGCATAACAAATCTAGCACTAACTAACAAAGGCTAGCTAGCTAACGTTAGCTAACATGCTAGTTAGCTGAGCTAGCCCTGTGTTCCTAAACTAGCCAGCGAGGCACCTAATATCTAGCTAGCTAACGTTAGCTAACATGCTAGTTAGCTGAGCTAGCCCTTTGTTCCTAAACTACCCAGCGAGGCAGCTAATATCTAGCTAGCTAACGTTAGCTAACATGCTAGTTAGCTGAGCTAGCCCTGTGTTCCTAAACTACCCAGCGAGGCAGCTAATATCTAGCTAGCTAACGTTAGCTAACATGCTAGTTAGCTGAGCTAGCCCTGTGTTCCTAAACTACCCAGCGAGGCAGCTAATATCTAGCTAGCTAGCTAGGTAGCTATTACAGAGAGAAACAGAATGAGAGAGCATGAGAGGTATGTTAGTCTGACACCTTGTTTTTTGTTTTGGTTACAGCATGAGCAAGAACAAGCTCCAGGCCATAGCCCAAGACTACCAGGAGAATGGTGGACAAGTGCGAGAAAGGAAGAAGGGTCCACGTACAAACCGCTACTTCCTTAAGAAAGAGGACATCGAACGAGTTGTGACGTTCATCGGCAACTACGCTGAAGACCATGCCATTGTCTTGCCTGGCAGACACCCTGGTCACAGGGATTTAACTGCAAAGTTGCTGCCATCCAATGTCTCCAAAGCTACAGTGTGGCGGCTCTACAAAGATGCTGTGGAAAAGCTTGGTATGTAAAAGTTGGATACATACATACTTTGACATCCTATGGTTAAAAACATACATATTTAATTCAATAATATCATACTAATAAAATATTATTTATTTTCAGAACACCGTGTTGTGGCTCTGGACACCTTCAGACGGCTGTGGAAGTCATTGCTCCCTCACATAGCAAGCACCAAACCCCGGACAGATCTCTGCTGGCTGTGTCAGAGCAACAACTATCAAGTTTACCGAAGTGCCAACCTGCCTGACAACGTGAAATCAGCCAAGCTGAAGAAGCAGGAGCAGCATTGCGACAACTGCCGTGGACAAAACAAGAACAATTTTGTGCTGTGGTACTGTGCTTGGCGGACCATGCACAAGCTTCACCTGCAGCTGGACGTCCACTTCCTGATTGCAGGCCACACCAAGTTTGGCCCTGACTGGTGCTTCGGCCTGGTCAAGCAGAGCTTCAGGAAGACCAGAGTGGACACTCTGTCTGCCATTGCTGGAGTCGTCAGGGACAGCTCTCCTGTGAAGCACGTCAACATCCCCCAGCTTGTTGGACTGGAAGACGGCACCGTGCTTGTTGAATGCTACAACTGGCAAGAGCATCTGAAACCCTACTTCCGGGCACTCCCACAGATTTCGAGTTACCAGCACTTCAGGTAATTATCATGCATTAGCTAGTCTATTTAATCAACACTTTCTGGTACTATTTTATGTATATGGAGTGCCAGTACTGTGGGCAATAGTTTAATGTACTTTCTTCCTTCTATTCTATTGCAGTTTTGATGCAGAGAGACCTGGCATGGTTGTGGCCAGAGAACACCGTGATGCACCAACAGTTGAGTTTCAGCTGCTGCGCAAGCCTGATGTCCTGCCCCCCAGAGAAGGTCTTCCTGTGCAAGCCCCACCCGGACTGGACATGGCCAGACAGACATATCTCTTTAACAAGATCAGAGAGTTCTGTTCTGATGAGGGACGAGACGTCACATGTCCCCCGCCAAACTCCACAGCAGCTCAGAACAAGACTGTCCGCTTGTAGATTCACTGCAGATCATCAGGATGGACAGCACTGCAGGAGAAAGGCCACAGCCTTTTCCTGTTTGTATACTGAAGCATTGCTTGTTCTCTTGCACAGACTTGCGCACACTTGCACAGACTGCATTGTTCGAATATTGAATACTGAGCCGAGTACTGTTATTACCTTGAGTATTGAGCTGGGGACTGTTATTACTTTGTTGTACACTTGATCACAATGAACACTATGCACCTTGTTATTACTTTGCTGTGCACTTGATCACAATGAACACTATGCACCTTGTTATTACTTTGTTGTGCACTTGATCACATTGAACACTATGCACCTTATTACTTTGTTGTGCACTTGATCACAATGAACACTATGCACCTTGTCTATACAACTGACTGTACACTTTAACACTTAGACTGTTGCCTTTTTTTGTACACTTTACTACTTATGCTTGTAATGTATATCATGTATTTGACAATAAAGAACGTTAAATTTGAACTTCATCTTATATTGTTCTTAACTGCATTCACAACACAAGATTAATACTGACTCAAAGAGTGTGGGATCATCAGTGAAGAGAGCACCTCACTTGGCAGCCACTCTCAGGTAATACCCCAAGTTGACAGCCACTCTGACAGATAATGACAGATCGTCCATTGGGGGAGTGGCTGGGGGTGCGGTTACCAGGCTATTGTTCACGCCCATTACCTGGCAGTCAGAGGTGTGAAAATGTTGGAGAACTTTGGAGGGCGATTTCTCAGCTAAGTTGATTTGGCAGTACTAGCATTCAAATAAGCATATCTTCTTCAAATATGTTCAGATTTCAATGTATGAGACCTCATTTGAAAGCTTACAATCTGCACTTTCATAATCTGTAAAAAACTGAAAAATGAAAATGCCTAGTTGAGGACCAAATCACCAGCGGCGGTCACAAATGCATGTTCATCTCTTTTCCATCCAAAATGACATCCACTGTGAGTCCCTTTCTTCCAGCGGAGGTAGTGTACACTGCATACGCTCCCAAAAGCTCTGACTCATCCTCCACATTTTGCTCCTTTTCCACGTACTGCGCCTGGGCAGCCGCTCTGTTCCTGCATGCACGTGCTATATGGCCCACTTTAGAACATTCATGACACTTTTCGTTTTTGAATCTACAGTCCCGGGCCGCATGCTTCCCTTTGCACCTGTAGCACAACTGTTGACCGGCATCCCCTTGCTTTTGGAAATTTCTCTCCTGTTTTGGGAACTGTCTCTTAAACTTTCCTTTCCCTCTCCTGGGAAATGTTTTTCCATCATTGACTGCATGTACCTGCTGTGTTTCGTTTCCCTTCCCTGAAATCTCCTTTGTGTTTTTGGACGCCATTTCCATAGACAGCGCGAGCTCTAAAGCCCTCTTGTAGGTCAAATTTTCCTGCGCTAACAACTTTAGCTGCATAGCTTCTGAGCACAGTCCACTAACAAACTGATCCCTGAGCGAATCATTTAAAAACTGCCCAAAGTCACAATAAGCTGAACTCTGCCTCAGAGCCACAGCATAATCATTCACAGATTGACCCTTTTTTTGCACACAACGCTTAAAACGAAATCTCTCAGCAATAACAAGAGGCTTTGGCATGTTATGCGCAAGCAAAACTTCTGTTAATTCTTCATACGTCCCTTCACTCGGTATCATAGGAGAAATCAAGTTCTTTAACAGTTTGTAGGTCTCTGCACCAATCACTGAAAGAAACACGCAGACCTTTTTATCATCCTTGATATCATTTGCAATCATCCATTGCCCCAGCCGTTCGATGTAGTTCCCGAAATACTCCTGTGACTCCTTGAACTCGTCCACGCGACCAACGTGCAGGAAAGCCATCTTTTTCTCCGGTTAGGCTAACACAGTAGCTAGTGCCTTATTCATTCAGCTTTCTTCAGCGTTTTCTTCACGATAAGTGCACTGCTCTGTCTTCTTATCATTTACGCAAGTTCCATCCCATCCTCGTCGCCATTTGTAATATCCTGGTTACTTTACATACTGGTATTACTAATATAAATGATCAGGCGGAGATAGGTTTCAGTCATACGTTTATATTTCGTTCTCTACTTTGCATTCTCGCATGACAACTGAACTTGGTGGTACGACCACCCATAACATCACTCAGCCAATCAGAACGCATCTCTACAATTCAGCAACTAGCAGACACTAGTATTAGACTACAGGTAACGTAACGAATAACATTACAGCTAAAACTTACAAACTATTTGCTAGCCAGCTAGCTAACTGATTTAGCAGGGTGAGTGGGAGACCTCCAACTGACACTCAGATCCGACTTGAGAAGATAACTTTACGCTGCCCGTTTTGTGTTCTCTGCAGGTAGATGGGCAAAAGCTTCCCTTTCTAGGCTAACGGTAAAGCTAGGCTAACGCGAGCTTCTTGTCTTTGAAATCGAGAGTTTAACATGTTTTTGAAAGATTTTTCACGGTGCCCACCCACATCCATTGTATGACCAAAACGGTGGTAGAACAATTATCAGACTTTCTCAAAAGTGCTAGTTTTGTCAACTTTTTGATCTGAACCATTGTTACCATGGATGTATTAATAGAACCACAGTTGATCATCCAGGATCACACCCCTGATTCCTCGCTGTCCAAGTTGGCGTCACCACGGTATCGTCAATCAGTAAAATGGTGATGGACAGGTCTCGATGCCTAGGCTACCTTCCCCCGGGAAGAACAGTCAGGTTGAGCTTCAAGGTGTGTCGCCATCCACTCCGAGATGTCAGCCAAACACGCAGCAATGCTTATTGTTGTTTCTGCCTCATATGCTAGTAGGCATTAAGAGGGTAAGTAAGCTATACAGTAAGTAAACCATACCCCAGGGAAACTCACCTTTTAGTGCTGCTGTCCCTGATGGACCAGCTCTATGCTGCTGTTTCTCAGTAACCATGGAGATGGCATGGATGTCTAGGAGGATAGTACCTGACTGGTTGCTTGACTCCAGATACACACAACACAGACTGACCACAAGCTGCCTGAGAAAACAGTGTGTCCATGGATTAGGTGTACATCACACATAATCAACCAGATATCTCACAATTCCCTGGTAGAGGAGCACATGGCTGTAACCTATTCAATAATGTGAGATCAAGTTTCATGAAAGGATTTGAGATATCAAACGGGTTCATATCCTTATCGGTGTCTGATGTTCTGTCGCCACCTGGTGGAGATTTAGAGGCTGCTAGAAGTATGAATTCAGGCGTTTTGTAGTCAGGATTTATAGATCTAAATCTCAGCTATCAACTTTTGTTCGAAGCTGATATGACCCTGTGGAGGCTCCCCTGAATTTTCATGGTCACTATTGGAGTTGAGTGTTAAACTAATTTGTGTTGTCAGACCACCGTCTTATTTTGACATTCCACCCAGTTACTAATTTATGTAAATTGTCATTCATATTTCAATAGACTCAATCAAATTTGTAGTAGCTCATCTCTGACTAGGCTACATCTGGCAAATATCACACTGCTAATTCTTTCATGGTTTTCGTGGGCTGGTTGAGTAAGAAAAGGACTGAGCCTGACTATTCGTGAGCTGTGTAACCCCCCCCCCCCCCCTCCCCCTCCCTTTGGCTACGCCCATCTCGGAAAACGTCTGCAATGGGAGCTTGTTCAGACTCAATAATGAAGTGAAACGAAATGGCAATTCAGTCTGAGTGTCAGGCTAATTAAATATCAGTTTAGCTGGCTTGTCATGCACAATTGTACAATTGCAGTGATTTGGGTTTAAAAGCTGATGCTGACCAGATGTACACTCCTAGAACTACCCCCTGTTGACCACTCACTCATCAGTTGCCTGGTATCATTCCTCTTTCTGAAGTGTTAATTTGTCTCCTCAGGTTGGATCCTGCCCATGCAGTGGCAAGGGACTCCAGTCAGACTGGTCTGCCCCACATCTCCAGCTTACCAGAAGCCCATACCCACCCCTGCTACAGACCCCCCAATGCTCCCACTACCCCCAAGCCTGAGACCACCACCCCCAAGCCTGGGACCACCACCCCCAAGCCTGAGACCACCACCCCCAAGACTGAGACCACCACCCCCAGCCTGAGACCACCACCCCCAAGCCTGAGACCACCACCCCCAAGCCTGAGACCACCACCCCCAAGCCTGAGACCACCACCCCGAAGCTGTGGAACAGCCTGCCGCCACAAATTCAGTCTGCCCAGACCCTAGACATGTTTAAATCACAGCTAAAGACTCACCTGTTTTCACTGGCTTTCTAAGGATAGTTAAGCCATACATCCCTGGCCCTCGTATGACTGTGTTGTTTTTAAATGGTGCACTTTTATATTCAGTATTGTTTGTATATATTGTCTGTTTTTATTTTATTTATACTGTAAAGCACTTTGGTGCAACTTCGGTTGATTTTAAATGTGCTATATAAATAAAGTTGACCTTGACCTTGACCTATCTAGCTCTAAATCTTTTTTTCACTCAGTTCAGTTCACTGAGCACAGCCGTGGGAGCGGTGCTTATTAGCGCGTCAGGATACAACGGAGACCCAAACACAGGCCAAGAATGTTCACAGACTTTATTCTCAAATTAAATGAACATCCAAAACATACATGTAACAACAATTGTCATCTCAAGAGCCTGAGTTGTCACCGTGGCCTCGACATGAGGTTGGTAGGTAGGAAGGTAGATAGGTGAGTGGGTGGCTAAATCGGTGTTGGTGGATTGGTAATAGAGGGGTTATTTGTTATGTCTTGTGTCTCTTCCGTGGCTAGGGTTGGGTGGAACTGGAGTCTGGCTCCTCAGACCTTTCCTGAGGGGCTCAAACGTTGGCCCCACCTGTCTGTCAGAGAGGGCTGGCTGGTCCCGGTCACTTGAGGATGGTGGTTTGGCAGATGGTGCTGCCATCTTCAAAAGAGAATCCGAGCTGGAAGCGGCCTTTCCAGGAAAGACTCCTTCCCACTGATCGCGAAAGCGCCTCCGATGGAGAGCCAGCTTCAGGTCCTGCTTCCACTGGTCGTCAGGCGATTGTGGAACCTTCATCTCAGATTTTCCCTTTGAACCTTCACTCTTGTGAGTAGAGGCAGATGTGCGGACACCACTAGACGTCATGCCGGTGGACAGGTGGGTAGACTTTATCGAGACGGGGCCGTTTCCCCGTGGTGGTTTGGAAGAAAGGGCTGTGCCAGCCGCCCTCTGCATCAGACAGTCCGAGGTAGAAGTCGCCTTTCCTGGAAAGACTCTTTCCCAGTGATCGCGAAAGCGCCTCCGATGGAGTGCCAGCTCCAGGTCCTGCTTCCACTGGGAGTCAGGTGATTGTGGGCGAACCTTCATCTCAGATTGTCCCTTTGGACCTTCACCCTTGTGCGCAGAGGCAGATGCGCCGACACCACTAGATGACACAGCGGTGGAGAGGTGGGTCGATGTTATCGGGGCGCGGTCGTGTCGTCGTGGTGGTTTGGAAGAAGGGACTGTTTCAGCCGCCTTCTGCACTAGACAGTTTGAGCAGGAATCGGCCTTTCCATGAAAAACTCCTTCCCACTTCTTGCGAAAGAGCCTCCTACCAAGCTTGCAGTCAGCCTCAAGTGACGGTGGAGCGTTCTTCTCAGGTTTTCCCTTTGACCCGACCTGACGTTTAGAGGACTCGCCGACACCACCAGACGCCATGGGGCTGTTCCCTCGACTGAACCGAGACCTGGCAGAGACCATGTCGTCTTCACAGTCGTCCCCCGGGTCACAGGGATGATAGTGTGAGCTGCTGGAGTGTGAGCTGCCTTCAGATCGGCTGTCCATCTCCAGCAGCGCTTCCACATGGCCGAAGCACTTGTCGCATGCGGTCACATCAATTTCACACCGTGCCCTTTTGAGAGAATAAAATACAAACTAAGATGACTTGATTACTTCAATAGATTTAAATATTAGGGCTGTCAATTTAACATGTTAATTAGATTAAATAATTATACAAAATTAATACACAAAAATGAACGGAAAGGTCTGTTGAAATATCTTCATTTGGGGGCTTCTGCCAGCAACAAAAATGACATAGGATCAATTTGTGATTAACTGTGATTAATTAATTACAGATCATGTAATTAATTAGAGTAATTTTTTAATCATTTGACAGCCCTAATCATATATATAATCAGAATGCATCATATTATACCACTCATTATACACATAACACACACACACACACATATCTCTCTCTCTCTCACTCACACACACACAAACATTGTTTTGGATGCACTGAAAAAAAAACATAATAAACTTACCGATCCATGTTTAAACAGATTCCATCCTAATTTAGAAAGAAAAGACAAGATGGCTGGTGAAGTTATACAGGCTTCACAAAGACAGAACAACTCATGGAATCGTTTGAATTGTGAATTATTAAATTACAATGAAAATTTGATTACTAACCTCCGTGTATCCTTGATGCTTTCTCCACTGATCTAGTATCAAATTTACTACCACGACCAGGGAGAGCACAAACAGAAGTCCCCAGCAGAGCCGTGTTGCATCAAGGCCCTGGAACAGGCTTGTTGGCACATCACCGACTAACTGTGGTTGAATTATCACCCTCTCTCGGCTTCTAAAAACATTCTTAGTCTCACTATATAACATATTCTTAATTCGTCAAAGCCATGTCTTTGACAACATGTTCAGACTGCAAACACCACAGCACTGACGCTTGTCCCCTTGTCAAAGCTTTATATACCCTGCCGTTGCTACGTGTATGTTACGTCATAGTGCGAACACCCATGTCACAGACCGGATATTCCAGTGACGGTTCAAGCTAGCCTAGTATGACCATCCCATGGATGACCATCTCGATCTAGCGAGCTCACTGCTTCGCTCCGCAATATCGGTCTGGCCTCGCCCCATAGAGAGCGATTATGTGGGCGGGGCTACTTGCCTTGACAGACAAACACCTTCAGCCAATAAGCATTCAGCAAACTTTTGCCAAATCCAGTCGGAAGAACGGCAAAAACGTGTTTTCCACCGATAAACTCTCTAGTGCATACTCTTGTTCTTGTTTAAGTGTTGTGGTTAAGTCTATTTCTGCAATAACTGCACTTATAGCTGTATTTATTCTTCTAACGTTAACGTTACCACTCTTTGCTTCGGGAGCCGCCATGTTTGTTTAGCGAGCGGCAGGGACACGAACCAATCAGGGGCTGCTTTCCACTGTGGGGGCGGGACAGCAGTTAAAACGCAGTCCCTAATTGGCCCGGTATGGTCTGGATTTTGGGATATTCGCTCTGGAGGAGGCGAAGGCCTACGGAAGAGCATTAGGGCCAACAACTGAGTTTATTATTTTTTAAGCTTCTGAGTTTAAAGTCAGAATTTCTGATTTCCAAAAATCGTTTACATGTGCGGCCAGACAGCTTAAGTTTGGATACATTTAGTTGCTGTGTGTTGCTCTGCTGTTTTAGCTAATGTTTGGTAACGTAACGAATAACGTTACAGCTAAAACCTACGAACTATTTGCTAGCCAGCTAGCTAACTGATTTAGCAGGGTGAGTGGGAGACCTCCAACTGACACTCAGATCCGACTTGAGAAGATAACTTTACGCTGCCCGTTTTGTGTTCTCTGCAGGTAGATGGGCAAAAGCTTCACTTTCCAGGCTAACGGTAAAGCTAGGCTAACGCGAGCTTCTTGTCTTTGAAATCGAGAGTTTAACATGTTTTTGAAAGATTTTTCACGGTGCCCACCCACATCCATTGTGTGGTATATTGACCACATGATTATTTAGGTTGCTTAATGCTTTGTGGACCTCGGTGAACACGGTCAAGTTATTGTACTGTTGCGCACATGCGCAGTGTGATGCTGTCTGTCTGACAAATGGTGTACTAAAGAGTTGAACGTAAATCTGGGTCCGTCTCGTTATTAATATGTAACAAGTGGCGACGGGGATAAAAATAAAAAAAACTTTTCCAGCAGGTGAGACACACGGTGTCGGTACTATTGAGTACAATGGCCCTGTTTGGAAGAATTGATGAGTTCAAGCCAGAAAATGAGCAATGGTCGGCGTATATCGAACGGATGGACCAGTTTTTTGAGGCTAACGACATAGGAAAAGCATGTGGCTACGTTGCTAAGTGTAATGGGCGCAGCCACCTATGGACTTTTGAGAAATTTAGTGCAGCCGAACAAGCCAAAAGACAAAACGTTTGACGAAATAGTGGCCGTTCTTAAGGGACATTATGAGCCAAAGCCTTTATTGGTCGCGGAAAGGTTTCGTTTTAATCGTTGGAACCAGAAGGCTCACCTGCCAGTGGCGCAGTATGTAGCTGAGTTGAAGCAATGCGCAGCTAACTGTGAGTTCGGCGCGAACCTAGACTCCTCGCTACGTGACCGGTTCGTCAGTGGAATGAGGAACGAAGCCTGCCAGAGGAGACTACTCTCGGAAAATGATCGCACTTTTGCTAGAGCTTTTGAGATTGCTCTCAATATGGAGACTGCCGACAGGAATGCACGTCAATTGAGAGGGGGAGGCGGGAACGTCGATGGGGCAGCAACCGTTCACAAGGTGAGGACACAGGGAACAATGAACTGTCACAGATGCAAAGGAAAAAATCACCAAGCAAATGAGTGCCATTTCAAAGACACAAAATGTCATAACTGTGGCAAGACTGGGCACATCAAAAGAGCATGTTGTGCCAAGATGGAGACAGACGGTGTTAGGAAGTCACAACGCAGTGGACAGCAAAAGAAACACACAAAATATGTGGAAGCTGATGAGGACTCAGATTTGGATGTGTTCACCATTTTGACTGTCACAAATGAGGATTCTAAACTGTACAAAGCAACTGTCTCTGTAGCTGATGTTGATTTATAAATGGAAATAGATACAGGGGCTGCAAGAAGTATCATATCACAGGGAACTTATAGGAAGCAATTCTCACATCTGCCACTAGAGAGAGCTAATGTTAAGCTTAAAGCTTATTAGGGGCCAGGCAGCGTAGCTGCCGGAACCCTATTGTATTTGCCTATATTATTATTATTATTATTATAATTATTATTATTCTCCATCTTCCACTGAAGTCTAACTTCCCATGGACAAAAAATCACCAAAATTTGCACATAGCTCCAGTACTATATCCAAAGTCCTCAACCTGCATTGTAGGTCAATAAACCTGAAGGTGGCGCTACAGCAACAGTCTAAAGTTTAAAACTTAAAAAAATCATAACAAATCAGCCATAGGTGCTATCACTGTAAAACCACCACGTGAATGTAGTCCCAAGTGAGACAAAACCTTCATACACTTTGACCTTGCAGGAATTTTGAAGTCCATCACTCTGATTTCTTCATAAACTGTAAAACCTATCAAACATATCTCCTCCCACATTTTTTGTTCAATTGACACCAAAATGAATATACTGTATCTACAGACTGTCCTTACCAAAGGATCCTCACAGATTTTTGAAATATAAAAAATTGAGCCCACAGCACATCAAAGAGTTTCACTGTTAACAGTTTTGTATACAGTTCCTATTAATTCTCGCCAAATCAATGTCTGATCATCCTCATAAAAAGTGACAACATTGGCCACATATCCAAGATGTAGTATGATTTCTTTCAGAATTTTATCTCAAAAATTGAATTTTTAAAAATATGTTTAATTCTGTCCTCTGAAACCAACACTTCATACAGAGAAAACTACGTTACCCACAATCCAACGCAAGCTCCACGAATCGGAGACATCGCTGTTGGCAACCCTACCCAACCCCCGCCGAGGATTACAATGACTAAATCGATTGATTGGCAACTGACTGAGTACACAGCTGCTGAAGTTAATGTTCAATTATGAAAAAAAAGCTAACAAAACCTGTAACCCACATTTTTCAATCAATTAACACTAAAGTTGCTACACTGGATCTTCAAACTGTCATTCACAAACTCATTGACCAGATTATTGAATTATCAAAATTGAGCTTACAATGCATCAAAATGTTTTACTTATTATTATTATTCTCCATCTTCCACTGAAGTCTAACTTCCTGTGGACAAAAAATCACCAACATTTGCACATAGCTCCAGTACTATACCCAAAGTCCTCAATCTGCATTGTAGGTCAATAAAGCTGAAGGTGGCGCTACAGCAACAGTCTAAAGTTTAAAACTTTAAAAAATCATAACAAATCAGCCATAGGTGCCATCACTGTAAAACAACCACATGAATGTAGTACCAAGTGAGACAAAACTTTCATACACTCTGACCTTGCAGGAATTTTGAAGTCAATCACTCTGATTTTTTCATAAACTGTAAAACCTATCAAACCTATCTCCTCCCACATCTTTTGTTCAATTGACACCAAAATTGATATACTGTATCTTCAGACGGTCCGTACCAAATGATCCTCACAGATTATTGAAATATGAACAATTGAGCCCACAGCACATCAAAAGGTTTTACTGTAAACAGTTCTGTATACAGTTCCTATTAATTCTCGCCAAATCAATGTCTGATCATCCTCATAAAAAGTGACAACATTGGCCACATATCTAAGATGTAGTGTGATTTATTTCAGAATTTTATCTCAAAAATTGAATTTTTAAAAATATGTTTAATTCTGTCCTCTGAAACCAACACTACATACAGAGAAAACTACATTACCCACAATCCAACGCAAGCTCCGGAGACATCGCTGTTGGCAACCCTACCCAGCCCCCGCCGAGGATTACAATGACTAAATCGATTGATTGGCAACTGACTGAGTACACAGCTGCTGAAGTTAATGGTCAATTATGAAGAAAAGCAGACAAAACCTGTAAAAATTAATAAACATATCTCATCCCACATTTTTCAATCAATTAACACCACACAACTTGCTCCACTGGATGTTCAGACTGTAATTCACAAACTCATTGACCAGATTGTTGAATTATCAAAATCGAGCTTACAATGCATCAAAATGTTTTACAAATGTTTTATGATACGATATGAATGTACAAAATTAACATTGGAATGTCAACTTTCTTGTTGTCCTCCTATTCGCTCGCTTATTGCTCCTAAACTTGTCGGAAATTGCCTGGCCCCGCCTCATCGCTGCGAAGCAGCTTTAATAATGGAGGTTGTATTCCTGTTTTGGGGCAGATCACAGCCAAGGTGGTCTATGAGGGTCAAACAGAGGACTTGCCGCTTTTAGTTGTTGAGGGAAACGGATCAACTCTGTGTGGCAGGAATTGGCTAAGGAAACTCAGACTTAACTGGCAGCAGATAAAGTGTCTGAATGAAGCAAAGTGTAAGTCACTTAGTGAAGTGCTAGATGAATACTCTGAGGTATTTAATGAGGAGTTGGGGACTCTTAAAGATATAAAAGCCTCAATCACGGTTAAGCCTGATGTACGTCCTAAATTTATTAAACACAGAACCCTCCCATTTGCTATGAAAGAGACAGTAGAGAAAGAGCTCAAGAGGCTGGAGGAAGCTAACATAATATCTCCAGTGAAGCACAGTGAATGGGCAGCACCAGTAGTGCCAGTGGTGAAAAGAGACAACTCACTCCGCCTATGTGGGGATTATAAAGTATCGGTAAATCAGGCAGTTGAAACAGATACCTACCCCCTGCCTCGTTTGGAGGAGCTTTTAGCAACCCTTAGTGGAGGTAAGGTCTTCTCTAAAATGGATTTAGCAGCAGCTTACCAGCAGGTGCTGCTGGATGATGATTCAAAGAAATACACCACCATCAACACCCACAGGGGATTATTTGTTTATAACAGACTTCCCTTTGGAGTCAGCTCTGCTCCCTCCATATTCCAGCGGATTATGGAAAATCTGATGAAAGGTTTACCTGTGGTAGTTTTTCTGGATGACCTGCTCATCATGGGACGCTCGGAGGAGGAACATCTTCACAACCTCCAGCTGGTCCTACGACGCCTTCAGGAAAATGGGCTACGAGTGAAACGCTCCAAGTGTGAGTTTGGCAAAACTCAAGTAGAGTACCTAGGCCATGTACTGGATGGGCATGGCATCCACCCTTCAAAAGACAAGGTGAGAGCTGTGCAGGAGGCCCCTGCGCCTACCAACGTCAAGGAGCTCCAGGCCTTCTTGGGACTCTATAACTACTATGGAAGATTTGTGCCACAGCAAAGCACAGTCTTAGCACCACTGTACAGACTGCTTAGAG
Source organism: Borostomias antarcticus (assembly GCF_949987555.1). NCBI lineage: Eukaryota > Metazoa > Chordata > Actinopteri > Stomiiformes > Stomiidae > Borostomias > Borostomias antarcticus. The sequence continues at coordinate 3,193,591 of NC_140258.1, forward strand.
GACAGGTACTTTGGGAATGGACTAAGGTTGAGCAGGGGGCTTTTGAGAAGTGTAAAGCCCTGCTGACTAGTGACAGGGTTTTAGCCCACTATGACCCCTGTCTACCACTCACCTTAGCATGTGATGCCTCTGCTTATGGCATCGGCGCCGTTATCCAACACACTATGCCAAATGGGGAGGAGCGACCAATAGCTTATGCCTCCTGAACACTGTCCCCAGCAGAAAATAAATACTCTCAGATAGACAAGGAAGCTCTAGGTCTGATATATGGGGTAAAGAAGTTTCACCAGTACTTGTGGGGTAGACACTTTAACTTAGTTACAGACCATCGCCCGCTGCTGACACTGTTTGGCGAGCACAAGAGTCTGCCTACACTGGCTGCTGCACGCATTCAGCGGTGGGCAATAATCTTATCAGCCTATGACTACCACATTGTCTATCGCAAGTCAGAAGAGCACAGTAATGCTGATGGACTTTCCCGCTGTCTTTTGCCTGAGACCAGTGACAAGGGAACTGCTGGGACTACAGCTGTAGTCCACTCACTGCTGGCTGAGCATCTTCAAGGGGCACCGCTCAACGCCACACAAGTCGCAAGGACGACACGCACAGACAGTGAGTTATCCCGAGTTTACAAGTATGTCATGGAAGGCTGGCCCACCCAAGTAGAGGAAAACCTAAAGGGGTTTTATACAAGGAGAAATGAGCTGTCCACCGAGCAAGGTTGTGTCCTATGGGGGACCAGAGTCATCGTACCCGCAAAGATGAGAAGAGCAGTGTTAAAAGAGATTCACTCAGGGCACCAAGGAATAGTGAAAACATAAGCCCTAGCTCGCAAATATGTATGGTGGCCAAACCTTGACTCGGATCTGGAGCAGACAGGAATGTGAGACGTGCCAGCTGGTACAAAAAATGCCACAGCAGGTTCCACTCCACCCGTGGGAGTTCCCAGGTGAGTCCTGGAAGAGACTGCATGTGGACTTTGCTGGACCCTTCCTGAACAACATGTTCATGATTGTGGTTGATTCACACACAAAGTGGTTGGAAGTGTTTCGCATGTCACAAATCACCTCTCAGGCTACCATTACTAGGTTGAAGAGACTGTTCGCCTCCTATGGTCTGCCGGAACAAATCGTGACAGACAACGCTACCACTTTCACATCTGAGGAGTTCCAGACTTTTGTCAAGCAAAATGGAATTCGACACACCACAAGTGCTCCTGGGCACCCGGCAACTAATGGTCTGGCGGAGAGATATGTCCAGACATTCAAGGCCGGTATGAAAAAGCTGGCTAGCACTGACCCGAACATCGAGGACAGGCTTTCACTGTTCCTGTCGCAATATCGCACTACACCTAACTGCACGACTGGACAGTCCCCAGCTGACCTGTTCCTACACAGGCATGTCCAGACCAGGCTGGATTTCCTCAAGCCTTGCACCAAGGAGTCTGTGCGCAGGAAACAGTATCAGCAGAAGGACCGCCATGTTCGCAGGGCTCTAGACCGGTTCTTTGCTGTCGACGACGCTGTGTATCTGCGTAGCACAGTGGGAGGAGGGGATCTCAAGTGGATTCCAGGGTTGGTGGTGAGACAGACTGGCCCTGTGTCGTATGAAATCAGAGAGCGGGACACCAGTACAGTACACAGACGCCATGGAGATCAGCTGCGAGCTCGAGCCATTGCTGAACCTGATACAGCCGTTGTTGAACCTGAGTCAGAGGATACTGGATCACAGGCAGCACAGGTTGAGGGTAAAGACTGCAGCACTTCTCAGGGAATAGTTGACACTACTATGCAGACACCAGAACAGCTAGAGCCTGAACCTGTGGCTCTGAGGCGCTCAAACCGAGAGATTAAACCACCAAGGCGCTATAGGCCATAAGACGGCATACCACTACAATGGACTGTGTTCATATGCATACACTCATTCCATATTTAATGGACTGTTAAGAGCAATGTATTAGAGTTAAACTATGCCACATTTTGTTTTAGTTAAGAATCACTAGACAACTGTAGTTCAGTTAAGGAACACATGTTGGTTGATATTTCCTGTTAGATGGAATGTTTTAGTTGGATGTTCTCAGCTAAAAGGGAGGATAATGTGGTATATTGACCACATGATTATTTAGGTAGCTTAATGCTTTGTGGACTTCGGTGAACACGGTCAAGTTATTGTACTGTTGCGCACATGCGCAGTGTGATGCTGGCTGACAAATGGTGTACTAAAGAGTTGAACGTAAATCTGGGTCCGTCTCGTTATTAATATGTAACAATAGCCTACTTGGACAACAGAACATAATGAACATAAAAATAAAACAAAGTAGGCTACAGTTACTCTGAGCTACCAATAGCCTACAGTATAACCAGAGATTACATGATAATAATATGAAGAAGCTATCAAAATCCCTACCGAAGCCATAATTAGCAAAATAGGGCTAACGCTAATATAGCTAACAATGTGACCTCAAACTTCATATTCCCACCTTAGAAATAGCTAAGGTACGGCCATATGCAAACGGATGCAGAACATTTGATTCATGCTTTTATTTCAAGCCGACTTGATTACTGTAATGCACTCTTCACTGGCCTCCCCCCAAAAGCAGAGAGACTTCAGCTCATTCAAAACTCTGCAGGCCCACTGTTAACAAAAACCAAGAGGAGAGAGCACATTTGTCCAGTCTTAAATGCTTTACATTGGCTTCCAGTAACATTAAGAGTTGATTTTAAGGTCCTCCTCCTTATATACAAAGCCCTTAATGGGCTTTAATGGACCAAGCATTGCTAACTCCCTTGTCAATTACACGCCTTCAAGAACATTGCGATAATCCACTGCTGGTTTACTAGAAGTTCCCAGCAACAACAGTCGGCCGATCAGGAGTGCAGCCGTTGTCAATTATGGCCCAAAGCTATGGAACACAATACAGATATCAGGGAAGCCAGCTCGCTAAATAGTTTTAAAAGAAAGCTAGAAACGTATCTCTTCACTTAAGCTTTTAACTAGCTCCTTTTGCACTTGCAGGCTACTGTACTTTTCTTTATTTTATCTCCAGCACAATATTTTATTAAATTGTAATTTTACACTGTATTTTACTTGATTTCTTATCTTCATCTCTTATTGTGTTTTGTCTTCCATCTTATTTACCTGCTTGTTGTTTATTTGACGTCTTTTTATTTGAAGCACTTTGAGCTAGTTGTATGAAAAGTGCTATATAGGCTACATAGTGTAGTATTGTTATTAATATTATTATTATTATTATTATTAATCAATCAATCAATAAAACCCTGTTTGTCAATCTGCAGCTGGATTGTATGTAAAATTTCCCCCATGGTAAATGTGTGATACAATGACCTCAATACAGGCTAGATGTCATACTCTACTGGTAAATCCAGTGAGAGTCAGCTACAAACCACGGCTGGTCATTGGCTGGTCTTGCTGGATTTACCAGGTCTGTCTGGTCAGTCTCACCCTGTCTGTCAGTCTTAAAGGCGTGTAACCGTAGGACCTCGTCTCATTGTTGCTTGCGACTTTAATTTGATTTTTATTACACATTTTATTGCACGTCTCTTAGTCCATGCAGCTCACTAAGCACAGCCGTGGGATGGGCGCTGATTAGCGTGCATCAGGATACAATGGAGATATGACCCAAACACAGGAGAAGAATGTTCAGAAACTTTACTCTCAAATGAAATCAGTAAAAGCACAAAACATAACGTCTTGTGTTTGTTCAGTGGATAGTGTTGGGGGGAACTGGGGAGTCCGGTCATCAAGTCTGGTCACTGAGTCTTGTCATCGAGTCGGGTCATCAAGTCTGGTCACTGAGTCTGGTCATTGAGTCTTGTCATCGAGTCGGGTCATCAAGTCTGGTCACTGAGTCTGGTCATTGAGTCGGGTCATCAAGTCGGGGCTGTGATTGAAGGGACTTGGTCAGACGGGTTTGTGTCAGGTTCGCGACTTTTTCCAACAATTCGCGACGGAGCATCTCATGCAGAGAGAGCTCCGGACCTCGTGTCCAGTGGGCCTTGGGCGATTGTGGAACGTCAGGCTTAGATCGTCCCTTTAGTGTCACACCACTGGACACCATGGGGGTGGATAAGTGGCTAGCGGGGCTGTCTCCTCTACCGGTCTTGGTCATCGCGAATGGTAGTCTGACAGATGGACCTGTTACAGACGGGGCTGTGTCAGATGGACCTGTTACAGACGGGGCTGTGTCAGATGGACCTGTTACAGACGGGGCTGTGTCAGATGGACCTGTTACAGACGGGGCTGTGTCAGATGGACCTGTTACAGACGGGGCTGTGTCAGAGGCCCTCTTCATCAGAGAGTCCGAGGTGGAAGTGGTCGCCCCTTGAGAGACTTTTTCCCACTTGTTACGAATGAGCCTCCAACGCTGAGAGAGCTCCAGATCTTGTCTCCAGTGGGGCGCGGGCGATCGTGTAACGTCCAGCTCAGATTGTCCCTTTACCAGCACACTAGTAGATGCCATGGGGGTGGATAAGTGGCTAGCGGGACTGTCTCCTCTACTGGTCCTGGTCATTGAGAGTGGTGGACTGGCAGATGGAGCTGTGACAGATGGAGCTGTGACAGACGGGGCTGTGACAGCTGCCCTGTTCACCAGAGAGTCTGCGCTGTTGCAACAGAGCCTCTGACAGCGAGGCAGCACCAGACGCTCCCTGTCGGCCTCGGCTGAGAGCGGAACGTTCAGCTCAGATGTGCCCTTTGAACTTTTGCCCTTGTGTGTCTGGAAGGGCTCGGCGACGCCGCCAGACGGCATGGGGGCGGAGCCTCTACTCATCTCAGACACCGGGTCTTCTCCACAGGCCCCCGGATCATAGGAGTATGAACCTGGATCGTCTTGTCCTCGACAGTCCCAATGGAGCTCATGCATCTGCATTAGTACTTCCAGACGGGCAAGGCAGCTGTTGACCCGGACTGTCACACTCTCCAGCTCGGCCCTTTTGAGATAGAATAAAATAAAGGAATAAAAAAATGACTTTTGATGATTTTAGTACACTTGTATAATCAAAATGCATCATACCACACACTTTACAAATAAACACACACATCTCACACATGCAAGCACAAACACACACACACACACACACACACACACACACACACACACAGTTGGATACACTGCAAAAAACATTTTGAACTTACCAATCACTGTCTTCACGGTTTTCATCCTAATTTATAAAGGAAATACCAGATGGATGTTGAGTTCATTAAGGCTTCACAAAGAGCAGCTTCTGTAATTGTTTGAATTGTAAATTATTAAAGTACAATGAAACTTTGATTACCAACCTTAATATTTCCTTGGCGATTTCTCCATTGGTCTAATAGCCAAGACAGGATCAGGATCATAGAGAGAGCGAACACAACTCCCCAGAGTATCACATCAAGGTCCAGGAACGGGTTTGGCTGAAAGGGCGTCGCCTCAGGACCTTGGGATGTATGTCCACATGGCACCCTCTCTCGGGTTCTAGAAAAAATATTTCTTGCACTATCGAACATATTGGCAAAGACACATCTTTAGCAACATGTTAATCTCATCGCAAACACCACACTGACGCTTGTCCACTTGTTACAGCAGGATGTACCTTGCCGCTGTGACGTGTGCATGTTACGCCATGCGAACACCCGTGATGTCACAGACCGGATAGAACACTGTGACTTGACGGCTAGTCCAGGCGGCCAACTAATTGAAATAAATGTAGTGCTAGATTTAAATAGATTTAAGCTATTTTCTTTTAGCGTTGTTAAGACCCAACGATGCCTGCTAGCCAAATGTGCCAGAGACCCCAGAAGCAGAGACAAGACCGGATCCAAGTTCAACGATTTGATAAATCATAAACCCTACCTAACATAAACGAAAACTAGCCTATTTAGTTGTGTATGGGTGCCTGGTGGGAATATGAATGGAGTGTGTGTGTGTGTGTGTCAGTGTCCGGTGCGAGTGTAGGCTAAATGTACCGGGGAGTGTTGTGTAGGCTATGTGCTGCAGAAGAAAAGCCCTAGTGGCAGGGGTGAGGCGACAGGGAGAATCCGAGAGGTGGGTTCCTGGGTCGAATGCGTGGGGGGAGACCCGTCCGGGAGGGTCCTGGGTAGGGGAGCACGGGGAGATGCGGTCCCGAGGAGAGAGAGAGAGTGGAGGGAAGGAGCGGGGAGATGGGGCTTAGGAAGTTCGGGGGAGGACGTAGGTGGAGCTGGGGAGACACTGGGTCTTGAGCCGGAGGGAGCCAAACAGTTGTCAACGTTCAAGCGCCCGACGTCTGTCTTCAGCAGCCTGAAGTAGTACCGAGCCCAGGCGGTGATTGGCTTCAGCTGGTCAGATGGTAATGGGAAACACCTGCTGCTGAAGGAGACGCGGGACCAACCTCAATGATGACGCCCTGAGTGGGACTGGGAACGTGACTGGGATCGGCTTGGGCGTGGGGGCACAACAAGCCTATTACAATTAATACACTCAATCACGAAGATCGTTTCACAAACATTAAGGCAACGTAAAGAGAATATATCCTATAAATATGTGACACATCAGCCACTTTCAGCTGGAGGGGTATCCCTCAATATTTAAACCGTCACTCAACAGTAGCGGGCTACCCCCCCCTCTATTTAATCATAAAGATATTTGGCGCCTCTTTGTGGCAGAATATGATATGATCAGATCTGCACAAATGGCACAAAGACAATTTGCTTGGGGCGAAAGAACCCCAGTGCTATGAGGAAATCTATAAGTGGATTTAATATCCACCCACAACTACTGTATCAGCTGTCATTCCTGCAAGGTCCAAGACCACTCCCCCCCCCCCTTGCTTATCAAGACCTGGAAATTACTAAAATCAAATTCCATACTTTTCCATATACCGGATGAACCATGATTTTCATATATTTTTTCATAATATTTTTGGTCATCAATTTGATCCCATACCCTCTGCAGGCCAATCCCTTGTTTATCAAAACAATAATTTAGCCATAGGGAGGTGGGGTATGGCTGCAAGTTGTGAAATAAATAATGTTGTACGTGTTTGTGTTTACATCACAGAAGTCCACAAGATACAGACAACATCAGATAGCTTATGAAATACAATAATTTATTAAAGCATTTTTAAATCCAGTTATAAAACATCATTTTGTGATTGTTTTACTCCAAACAAGCAGAAATGTCCTAAGTACAGTCATTATAAATTGGAAGCTAAGAGCTCTGGTGTAGCTGCCGGCAGCTGACCAGAACAGTCAACAAGAGAGGAGAGCAATGAAACGCAGGGAGGACAGCGATGCTGAGAGCGAGGTACAGACATGGGCTAACATCCAAATCACACCGTAGCTTGACAGGCAGACACCCGTTGCCCTTACAAACATGGGTCTCGGGGTCATTTAAAAGAAAAATGCTTGCAACCAAATAATAGTGAATCTAGGTTTTAGGATAGGAGCTTTTTTCTTCTTTCTTTGAAATGCTTGCATCATGAATTGCAGACCACCTAAGCAGGGGGCCAAACCAGGGGGCCAAACCAGGGGTCCACCTGTGACTCGTCCTAAACGTTTCTCTGACATGGCAGATACATCTGTTATACTATGCTACTCTATACTATACTCTCTGTATTGGCTTGTGACGACGTGTCCTCCTCACTGCTCCTCTCTCTTCCAAACCATTAAAATGACACATAATAAATACCCCACCCACCCATGTCCCCCTCCCAAATAAAACATCCTTCAGTAGCAGAAGTACCAAGCAGAACATGCTCGTTTCTGGAGGAAGAAAAAAAACGCTTTCTTTGAACAACAGTTTCAGTCAGAATACATTTCATTACCAGGATGCAAAAATGTTCTAATCCATAAGAAAATCAAAACAGCTGAATACTGAGGACTAGTTCTATAAGCGTGTATTACACAAAAAGCACACAATCACTTTGTAGAGCCACTGCTTTTAGTGAACAACACTGCCTTAGAATGAAGGCACTCTCATGGAGTGCGAATGTAATTTGCTTTTTCTACTGACTTGTAAAAGGCATTTTATTTCACCAGGGATAGAACCCTGCTTCTGAGGCACATTTCAATGGCAGAGTGCAGCAAAACCAACCAACTTCTTTAATCCTCCATTCGTGAAAGGCAAAGTCTGCACTGAAACTATTACTTATAGTCCATAATAACAGATGGAAGCAGTGAAACTACTTAAGGCATTAGAGTTGAAGACAGGAACCTCCCTAGGTGTAATGCTGACCGTCATATTGCCCACTGAACCTGAGGGACTCTTCCAACAGGAGAAATATACAACCTGCATTTCCATTCAGTGGCTAAATCAAGACATATCAGAAATAATAATAGTGAGACCCGCCCCCAAACCCCACTCTTACCACAGATGTGTTAAAAACAACATGTGTTATATCGTCCTGAACTATACACACAGACTTGTTAAAATAACACATCTGTTAAGAGTGTACAGTATCAGAACCTCATTATGGTCAATAACTCAGTTACTATGCCAACGTGGGAAAAAACAAACGCAACATTCTCATGGCGGGGGGAGTTACCGAGGCGACGTGAGAAACGGAGTGTGGTCTGCGTCTCGATCCAATGAGATCAGAGAATGTAGAATTTGAGACGACATGTGATACTCATACTGTTATTGTACTGATCAGGCTGCAACCAGATGGTGTAGGTGTGAATACAGCGCAGCCTCTAGGGGAATAAGCACTATTAACTGGGCCATAAAGCCTTTAGTGAAGCAGATGCTACAATGTTGGCATATGCACTGAGGGAGACCCCCACGATTCTCACTAGCCAGTCAATGTCTACGAGAAGGACAGATTTGCTTCTGGTCAGCAAAACTCCCTGCAATTCAGATTTCTGGGTAGTGGAGTTTAATCCCTGTAGCCTTCGCGGCCTCCTTCCTGCGAACTTTTCGACCCAAGGTGGTTGCGAGCCCGGTGGGGCTGTTGTCCCGTCCATCACCTGATCCAGCTGGTTCCGTAACTGGAAACCGATCTCACGCTGCAGCGCTTCTTCACGATCATGTTGATGTAGGCCTTCATGATCTTGGTGATCTCCCCGACCTGATGATGATACAACATAAACACAGTCACCCGCCAGGAACAAGTACATGTGGAATACACACAGGAACATTATTATACGCTATTCAGTACATGTGGAATACACACAGGAACATTATTATACGCTATTCAGTACATGTGGAATACACACAGGAACATTATTATATGCTATTCAGTACATGTGGAATACACACAGGAACATTATTATACGCTATTCAACAGCCAATAAAACCATGGCTCAGAGATGCTACGATGCGACGACGATGTGTTTATAGTGCAGTTCCAAGCGATGGCGTTTGAAAGTACCTGTGGCGTTTCGAAGAACATCTCCCTCTCGTCCACGGTGATCTTGTAGGTGTTGGGCTGCGGGGCCCCGAAGAAGACGATGTGTTCGTAGGGGAATGTCTCCAGGGGCCGGGGCTCTCCTCTCTTGTACACAGACACGTTCTCAGCACTCACGCTTAGCCACAGGTCGTAAGGGAAACCTCCTTCCTTACACTGCAGACACACACACACCTGGTCAGAGACATTGGCTAACATCAAACAAACACTGTCTGGTAACCTTCAAGTGACATCATCTTTGTTACCCACCGTGATAAGGGTAAAAACATCGTACACACATTAACACTTTGTACACATTCTGTATATACACACATCACACACAACATTTTGTATTTTGTACTGTCATTTGCACAGTCCTGTCTTTGCACTGTCCCGTCTAGTCCTTCCACCCCGTCAAATGATGTCTCCATGAGTATTATGCACCGATTGACCAGAACAAATTCCTAGTATGTGTAAAAACTACCTGGCAATAAAACCCAGTGTGATGGTATGACTTGGGTCAAATAAAAACCGTGTCAGAAAGGCATCTTAGGGGGCGGTCACACCTGGAAAAGACACTTTAAACACGGACGCTTCAAAGACGCTTGAAATGCCTGGGCCAAATATGACGATGACGAAATGGCGCTTCTCGCGTCTGACGCTCAAAAAGTTGAAAAAAGTTTAGTAGTCAAATCGTTTTTTTATTCGTCTACAACTCAAAACTGACGCGCCTGCAAGAAAAGACGCCCGTCGAAAAAGACGACGGAACGCCAGTCAGACGCGCCGCATCATAGGAAATCAATGGTTTTACTAGCATCTTGTTTCTAGCGTCTTTCCCAGGTGTGATCGCCCCCTTAAGGCTGTATTGTGTTTGCAGTCCTGCGCGTCAGATCAGTCACCTCCACGTCGAAGAGCGTGGATCCGTAGCCGTGCCACTCCTTGATGACGGTCATGTACTTGAGCATGGCCTGGTGCTGGTCCAGCCCCCTCAGCCTGGCCCACTTCTCCAGGACGCTGGCGCGCGTGGCCGGCGTCTCCTCCTTCACCCACATCTCCAGCATCTGCTCCTCCTCCATCCTCTGCTTCTTCACCGAGCCCGTCTTCAGGCCCCGCCTCAACGTGCCGTCCAGGAAGCTGGTGCGCCGGCGCTCCAGGGTGTGGCCTGGCGTGCCGCCGGTGGTGGCCCCGCCCCCGCCCCCTGCCTTGGTGAACTGCAGGATGCGGCTGCGCTGGCGGCCCACGGGGTAGACGGCCTCCAGGGTCCAGCCCACCCGGGCCTTGTCCCCGTGGAGGAACTGCAGCCGCAGGGCGGCCAGGTGCTGCAGGGTCTCCTCGGGGGCCGGGAAGTGGCCGCTGGTCAGGCTCTCATGGGCCTGCAGACACAGAGGGGGAGGGCAGCCAATCAGACAATCAACCAATCAACCAATCAACCAATCAACCAATCAACCAATCAACCAATCAACCAATCAGACAATCAACCAATCAGACAATCAACCAATCAGACAATCAACCAATCTCTTCATTGTCCCATGAGGGAAACCTGAGGAGGTCGGTCAGGATCAATAACAAAGACTGATGCAAGAAGAGAGAGTGAATCGTATATATTTATTACACGGCTCTCTGAAATACTCGTCTCTGATTGGACAATCGCACGTTCTACCGGTGAATTATTTCTCGATAATTCACCGGCAACAAGCGATATTCGCCGCTGCTAAGGGCAACACATTATACACGTACGTCTATGGGCGACAGTTGAAAGTTGTCTGAAAGTTTGAATTCTAAACAATAACGGTTTGACTGCTGTAGCCTGCTATGTTCAATCTCTGAAAACGTCCGTTGCCCAAGCACACAGAAACCATTTTCCTGGCGAAATAAAAAGTGTAACTTTTTGACGTTACGTTGGTAACTAGCCGTATAATAAGCGGGATAACGTAGCGAGGTGAAGTCCGACATCGCCTCCATCTCCTGCAGCGAGTTGAAGATCTTCACCGCCTCGTCCTGGAGGCTGGCGTAGCCCTTCTCCTTTTGCACTGTGAGAGAGAGAGAGAGAGAGAGAGAGAGATAGAGAGAGAGACAGAGAGAGAGAGAGAGAGAGAGAGACAGAGAGAGAGAGAGAGAGAGAGAGAGAGAGAGAGAGAAAGACAGAGAGAGAGACAAGAGAGAGAGAGAGAGAGAGAGACAGAGAGAGAGAGAGAGAGAGAGAGAGACAAAGAGAGAGAGAGAGAGATGAGGCCTTTTTCCATCAAAAAGATAATTTGCTCAAAATAGATCTAAAGCATCTAAAAGTTACTGCGCCATGGTTGATGGGAAAATAATTGAATCGATTGAATACCAATTTAGAAAAACGAATTACTAAAATGCACATCAACACGGGGCATTCGAGCTAACTCGCTAGAATCACTAGAATGGAAAACCGTGTGAGGGCTTCTAATACCGCTCAAATTTACATCGATTTACACGTTAATTCGCTTGAAAATCGTATGGAAAAAGGTTTATAGACAGAGAGCGCTAGTTATACTGAGAGAGATAAGATATTCACTACTAAAGGCTCGTTCAGAGACCATAAGCTCCAGCTTTGTGTATTTCACTATCAACGAACAGTGGCCCCCTGCGGAGAGGGATCAGAGAGTCGACTCACAGTGGACGCTGACGTCCCCGTAGGGCAGAGGTAGTAGTGGGGAGTGCAAAGGATGCTGGGTATATCTCAGGATGGGGTTCCTCCAGTAGGTCTGCTCCACAGCCTCCACGTTGAGACTGCTCTCCTGGAGAGAGAGGCAGCGGGATCAGGGATCGGCTTGTAATGCCTTGGAGGACGGCTACAGGGACAGCTAGTAGCGTGGTAGCGCGAGGTCAAAGGTCAAAGTCAACACAGGAAGAAACCGCCGGCTTTGGAAGGGATGCATGGCGTGGTTTGAGCCAGGGTAGCACTAAGCACTGCACACAGCTAAATGAAGACATTCTGGAGAAAAGAGGAAAAAATACGATGTTCACAGAAGGAGGCTGAAGCCTGAAATAAAGGAATATCACTTCAAACACACACAGTGAGCTCCACTCAAGTGACTCACTTAACTACAGTGTGTGTGCCTGGTCACAGGCAGGGAGGGCCTAGGTAGGGGCCTGCACAGCTGAACATGGGAGATGGACATGGGTTACAACAGAGCTCAGACGGGAATGCTACTCGACAATACATAAAAGGGTCATAGGTCAACGACACATTGATGAACACATGATCTCGAAGGCCTGGCCTAGCTAGCGTTTCCCGGCGCTGTGTTTCTGATCCGAGTGAGATTTGATAGCGGAGGCGGGGATCGGGGTACCTTGATGTCCCTGATCAGTTGCTGGGTGGGGGTCTCGATGGGCACCTTACTGTCGATGGCCCCCTGGATGGCTGAGGCCCACCTCATTGCCTCGTTGAGTAGCTTGGTGTAGAGGCGGTACGAGTGTTTCCGCCCGTGGACTATGATGTTCCAGTAGCCTGGGTGGACAAGGAGGGGACGGGGAAGGTCAAAACAGAGAGAAGCTGGAGACATTTTGTTTTTAAAGCACTGACTTAGCTTGGTACAATAGGTTACTACTGCCACCATTTTTCTTATGCCTATCCAACTCTTTCCTATCTACAAGTGGCTAGACCTGCGGTGGGGGTGTTTGTAATTGTAACCAACCCTTGGAGTGCCAACACAATTGAAAACGGCGTCCGTACTCACCGGTCTCCTTGAAGACCTTCTCGTCCGGCTGCACCACTGAACACAGGCTGTTGAGCACCAGGGTTCCCAGCTTGGAGGTGCCGCGCTCGGAGGACTTGTAGTAGTCCAGAGAGTTGGTGGTCAGGACGAACCAGCGCTTCTTCAGCTTCAAAGAGGAGCTCTTGGCGCCGGACTTCATCTCTTTGTGCAGCCAGCTTCGGGGGGGACGGGGGGCAGAGAAGGAGACTGAGAAACACTGAAGCTGTGTTCGGAATCGCTCCCTATTCACTATATAGTGCACTATATAGGGCGTCAGCCATTTTGTTTGTAGTGTCCGAATTCTCCGCGGAATTTTCGTTCCCTATATAGTTCACTATTTATTACCCACAATTCACCTTGATTTGCAGGGAACAGTGCATGTACCCTACATTTTCTCCGTTCCCTAGGTAGTTCACTACATGGTGAACCCTATATAGGGAATAGGGAGTGAGGGAACGAGGGAGCGATTCCGAACACAGCTTGAGAAAACCGCATCCATCCATAACGATACAGGAGACTTGATACATTTTGTCAAAGTCCATTTGGCTCCACATGCACCTCCTACACAAAGGATCACGCTAACCTCGTACATTGCAGCGAGCCTAGTTCTACCCAAGGCTAGTTCTACCAAATCACATCTTGAGTCAGTACGGTCAACTCTGCCGTATAAAAGTCAACCCTATAATCAGGCCCCGGCATCCCAGACTGACCACAGGACTGACCTCTGACCAGGAACTCCTGCCCGTCCACCCGGGAGTCTCCCTTGGGCTTCTGCAGCAGGCCGATCCAGTGGTGCATCTCCTCCGGCGTGTCGGCGTTGCAGTGGATCACCCGGTTGGCTGTGATGATCACAAACGAGTTGGGCCTGGGGACACATCAATCAATCAACCAATCAATCAAAGCTTTATTTGTATAACGCATTTCATACCCAGAGGCAAAACAATGCGCTTTACAGAGAACAAGGGAGGTGGGCATACGACCCACTCTCTACATATTCCAGAGGGACGCAAAAAAAACAGTATCATCACATACGTGGTAAAAGGACTGCGCTTCTATAGCGCCATCCTGCCTTGACGCTTTTACAATGGCCTCTCATTCACACACACATTCACACACCAATGGTGACAAGGTGCTAGCCTGCTCATTGGAAGCAATTTGGGGTTCAGTGCCTTGCTCAGGGACACTTTGGACAGGGGGAGTCAGGATTCGAACCGCCGACCATGCGGTCATTGGACAACCCGCTCTACCTCCTGAGCCACAGCCGCCCCGATATGACATACAGGGCCCGTAAGAGCAGCAAAATAAACTGTTGCTGTTGTTATGCGAAGGTCATAAGGTCATGCTATTGCAGTCTGAAACGAAATAATTGCTGGAGAAAACAGGTTCTTCCTGGAAAACGGTCCATCAGCATGAGATCCAGCAGAGCAGAGTGACTGATGGCTCGGTTCTCACCTGTCAGGGTTGTCAGAGGCACAGACCGAGTCGATCAGTCCAACATCCAGAGTTCCCTGGAAGGAAATGCAAATTGTTTTCCCGATTTACATGAAATATTTACATCCACAAGAATGCCATACTGTAGCTCTAAACTACCATCGACAAGCTGGATCTCTAGCAGATGGGTCGGAGGAGAGAGAGAGAGAGAGAGAGAGAGAGAGAGAGAGTCTGTTGTTACTGCAAGGTTGAGGAGCCAGAACCCAAGAATTGTATTCCCCTGTACCTGTACAATGGATGTAATAATAAAGGAATCTGAAGAGAAGAGAGAGACATAGACAGACAGAGAGGGAGAGAGAGAGGGGGAATAAAGGAAGAGAGGGAGGGAGGGAGGGAGGGAGAGAGAGAAAGAGACAGAGAGTCAGTGACAGAGGTGGCCCTCACCACAGCGTTCTTGGGGTTGGCCTGCTCGTGGTGCATCTCCGTGAGCTGCTCTGGACTGGCGCTGTGGACGCGACTCAGCACATTGAACCAGCCGCTGCAGGGGCACAGAGAGGAAGAGGAGGATGTGGGCGAGAGTTACACAGAGCAACGCCACTACTCTAGTTCACCAGTAGAGGGAGACATACATCTATCATTTGATTATCAGGCAAAACACCAGAGTAAACTTTGGTAAATGGTAAATAGACTGCACTTATATAGCGTTTTTATCCAATGCACTTTACAATGGCCTCTCATTCACCCATTCATGCATACATTCACATACCAATGGCAGCAGCTGCCATGTAAGTGCAATTTTTTGTTTTATTTTCATTTTTTTGTGTGTGAAAATTCTTTTTGGGATTTTATCCTGTTATCACAATAATTTTGTGCTTGGGATATATTTCAGTGCTTCCCCTACCATTATGGGACAACCTATATTTAATGGGTTACTTTATTTAATGTGTTACTGCCAGGGACGTGCTGGGACTGAAATTCAGCCCGGGAGCTTGAGATGGAGAGGCCTTTTATACGAGCGCCCGAATGGCACGAGCCGACGTTATGTGAGCACCTGCACACTTACTGAAACTCTTCCATCAGCAACAGCTTGGTTGATATCCAAAGCAATGCAGACTCTGCCTTTCTGGTAAGAGTAGAGGATTCTGGCTTGGGATCCCACCACCTAAACACAGAAAATAAGCAGAGGTGATCAGAGAACGTATGTTGTTTTGTCTGTGCAATTTGTATTGTGGCAGTAAATGCAAGCATAGGCTGTCCAGGAAGTCACTGACCATGCTGCGTTTCCCAGACTCTCAGATCGAGCAGATGTTGTCATTGTACTGCTGTTTGATGCGTTCATTCACATTGGCACCAATCTCCTCCAGCCAGGACAGTTGCAGGTTTTGGGGGTCACCAGAGGTACACACCCAGCGAAATGGCCTGAAGCCCAATGAGAAAATGTCCCTGTGGAAAAGGCAGAGTGACAGAGGGATCATGGACAATTTGTTGGCCTTGCGGTTTCTAGATTTTCAACTGTCTAGAGGCAAATGTTATTATTCTGCTGCTCGTTCAACTTTACCTTCAACCAAATCACAAAACTCATAACTCACCCCATAATGTGCTGGACATGGGGTAGCGGAATTCTGTAGCTCCACCACCGACCTTCTCTACCTCCGCTCCTGTGGAAAGAAAAAGTAAAAACAAGCCTCTTTATCAAACTGACATGGACTGAATGACACTAGTGATGTCTCCACTGAGTGTGTGTGTGTGTGTGTGTGTGTGTGTGTGTGTAATAATAATGATAATAAATAAAAACAAGCAGCTTATCAAAATCAAAGCAAATAGGTCTATTTTGGAGACAGAAACATCCAATCTCCAAGCCAAGGTATACAAGCCTATTGTTAAGGATTTTTATCCTTGGTTTAGTTAGATTGTCAAAGAACACGCTGAGTGGTCGATCAAGCTGGTTTTAAACAAAGGCAATAGTTTATTCTATGTTACGATTCTGCAGTCGGACAAGAGCACAGGAAGTGAATCCGGGCTCGTGTGAGTTCACGTGAGGACGGGGTCGTTAGGTTATACAGTGAAAAAGGAAGTGACATAGTTTCAGGGGGAAGAGGACAGGGAAGTGATGTCACACAGGGAGGAATTTGTAGTTCTAACAGACTGATCAATGAGGACGAACTACAAAGTGTAGAACAACAGTCAAGGGGGAAAACAGAACACTTTGTTGAGACTTGAAATTCATTCACACTATAACTTCTCAAAACCCCTAAACAAGTGGAGACTGTCCTAGTAGTCCTACCTCACATCACCAGCAAGCGTCGGAGCAGTCCACTAGTCTCTGCGACTCTGTCTATGATTCCATCGTTGTCTAAAGTCATCAGGATCTCTTTCTCTGTGCACATTAGCATGAATGCCTCAAGACGCTCCTGTGTCAGGGTGCTCCTCAGTCTGTTCTTTACAAACTTGAGTGTGGAGAAGGTCCTCTCACAGGCCACTTGACTGAAAGAGAGTGTCAGCAGGAACTTGTAGGCCAATCCAATTACATGATAGGCATCAGTCAGTAGGTTGTATTTGGAGAGGATATGATAAACGCAAACTGCACAGTTTTTACAGGAGGTGCAGCTGGTGTCAGTCATCTCCATGTCTTCTCCAACCTCTGTCTCTTCTGCAGTCCGGACAGTGTATGACTCCAAATGGGGCATCTTAAGTCTCTCCGACTGGTTGGCCAGACTGCAGAGCTCAGCCTTGAGCCTTTCAGGTGTGGCTCTGTCATCAAACTTAAGGAGGCATTTACTGAGTTGTCCGAGACATTCAGATGGAAGCTCCCTATCTCTCAGTGTACCAAAGTTCCTTGGGTCGAGGCACGCAAAATCATCATAAAGCGCTCCATTTGCTGAATAGCGGGTCTGAATGCTCTGGGTCACTGTGTCCAAAATGACATTGTGTACCTTGACCCTGTATCGATCCTCTGCACTCAACGACTGCTTTTCCTCAGCTACCTCGCCTGGCATGGTCTTCTTCTTTCTGATTTTTATTTCAGGTAGAGCCGCCTGAACCACCTCTTCGGATCCGTTCTCCTCCAGCTCATTGTTAGCCCACTGAACAAAGACATTAGCAGCTTTCGTGACAGCATCCATGTCCCTAGTGCATTTGTTTAGGCTGTCTTGGGCACCCATTACTAGCCGATGAGCTGTGATTAAGTCCATGCCACTAGTCTGGAGGTATCTGGAGAGTGGTGAGGTGATCTCAAAGACCCGCAAGAATATCTGTGCTGTCAGCACTGTCTCATGCTTCAGTAGGGACTCCATGTACCCCTTAGCTCTTGCTCTGACATCTGCTTTCATTGCCCTATCTTCCTGTATCCTTTTGAGTGTTATGATTAAATCAACAAACAAGGCATTGTCTGGGTTACCTAAACAGCCAAATATCTTGCTTAGAGCCTGGTCCTTTGCCCACCACCTAGTCTCCCCGATTGGAGACAGCCGCCTGTGACGCTTGTCATCACTCACTTTCTCCCACAGATTCATACGCTTGTAAGAGTCCTTGATAAATACAGCAACATCATTCACGATGGAGAAAAGGGAGGCACTTTCTATCAGAACACCTGTGGTGTCTCCCAGAACGAGATTAAGCACATGTGCATAGCACCAGATGTGCACTTGGTCAGGTGACTCTGATGACAGCAAAGTGGAAAACCCCTTGTATTGGCCTTGCATGTTTGCGGCTCCATCTGTTGAGTTGCCAACACAATTCCGAATATCAATGTCCACCTCTGCCAGAGTTTTTTTAAGTAGGCTCACAAAATACTCTCCGGTTGAGTACTCACATTCCACCACACCTATGAGCTTCTCATGGACCACATCAGTTACATATCTGAGGATAACAGCACACTGGTCTGTGGAGGTAATGTCCTGTGTGGTGTCGATCTGCACAGAAAACATTCCTGCCTCCCTTACTTCCCTAGAAATGCTTTCTTTGACTAAGTGGCTGATTACGTCAATTACCTTGTTGATAGATGTATTAGAGAGCAGTGTAACAAAGGATCCTCTGCCTTTAGCCCCAGTCTCGTGTAGGCTTTTGCTTTTTTGTACACATTCATTGACGTGTTCTTGCAGAGAGACATCAAATTTGCTCAGCAGGATGATCATCTCCAAGAAGTTTCCATGATCAACAGCAATGTTCTCCCAGGTGTATGCAGCTTCATATTTAGTGCCTCTATAGCTAAGTCCACACTTTCCGATGACTTTTATCACTTCTATGACACGGTCCATGACTTGCCGTTTCTTCCTGACCTGGTCACGGTGAAGAGAGAGTTGTTTTCCACCGAGTAGGCTTGCTATGTCTGCTTGGCTGGCCTTCATAAAATACGTCTCTGCACTCTCTCTGTGGACTTGGTTTCTTTCATGCTCTTCTAATCTTTGGTGTACATGCTTCCAGGCTGTCATCCCCCCCTTAATGAAAGCGTTGTCACTTGCAGATGGCTTTGCATATGCCAAACATACTGTGCAGTACAGTGAGTTTTCTTTCTTACAGTATGTGAGCCACTTTCTCTTAATACCGTCTTTGGTTTGATAGATACTCATGCCTTTTCTGGGGGGTTGTTGAGGGTGGTGAGAAAAAAATAGACCGAAATCTTTGGGGGCCGGGCGTGCATAAAAACCAAAGCCTTCATCTGTGACTGTGAGTATCCCTGGCTCAGCTTCCCCTGTGCTGGACCCTGCCTCTGCCTGTGCAGACTGCACTGCTACATCTGCATGAGAAGAACATCAGTAATCAATAAGATTACCAGTAACTCATTTTATCATTGGAAAGGAACAGAGATATATAATTCAGCAGGCCATTAAAATAAAGGCACTAGTGGATAGGCTCCTAATGTCTGTATGAACTTGGAGCATAAACATATGACTCCATCCAATTATAGATTATATGCATAATACGATTGCCTACCCAGCACTGCACCTACCTGTACCTGTCAGTTTTTTTGCTGGTTCCTGCTCCTGCTCCATTCTCCTCCTCACAATCACCACCATGACTGGGGTCATCCTGTCCCTCAGCATCACGCCCGCTGCTGACACTGGCCTTGACTAATAATAATAATAAACTTGATTTATATAGCAGTACATCAGTTTGCAAAGTATTAAAACACAAAGACAACATTACAGTAAATCAACATAAGAACAAGGACATAATTAAATCAACATGAGAAAAGCCAAATAGATTTGACATCAAAACATTAGATTCAAGACAACCAAAACAATAAGAAAATACAGGCTGAGGGCAGGGTCTCTGCAGATAAATACTGCCAAGTCGTGGGTCATAAATGAAGATTTTGAGGGATTATAGTTTATGAGTCTATAGCCTACATTGTTTTTATACAATGCTGCATATTCTGCCTTTAACTAGGGTGCGTTCGTAAATCCAATCTAACGCTCTACAAAGATTAAAAATAATGAATCCGAACCCAACCGGGACATCTTAAACCCACCGCGCCCAGTGAGCGGTGATTCGGCGGTGGGTCACCGGTGAGTCAGCGGTGGGTTAGCGGTTACTTTAACAACATGTTGCTGTCGATTCTGGTTCGGATTAACGCTGGTCCAGTTTGTGGCGCTCGGAGTGTCTATTTACCAACGCACCCTGGGCCTGGTAGCTAAACTAGCTAGCTCTCTTCTTTCTAGCCTACTATGCCCACAAGATTGAACCATGCATTGCTCCCCTGTCGTGTCATCATGGCTGGGTCCCGCAGCCGCGACTCCTGCCTCATCAGTGCCCTCAGGCTCAGCCACAGCAACCTTGGCGCCTCCACGGAAAAGGTCCGTCAGTTTGGCGCATTTAGCTGCATCTTGCAGTAACTTCTTTCGTTTTGTATCTCTTATTTTTTTGTGCGCCACCCATTTCTTTGTCGTCTCTCTTTCTTTTCGCCATTTTGGCTAAAAACGAAGGTTACGTATTGTAACCCCAGTTCTACGAGTGGAGCGGAGCCCCATTGGGGGGCGCTAGCGCTCCTATTGGTAACCCATGTTGGCATGCCAACAACCAATCTGAAGATAAACATGTACTCTTATCGTCCTAACCAATCACAGACCCCCCACCTACTATAAAGGTGGCTAAACCCCAGCAATCTGCTCTCCCACACTAAGTCAGACGAGCTAGAAAGCTAGAGGCAGGGCCCGGAAAAAACCCTATGGGGCTCCGCTCCACTCGTAGAACTGGGGTTACAATACGTAACCTTCGTTCTACATCGTGGAGCTACGCCCCATAGGGGGGCGCTAGCGCTCCTATTGGTAACAGGCGGAGCTCCAGCGATGCCCACAATGTACGCGGGCCAGGCCGACATAAAAACATCAACCCACTGGAGGCAAGGGAGTACACAAGCACCACACAGTAGTAAAGTGCAACTCCCTCCACCCGAACCCCAACGGAGGGCCGGTCAGGCAATAAGACGGGCGGACGAGGCAAAGGACCGCAAACGGAACGCAAGGGTCCCCTGGTGTCCACCAGGAGCTCAAAACCAAAGGCCGCGCACCCCGCACAGGGGGCGGAACAATGGTCAAGCCGCATAAACATGCAAGTAAAATTGGCCGGGAGTTACCGACCAACACAGCCACGCCATCTCAGGGCGTGGCCCTAGCAGCGACACTCAGGACAGAGTCCGCCAGGGAGCTAGATGGCACATCCAGTAGATAGAAGCGGATAAAAGGCGACGGCGACGCCCAGGACGCCGCCGCACAGATATCCTCCACACACACCCCTTGAAAGAGCGCAACCGAAGCGGCAACACCTCTAGTGGAGTGCGCGCGCACCCGGCCAGGCAACGGGCGACCTGCCGCGGTATACGCAGCAGAGATGCCCTCACAAAGCCAGCGAGAGAGGCGCTGCTTGGAAAGGGGGAGCCCAGCTTGCCCGCACCGTAGCATACGAGCAGCTGAGGCGTGGTCCTGAACGAGGCCGTGCGCCTAATGTAAACAGAGAGCGCACGGACCGGGCACAAGAGATGCAACCGGGCGCCCTCCACCAAGCAGTGCGGAGGAGGAGAAAAGGCGCGCAGCTCCAGAGGCCTAGCACTATAAGAGTGCCTAACCACCTTGGGCAGGAAAACCGGGTTGGGCCTCAGAACGGCCTTACTGCCGTCCCCAGTGATGGTGAGGCAGCCCGGCTGCGTCGACAGCGCACACAGATCACTCACTCGCTTACCCGAGGATAATGCGAGGAGCAATGCCGTTTTGATAGACATCCATCTGAGATCAACCTGCTCCAAAGGCTCGAACGGCACCTTGCACAGTGCGTCCAAAACCAGAGACAGATCCCACTGGGGGGCCAAGGCTCTGACAGGTGGTCTAAGCCGGACCACACCCGTCAAAAAACGCCCGACCAGAGGGTGAGCAAAGACCGTAGTCCTAGCAAACCCCTCATGGCATGCTGAAATAGCAGCCGCATACACCCTAATGGTGGAGGCAGCAAGCCCCAGGTCCAACAGATGTTGCAGGTAGGAGCCTCAACTGAGCAGGTCTCCGGGTCTACATCTTCCCCATCACACCAACGCACGAAAGACTCCCACTTCCCAGCGTACAGCTTAGAAGTAGAGCCAGCACGCACGCTCTGAATAGTGCTGATCACAGCCGCGGAGAGACCCCTCCGAGCTAACCTGCGCCGTTCAGTAACCAGGCCACCAAGCGCTGACCCAGAACCGGGGGGGCCTGTATCGTGCCGCCCGCCTGGGACAGGGCATCCCGCCTGTACGGAATGAGCCAAGGGCGAACCTGAACCAGAGCCACCAGTTCCGCGAACCATCGCGCACTGGGACGGTCTGGCGCAACCAGGATCACTGTCCGACGTTCGGACCGTATTCTGGTCAACAGCATAGGAATGATCGCCACTGGGGGGAAGGCATAGAGCAGGCCCTCCGGCCAAGGGGTGTGCGCAAAGGCGTCCACTCCCAGCGGGGGGCTGTCCGTCCGACTCAGAGAGAACCAAAGAGGACAGTGAGCATTCTCCCTTGTGGCGAACAGGTCCACCTTCGCACGACCGAAGCGCGCCCAAAGATGTGACACAATCTGAGGATGCAGCCTCCACTCGTCGTGGCGCGGCCCGCCTCTCGACATGAGGTCGGCGCCGACATTCAAGTGGCCCGGAATGTGCTGAGCCTGGAGGGAGCTCAAATTTGAGCTCGCCCACAGCCACAACCTCACCGCCGCGCGATGAAGAGCCACTGAGCGGACACCACCCTGACGGTTGATGTAAGCTACCGTGGCACGGTTGTCTGAGCGCACTAGCACAGGGAGCCCCCTCAGCGCAGGTGCAAAGTGCTGAAGAACCAGCAACACAGTCTCCAGCTCTAGGAGATTGATGTGCCTGTTCTCGCCAGGAGGCCAACGGCCCCCCACGGCTTGGGACAGGCACGTCCCTCCCCAGCCGGAGAGGGAAGCGTCCGTGAAAATTGGTACGCGGAACGACACCCTGCCTAGAGGGACACCACGCGCGATGATGCGCGGGTTCCTCCAGAAAACCAGGTCCGCAGCCAGGGACCCGGGCAACGTCACCATCTTGAATTTGTCCCTGCTGACATTCAGATGAAGACGTGCGAACCAACGTTGTAAGCCACGCATGTGCAGGAGGCCCAGTGGAACCACCGCGTGGGCCGATGACATTAAGCCCAGCAAACGCATCACCGTCAGAGCCGTGGCCACCCTCCCAGGCAGGCAGATAGAGAGTGCCCGGGCCAGAGCATCGCGCCTCGGCGCCGCCAGGGACGCACGCATCAAGACAGAGTCCAAGCTGAGACCCAGATAAATGACAGACTGAGACGGGCGCGGCGTGCTCTTTTCCCAGTTGATGGCGAATCCCAAGCCTGTGAGATGAGTCACAAGCTGGGAGGTGTGCGACCTGGCCTGAGCGGCTGACGAGGTGAGGATCAGAAGGTCGTCCAGGTAGGCGAGCACTCTGATGCCCTCGCGCCTCAGCGGTAGAATCGCCGTTTCCAGGCACTTGGAAAACACCAGAGGAGCCAGCGCATAACCGAACGGGAGCCTGGTGTACTCGTAAGCCACACCCTGGACGGCAAAACGCAGAAACTTTCTGTGACCCTCTCTGATGGGAACATGAAAGTATGCGTCCTTCAGATCTATGCTTGTGAAGAAGTCTCCCTGGAGAGGAGAGTCCAACAGGTGCCTCACTGTGAGCATACGAAAATGCCGTTTGGCTACGCATTTTTTCAGAAGGCGCAGGTCGAGGATGGGACGCATCCCCCCTGTTCGCTTCGGAACGAGGAAGTAACGAGAGTAAAATCCCGCCCCCGAGCGGCTCGGTGGAACCACCGCTATCGCCTCCTTGGATAGGAGCTCCGCTATCTCCGACTGGAGAGCGCTCTCCTGCCGCGGACCCGAGACCACAGTCTCCACCACCCCGGTGAAGGACGGAGGGTGGGCGATAAACTGAATCGCATACCCAGATGTCAGGATGCGAAACAGCCAGCGAGGGAGGCATGGCAACCGCATCCACGCCACTCTGCATCGCGAGAGAGGGCCCGCCGCCGTGCGCGGGACGTTCGCCAGAAAGCGATCGTATTCTAGAACGGCCCCGACCGCCACCGCTGGCACCTCCCCACCCGTGGGGGCTGCAGCAGTCCAAGGGGGGCCGCATATGAAAGGGAGGCGAACCGCAGACACTGACATCACACACCGACTTACTTGAAGTGGGGGCAACATCAATGTCAGAACAGTGTAAACGTCCTCCAGAGCCTGGAGACGTAAGCCCGCGAGCTGTTGTGAAAACCAACTAACATCTCTGCAGACAGTGGGGCCGCGTTAGTGTATGCACATGAAGAGGCCACCGACTTAACCTGTGTAGCGGTAGCCCTTGTATCGCTCACAACGCAAGGAAAAGGAGCATCGCTCTCATATGCAAATGAGGCAGACGGCTGAAGTAGCGGAGCCCTGTCATTGTATGCAAATGAGGCCGCCGCCGACATAGACTCAGGCTGTGTGGAGGCAGACGCCTTTGAACTTGCCGAGAAAAGTCGGGGAATCTTGCTCCCATATGCAAATGAGGCAGACGACCCATACCGATGCAGCGCAACGGGGGGAACCAATGACGTACGAGCATTCAAATTTGAAGTATAGCAGAGCGAGCGCTCAATTTCAAATGAAGTTCGCTCAACGGTCCTAACGACATCAACCGTCTCTCGGGCTGTGTGCGAGAGTAGCTTAGTCGAACGAGACACAGGGGCTTCATTTCCCAGCCGTTCACGATGGTGCGGTACACGAATACCTGCGCTCACCGTAGAAGTAGCAGAGAATGCCTTCCCAGTATTACACACCAAGCGAGACACAGGATTAACTCTATGGCGAGCCCTTCTCTTGGAAACGGAAAGTCTAGCTGCCGAAAGCTGACCCGTAGAGGGGGAAGGCTGCCCGACAAACTTCCTTGATATCCCCGCCGGGGTAGGAAGAGTAGCCAGGCTAGCGCTAGCCAACTGAGTGGATGAACTGGCCCGTAGTTTACTTGAGACATGATAACGGGGCAGAACAGCGCTACCCTCCACCGACTTAATTCTCTCGGCAGAGAGCGGAGGGGCAGGCGCAACCATCTCAGAACCAGAACCCAGAGACACATTAATCATAGCATCAGACTGTCGAGCATGGAAATGACACAAGTGACCACCGGTGTACACATGAACATGCTCTTTATTGTGCGAACCCCTAATACAGGGACCACAACCATCCTCTAACGTGAGGGGAGGGCCATCGTGAACAATAGCAGCCTGAGCAGACGTTAATTGTCACGCATTAGTGCCGGGCTTCTTTCTCTTCCACCGCGGAGCAGGACCTTGGCGAGCGGTGGAAGGAGCACGGGGAGCCTGAGCGGATCGCTGGCTCGCGGGAGGGGGACCGGGGGCAGACCTCGGAGGGGCGGACCTCGCCGTCCTCTTCCTCCTCTTTACGGGGGCACGGGAGGCAGCAGACTGGGTCCTCTGGACCCCGAGATGCCTGGCCACCAGCTTGGACTGCTCCTCAACCCTGCCGAGGCGTTCCAGGGTTTCGCCGGCGGCAGAGCCGAACAGCCCGGACCGGTAGATGGGAGCGTTCAGCAGAGCCGTGCGAGCTGTGTCGTTCACAGAGGAGACGCCCAGCCACAGCAGGCGATGGTGCACCACAGCGTTAGCCATGACGCGGCCAGTGCAGATCGCGGCAGCCTGGCAGAGCTGCATGGCCGCTCCAGCCGCAGCCTGGAGGTCGGGAACCCGTTCGGGCGATGGCGAGGCACCGCTGCTCAACTCCGATGCCAGGGTAGTGACCAGGATGGAGATGGAGGAGACGGCGGCCGTGGCCTGGGCAGCGAGGACATACATGCGGTCGGAGAGGGTAGCCGCCTGTCGGTCTCGCGCCCCGGGAAGCTGAGGCTTCTTGGTATTGCTCCACGCAGCCGCACCAGGAGCGAAGTGGGCGGCAAAGGAGGACTCGAGCGCCGGGACGCCACCGGAGATGTCGCGTTCATAGCCGGACACACGCGTGGCGTCAGTCCAGGCGCGAACCGGGGCCTTAGCCTGCTCGAGGGGCGCCACCCAGGTACTCTCGACAAACTTGTCGATATGTTCCATGACCGGGAGGGGCCGCTTGATTCTCCGCGTCGAGAGCTCGAAGCAAGAAATGCCCCAGAGGTTGGTGCAATTCGCCTCAGGCTCTGACGGGAGGGGAATTCCGATGGAGACCGCCGCGCGCTCAAGTATACCGGGGAACACCCTCCGGAATACGAGCGGCTTGGCCCCACCGGAATCCCGGGGCTCATCGTCTGGGGGGCCGCCCTCGCCACCGGCGGGGGGCTCGGAACCAGACACAGATGAGCCCGTGCGTGGGGAGGGGCCCTGAGAGGCGGGCAACTCCCCACTGTCCTCCGAGTCACTACTATCCCCAGAGTCGTCGTCGGAAGGCTCGGACTCGCAGGAGGGGAGAGGACAGGGGACGGCACTCCGTGCGCGCCAGAAGTCCAGGCGGGCACGCCTGAATTGAGAGGGCAGCAGCGCACACTGGGAGCACGGCGGGTTGGGAGAGACTCCCTCTTCGGCGTGGCTCTTCCCCAGGCACGCCACACACCGGTCGTGGCGGTCCTCCGGGTCCAAGGCACCACAGCCACAGTCCTCGACCCGCGGGGCATCTTCTTCCAGAAGAGGAGGGGCGGGGACGTCCATAGGGGATCCAGCGCCGGAGTCCCTCAGAGGTAGGTCGCCGCCGCTCTTCTTGCTCTTCTTCGTTTTCTTCATTTCTTCAGAAAGGCTTCCTTCAGCTGCTTGAAAGCTCGTCTGAAAATGGGAGAGGAGATTGCTGGGGTTTAGCCACCTTTATAGTAGGTGGGGGGTCTGTGATTGGTTAGGACGATAAGAGTACATGTTTATCTTCAGATTGGTTGTTGGCATGCCAACATGGGTTACCAATAGGAGTGCTAGCGCCCCCCTATGGGGCGTAGCTCCACGATGTAGAACTTAAGTTCACTGATGGAAAAAATGACTGAGCCAATCAGGTTTCAACCAAAACGAGGATCGGTCCAAATTGGGAGGGGCCGCTTGTATCCCCCCTCAATATTGAAAGTATTCCATTTGCCCAGGCCCTGTCTGACAGGCCGCGTTTTGCTCTGTGCTCTGTGTCTGCGAGGGCCAGGCTGGCCGGCCCATTATACCAATACTAACACGAGAAATTGATAAATAACAACTTTATCAGAGATAGTCTTTTTTTTTTTCTTCCTCCCAAAGCAGGTCATACGGCCGGCCGCCCCCCCCCCCCAAAAAAAGATGTATTTTTTATTTTTTTTCCCCAGCCGGTTCGGCCTGGATGGGTCGGCCGTTCGGGAGTCGTCCCCAACCTCCCGATGGCCACCCGGCCCCTGGTAGTAGTGTTAGTTAATGAAGTTAGCTGCTAGCTTTCTGTTGCACCTGTGCTTCACTATCAGCTGGTATGAGGTTGCTTAGCTATGATAAACATTGCTATTGGGCACATTGTTATTGTAAACAGGTTTCTGTAATAGCAAACATCCTAAATGTGCTCCTAAACTGAGATAAGACAGCAGGTTTCTGTAATGAGGCCCGCATGTCTCAGGATTGTGTTCTCCAAGTCATGTTCCATACTTTTGTGAGTGAAATACACTTCAGAAATCCTTCTTAGTGTAGAACCCTACTAGATAATGCGGTGAAGCGCACTGATGTTTCCAGAAGCCTTTTATTGTTCAGCCGTCCTTATATTGAACACAATGCAACAGGGTGGCCAACAGTTAGTCAACTCATTTCAGAGCAGTCATTAGCACTTTTCAAACGAATTATTGCCCTTAAGACACCTGCAGATATATTCAACGAACTACAACGGATTAGAAATCTACATGCAGTTAATACGCGGAATAGACTGAAGGACAAATTCACCCAACCAAGGATACAGACGGAAATGGGCAGACGGACTTTTATATATAGGATGGTGATCATGTGGAATTCATTGCACTGACCATAGTGCTGTATTTTCCTTCTTTGAACTTCTTTGGAGAACAATTTTACAATATTTTGTTACAATAATTTTAGATGTGTGATTTCGTAAGTAGCTGTGTTTTTGAACTATTGTATTTTACTGTTATTATTGTATTCACTATCATGTTTCTTTCTTTTCCTATTTTTTCTTGAATTCTATTTATGAATTGTAGTATTTTCTGCATTATTGTATTGTACTGTATGTTTTAGTTGAGGACTCTTGGAAGACTAGCCGATGGCTAAAAGAGATCCTAATAAACAAACAAACAAACAATGCCTTCCTTGCAGTTTCCTCAAGAAACACCGTAAGAGCTACAGGAGAGATGATGGAAATAAAATGAGCTCAACATACAAACTTAAACAGACCATATCAATTGGTGTATAAGAAAGCTCGCATTACCGTCGCGTTACAGCCATTCATTTCAACTCCATCTAACATCAGGAGTAACATCAGCGCCATTGAGGTAGAAATGCATCAATTGAATTAAATACTTCTTAACAGTTAGATCGAAACAAATCACACAACAAACAACAGCACTAAGAAAAATAAAGGCTTGCAGGAAGTAACTACTTAATAAATAGTCCTCACTAAGGGTTATTTACAACATGAATGAGAAATGGGTAATTTTCAATAGTATACAGTAGGGTGCTCCTACATCCATAGCACTGGTCTCCAAACGGTCTTCATCAAAACTATGTTTTGGTTGGGTTCGCGGCTATTCAGGGACTGATAGGCCTAATATTAACGGAACGAGTAGCCAAACCGTTTCGTCAGCACTTTGAGGTTGTGTCTCAAAGTAGGCTACTTTATGAACAGAATAACAGGACCCGGGGGCTTTAATCGGCCACACGACACCGCTCTCTCTCATGGGATCATGGGCTGTGCACTCGGGGGTCAGGAGCGCATGCGCGCCTCTGTCTTGGGCTCCTTTCAAATCCTACTGGCCTACGAGTAGTCTTCAAAATAACAAAACGCCCTTGAATATGAATGATTCATAGAGAGCGATTACCTTTATTTAATTTCGCCAATAATGCCTATCCATCTCTATCGAAAACGTGGACAATTAACGACTGGATTTAACGGACTGATTCCGACCAGCCTTTTAAGCGCACCTTTTTAATTCTGAATGTGGGGGTGTATTAAATAAGGGGTATCGTTGGGTCTCAAGCAAAAAGAAAATAGCTTAAATCTATTTAAATCTAGTATACATTTATTTAAATTAGCTGGCCGCCTGGACTAGCCGTCAAGTCAGTGTTGCCGCTGTGACGTGTACACGTTACGCCGTAGTGCCCGTGATGTCACAGACCGGATAGAATTATATCCGGTCTGTGACATCACGGGCACTACGGCGTAACGTGTACACGTCACAGCGGCAAGGTACATATCCTGCTGTAACAAGTGGACAAGCCTCAGTGCGGTGTTTGTGATGAGAGGAACATGCTGCTAAAGATCTATCTTGGCCAATATGTTCGCTAGTGTAATAACTGATCTTTTTAGAACCCGAGAGAGGGTGCCATTTTCAAGTAGACCTGTAAACCAAGGTCCTGAGGCGACGCCCTTTCAGACCCCGTTCCTGGATCTTGATGTGAAACTCCTCTGCACGGGAGTTTTTATTGCGCTCTATGTGATCCTGAACTTGCTTTGGCTATTATATAAATGGAGAAATCGCCAAAGAAACATTAAGGTTGGTAATCAAAGTTTCATTGTACTTTAATCATTTACAATTCAAACAATTACAGAAGCTGCTCTGTCTTTCTGAAGCCTTAATGAACTCAACATCCATCTTGTATTTCCTTTATAAATTAGGATGAAAACCTTGAAGACATTGATTGGTAAGTTGATTGTTGAATGTTTTTTTCAGTGTATCCAACCATGTGTGTGTGTGTGTATGTGTGTGTGTGTGTATGTGTGTGTCTATGTATGTGTGTGTGTGTGTGTGTATGTATGTGTGTTTGTTTGTGCGTGCGCGTGTGCATCCATGTGTGAGATGTGTGTGTTTATGTGTAAAATGTCTGGTATGATGCATTTTGATTGTACAAGTATACTGAAATCATCAAAAGTCATTTTATTTTATTGTATCTCAAAAGGGCCCAGCGGGACAGTGTGACAGCCCGGTGCATGCATGCATGCGAGCCATTGGGACTGCATGCGAAGATGCATGCGAGCTATTGGGACTGTCCAGGACAAGATGATCCAGGTTCTGACTCCTATGATCCGGGGGGCTGTGGACAAGACATGGTGTCTGAGATGAGTTCATTTCACACAGCCCCATCTGTCACCAGTTCATTTGACACAGCCCCGTCTGTCACCGGTTCATTTGTCACAGCCCCGTCTGTCACTGGTTCATTTGACAAGGCCTCGTCTGTCACCGGCTCATTTGAAACAGCCCCATTTGTCACGGGTTCATTTGACACGGCCCCGTCCTCCTCCAAGTTCTCTCTGCGTCGGAGGCTCTTTCGCAAGAAGTGGGAGGGAGTCTATCAAGGGGCGGCCATTTCCACCTCCGACTCTCTGATGAAGAGGGCACCTGACAAAGCCCCATCTGACCCAGTCCCTTCTGTCACAGCTCCATCTGTCAGTAGAACACTCTCCATGACCAGGACCAGTAGAGGACACAGCCCCGCTAGCGCCTTATCCACCCCCATGGCGTCTAGTGGTGTGCTGGTAAAGGACCAATCTGAGCTAAACGTTCCACGATCACCCGAGCCCCACTGGAGACGAGATCTGGAGCTCTCTCGGCGTCAGAGGCTCATTTGTAAGGAGTGGGAAGAAGTCTGTGAAGGAGCGACCACTTCTACCTCGGACTCTCTTATGAAGAGGGTACCTGATACAGCCCTGTCTGTAACAGGTCCATCTGTCAGTCCACCACTCTCCATGACTAGGACCAGTAGAGGACACAGCCCCGCTAGCCACCTATCCACGAACAAGGTGTGTAGTGGTGTGCTGGTAAAGGACCAATCTAACCCGGACGTTCCACGATCACCCGAGCCCCACTGGAGACGAGATCTGGAGCTCTCTCTGCGTCAGAGACTCTTTCGCAAGAAGTGGGAGGGAGTCTTTCAAGGGGCGGCCATTTCCACCTCGGACTCTATGGTTAAGAGGGCTCCTGACACAGCTCCATCTGACACAGCGCCATCTGTCAGTCCACCACTTTCCATGACCAGGACCAGTACAGGAGACAGCCCCGCTAGCGCCTTATCCACCCCCATGGCATCTAGTGGGGTGGCGCTAAAGGGACAATCTGAGCCGGACACTCCACGATCACCCGAGCCCCACTGGAGACGAGATCTGGAGCTCTCTCGGCGTCGGAGGCTCATTTGTAAGGAGTGGGAAGAAGTCTGTGAAGGAGCGACCACTTCTACTTCGGACTCTCTGATGAAGAGGGTACCTGATACAGCCCCGTCTGTCACAGGTCCATCGGACCCAGTCCCTTCTATCACAGCTCCATCTGTTAGACCACCATTCGCGATCACCACCCCCATGGTGTCTAGTGGGGTGCTGGTAAAGGGACAATCTGACGCGGACGTTTCACGATCACCCAAGCCCCACTGGAGGCCATGTCCGGATCTGACTCTCCGTCGAAGGCGCATCCGTGGGCTGTGGAGACGAGCCATCCTGATGGTCCGCATCATTGGGATGCTGCTGCCGGACAGGCTGAAGGAGGTGGCTCGCAGTGAAGAGTCCCGTCAGCACATGTCACCTGATTGTGTCCAAGACCCGCTTGTCAGAGCGAGTTGCCCCTTTGTTCAAGCGTTCAAAAGAAAGCTTGCAGTCTTTGAACGTGGGCTACCGGCTCTGAACCAGGAAAAATCCAAGGTCACATCCTGCTAACAGCCTGGCCGGAAACAAGACGTTCAAGACACAATACATAACAAATAACCCCACGATGACAGATAATTTCCCACGGCACACCTGACGATCTCTCACGGCACACTAGTGTGCCGCGGCACACTGGTTGAAAATCACTGATCTAGACCATCACCATCTACCCCATGGGCCTCAACATTTGGTTTGTTCAGTTTGGGGTTACTTGTTATGTCTTGTGCTTGTACTGATGTCATTCATGAATAAAGTCTCTGAACATTCTCTGCCTGTGTTTGGGTCCTATCTCCACTGTATCCCACGACTGTGCTCAGTGAGCTACCTGGACTTCCTGTCACACACACGTACACACAGACATACACCAGCCCACTTCCGGCTTTAGGCCTGGGCCATAGCAAACACACACCAGTATTTGCCATGTCTCTCCTATGTCGTTTTTAGCTTCTCTTACTCTGAAAATGTAATTTATTGCTTTATAAATGTTCTTAGCTGGTAGACAAACATACTCCAGGAGCTTGCTCCATCAAAGCTTTATCTGTATAGCACATTTCATACCCAGAGACAACACAATGCGCTTTACAGAGAACAAGGGAGGTGGGCATACGACCCACCTCTACATATTCCATAGGGAAGCAAAAAAACAGTAATCACCCGGTGGCCAGATAAGTGAGCTGTAAAAATTCTTCCCTGACCCCTCTCAACGAGGCGATCGACTCCCCCAAATGGTTCTATGTTGCTCCATATCTGAATGTCTGTGTGTCATGTGACATTACTGTTAATGACGTACTGTATTTGTGAAACTGTATAAATGTACATAACCTTTAAAGTTGTCTCATGTTTCTTTCATGCGTTATGTTGCCCAGATATGGATAAAAGACGGTTAGCTCTCTCATACTTGGGCCTCAAACTCAGAGATAAATCTAATGCACCTCAAGTCAAATGTACAGTGTGTGTACTTGACCTAGGTTCTCAGTATGTGACTCACAATTCTCACCACTAGAGGGCGTCACACTCAAATTAATTCCCCCATTCCCCCCTCTTTCTCATTCCTGCTGTGCTGCGCCCAGGAAGAGACGGGAGTGGATGGAAGTATACCAGCCGTGTATGTTTTGAGCATGGATTGAGAAAACTAGGCTTTAGGCACAAACTTCTATAGTTGATCAGATGGTTGGGAACAGGCCACAATTAAAGACTGTTTTCAAAGCAGTCAGCTTGTCACAGAGGTGCCAGGTGGTGTAGACTGAAGGAGGACTGCCAGGCTGGAGAGGAGGGCTGTCAGGTGGTGTAGACTGGTGAGGAGGGCTGCCAGGTTGTGTAGGCTGGAGAGGAGGGCTTGGTTTGGCTACACCCTTCCATCCTGCCAGGCCAAACTGCCCTCTGTGGAGCTCTCGTCTTCAACTCAAAGCTCATTGAAGAGCCGGGGTTCCAACCAACACCCTCTCAGATAATACATCTCAGTCCTAATCTATAAACACTATTGTATGGTATAGTGATGCATCTCATCAGGTGCTCTCTGGACAGTGTGTTGTGTTCTTCAGGTGTACTTCCTGTGCTCTCCTGCCAAGAGGGCCTGCATCACTGCTACATCACACACCTGACCTCTGACCTTCTCATCCTGGGACTGCATCACTGCTACATCACACACCTGACCTCTGACCTTCTCATCCTGGGACTGCATCACTGCTACATCACACACCTGACCTCTGACCTTCTCATCCTGGGACTGCATCACTGCTTCATCACACACCTGACCTCTGACCTTCTCATCCTGGGACTGCATCACTGCTTCATCACACACCTGACCTCTGACCTTCTCATCCTGGGACTGCATGGTGTACACATCGTCTTTTTGTTACTCGGTTAATCAATGTACATATAATACTCCATCTGCCTTGCCTTTTTTTCTATACATGAGCACAATAAAAAAAAAAATATTACAAATAAAGTATATCCACAACATTGGTCTGTGATGTTTATCCTCAAGCACTCATTCAATCACAGACAGACAGGAGCCGGCGTTAAAGAAAAGAAGCACTTAAGAATGTTTATTTTTTCAACAACTGGCCAAGATACTCAGTAGAACAACATTAGAATACAGCCATTTGTAACAGGACGGAAATACTTGGATTACAGTGTAACAAACGTACAAACAAGCGTTTGGAAAAATCTCTACCGGCTATTTTTGTCAGATGACACAAACTGGCGAGTCTCTCGGCATCATTTGGTCACTAGAAAAGCAGCTGTCTGCACTCGAGGTCCTCGGGATCAACTGCTTGTGCAGCCAAAGCCTTGATTATTACCACAGGCTGCCGGCCTGTCGCTTCACTCAACAGCCATTCTGGGGAGCAGGAAGGGGATTCTCTCAGTGTAACGACACCCTGGCCCTTCTCAGTAGACACAGGGCCGGGCCCTTCTTAGAAACGGACTCCCGGAAGGCTGAAATAAATGCATTTTTATTTGCATAATACAACTAGGTTCACTTCTTTATGTGGCCATCAGAAGATGTTATGACAACGTCATAGTGAAGCTAGCATGCTAGGCTATACAATACAAAAATAAATGATTGAAGGTAAAATGCACAAAGCCAGCCAATTTACTGACCCCTGTGGAATGGATTCATAGAAACACGATGCCCTTCTGGTACGAACATGGAACACAGTCCTGAGACTATTCTGGTTCACACCAGCTGACCATGCAAATCACACTCAACTACTTAACAGTAAACATCCCTTGTGGGTCCACACTTCCTGTGTGAAGCAGCAGTGAAAGCAGCAGGAGAAGAAGAAACGCGGGCGGGGGACCTCCATTCAAGTTTGCATTAAACGTTGCCAGTGGCTGCACTGGTTGGCCCTCCTCCACACCCCTCAGCAGATGGGCTGGCTGTAGTGGACCGGCACCCCTCGCTCGCTCCTCTTTATCTCCTTCATGAGGACGGCGGCGCACGCCGACGCTGTGACCTACGGGAGGGGGAGGGGGAGGAGGGGGGGCAAGGTCGGGGGGTTAAGCAGAGTGGGAGGGGACCAGGAGGTGCGGGAACTTTGACCCTGAACACTTTCAGGACTAGGAGGAGACAGAGAGAGGGTTAAAGGAAAATGCTCGTTTTTGACAACCTGGACCTTATTTACGACATATTATAAGAAGTTTGACTCACCGAGATCACTTTTGTGTTGTTCGGAGGCCTGTAGAAGAAATTTAAAATCCAGCGCGAGCCAGTATATCCATGTAATCGCGTCGGACGGGGCACTGAGAATGCAGTTTCTCAAAATCCATTTTCGGCCGCTAAACGGTTGTTTTCATCAATCAGATTGGAAGAATCTACAGTTGAGATTCCTCAACGCTAGGCATTGTAGTGGTTTTCAAATACGAGGTCTTTAGCCTCTGTAATATGATCTTAACACGCCTCTCCCCCACTTGCTCCAGCACGCATGCGCACAGGCCAGCGCGCAGACTGGCTATTCTCCCTCACATTCTCTGCGCTACGATCGGATTGTTGCTGACGAATGACGACGACAATATTCTCGACACCAACTACGATCGTAGCGCAGAGAATGTGAGCCGGAGAATAGCCAGTCTGCGCGCTGGCCTGTGCGCATGCGTGCTGGAGCAATGGATTTTGAGAAACTGCATTCTCAGTGCCCCGTCCGACGCGATTACATGGATATACTGGCTCGCGCTGGATTTAAAATTTCTTCTACAGGCCTCCGAACAACACAAAAGTGATCTCGGTGAGTCAAACTTCTTATAATATGTCGTAAATAAGGTCCAGGTTGTCAAAAACGAGCATTTTCCTTTAAGTAATGGAGATTCTCTGGAGTGAAGGTCATGGTGTGAAGGTCATGGTGTGAAGGTCATGGTGTGAAGGTCATGGTGTGAAGGTCATGGAGTGCAGGTCATGGTGTAAAGGTCATGGTGTGAAGGTCATGGTGTGAAGGTCATGGTGTGAAGGTCATGGTGTGAAGGTCATGGTGTGAAGGTCATGGTGTGAAGGTCATGGTGTAAAGGTCATGGTGTGAAGGTCATGGTGTGAAGGTCATGGTGTGAAGGTCATGGTGGTGCAGGAGAGTGTGAGTAGTTGCTCAGCCTACTACAGTCTGAAACCCTCACCCAAGCCCTAACCCTATAACCCTAACCCTATAACCCTCACCCTATAACCCTAACCCTATAACCCTAACCCTAACCCTATAACCCTAAACCTAACCCTATAACCCTAACCCTATAACCCTCACCCTAACCCTATAACCCTAACCCTAACCCTATAACCCTAACCCTAACCCTATAACCCTATAACCCTAACCCTATAACCCTAACCCTAACCCTATAACCCTAACCCTAACCCTCACCCTAACCCTAACCCTCACCTACTACAGTCTGAAACCCTCACCCAAGCCAAGGACAGAATGAAAACATTATCCAGTCACTAAACAGTGAAAAGAAGCCAGAGGATTGAGCTGAACACAGAGGATTGAGCTGAACACAGAGGATTGAGCTGAACACAGAGGATTGAGCTGAACACAGAGGATTGAGCTGAACACAGAGGATTGAGCTGAACACAGAGGATTGAGCTGAACACAGAGGCAAACAAAGCCGGTAGTGTGCGATATGGGAAATCAGACCTGGGTATTGTATTATTTACAAATACTACTGAAATGCCCCTAGACTAATGAAACTGCCCCTAGACTAATGAAACTGCCCCTAGACTAATGAAACTGCCCCTAGACTAATGAAACTGCCCCCAGGTCTGCAGACAGAGGGGTTAGATGCAAGCGGAGGCAGTGGTCATGGAGACGGTCAGAGGGGTGAAGACCACGGGGTCCTGGTAAGGGTCGGGCTGGGGGGGGGAGAAGGGGGCGGGGGGGGAGAAGGGGGTGGCGGGGGGGGAGAGGAGCACGTAGGTGGCGGAGGAGGAGGAGGAGTGGGAGCGCCAGATCTCCTTCCTGAGGATTGAGCTCAACACGATGGCTGCGACCTGGGGGGGAGGGAGAGAGACGGAGGGTCATGGAGGAGGAGAGGAGGGGTGGGGGGGGGAGGGAGAGAGACGGAGGGTCATGGAGGAGGAGAGGAGGGGTGGGGGGGGAGGGAGAGAGACGGAGGGTCATGGAGGAGGAGAGGAGGGGTGGGGGGAGGAGGGAGAGAGACGGAGGATCAGGGAGGAGGAGAGGAGGGATGGGGGGGGGGGGGAGACGGAGGGTCATGGAGGAGGAGAGGAGGGATGGGGGGGGAGGGAGAGAGACGGAGGGTCATGGAGGAGGAGAGGAGGGATGGGGGGAGGAGGGAGAGAGACGGAGGGTCATGGAGGAGGAGAGGAGGGATGGGGGGGAGGGAGAGAGACGGAGGGTCATGGAGGAGGAGAGGAGGGATGGGGGGGGGAGAGAGACGGAGGGTCAGGGAGGAGGAGAGGAGGGATGGGGGGAGGAGGGAGAGAGACGGAGGGTCATGGAGGAGGAGAGGAGGGGTGGGGGGGGGGAGGGAGTGAGACGGAGGGTCATTGAGGAGGACAGGAGGGGTGGGGGGAGGAGGAAGAGGAGGAGGTGACAGACAGACAGAGAGAGCAAGGGGGAGGAGGAGGAAGAGGAGGTGACAGACAGAGAGAGCAAGGAGAGATTGATTGATGGAGAGAGGACAAAGGGATAGGAGATAGAGGTGATGGACAGAGAGAGCGAGAGGAGAGAGATGGAGGGAGAGAGAACAGAACGGAGGAGGAGGAGACGGACAGAAAGAGCAAGGAGAGAGAGAGAGATGGAGGGAGAGAGAGATGGAGAGAGAGAGAGATGGAGAGAGAGAGAGATGGAGGGGGAAAGAGGCAAGGAGGGAGACAGAAAGGGAGCGAGGGAAGAAAGTCATTAGATGAGGAGGTGAGATGTAAGCGACACACAGGTAGGTAGGGGTCATCACACATGGGTAGGTAGGGGTCACAGGTCATCACACACAGGTAGGTAGGGGTCATCACACATGGGTAGGTAGGGGTCACAGGTCATCACACACAGGTAGGTAGGGGTCATCACACACAGGTAGGTAGGGGTCACAGGTCATCACACACAGGTAGGTAGGGGTCATCACACACAGGTAGGTAGGGGTCACAGGTCATCACACACAGGTAGGTAGGGGTCATCACACACAGGTAGGTAGGGGTCATCACACACAGGTAGGTAGGGGTCACGGGTCATCACACACAGTTAGGTAGGGGTCACAGGTCATCACACACAGGTAGGTAGGGGTCACAGGTCATCACACACAGGTAGGTAGGGGTCAGCACACAGCAGAGGAGAGGAGAAGGGGGAACAAAGAGATGTTAACAATCTTGAGGTTTGGAGTTGATGTCTCTCGTCCGGGCGGCTGTAGCTCAGGAGGCAGAGCGGGTCACCCGGTGATCGTAGGGTCGGCGGTTCGAATCCCGGCTCCTCCTGACCACATGTCGAAGTGCCCTTTTGAACCCCAAATTGCTCCCAGTGAGCAGGCTGGCACCTTGCATCTTGCAGCTGCCGCCATTGATGTGTGTGTGAGTGGGTGAATGAGAGGCCTTCGCTGTAAAGCGCTTTGGGTAAAAGTGCCGTCCATTTAGCATTTCCATCTGCTCTGCTCCTCACTGGTTCTTTACACCATTTACCGTTATTTAACCACCTGGTGCCTTCCAAACTGACTTTCCCTCTCTTTCTCTCTCTCCCTCTATCTCTCTCTCTCCCTCCCTCTATCTCTCTCTCTCTCCCTCTATCTCTCTCTCTCTCCCTCTATCTCTCTCTCTCCCTCCCTCTATCTCTCTTTCCCCCTCTCTTCCTCCCTCTCTCTCTCTCCCCCTCTCTCTCTCCCTCCCTCTGTCTCTCTCTTTCCCTCCCTCTCTCTCTCCCTCTCTCCTCCATCTGCTCCATAGTGAACAGGTCAGTAGTTCATAGTGAACAGGTCAGTAGTTCATAGTGAACAGGTCAGTAGTTCATAGTGAACAGGTCAGTAGTTCATAGTGAACAGGTCAGTAGTTCATAGTGAACAGGTCAGTAGTTCTCAGAGCTGTGTGTTGTACCGTGGCTCTAACAGACAGTGTGGAGTGGTTTATAGTGTGCAGTACGGTGCTGGGTGTTTATAGTGTGCAGTACGGTGCTGGGTGTTCGGTTGCCACCAGGGGGCAGTAAAGTACAGCAGTGTCACCGGTGGAATGGGTCCTCTGTGATTGACCCAAGGAAGCTAGGAGCCGTGGGCAGGCTCAAGGAAGCTAGGAGCAGTGGGCAGGCTCAAGGAAGCTAGGAGAAGTGGGCACGCTCAAGGAAGCTAGGAGCAGTGGGCACGCTCAAGGACACTCCGACATGCTGCTGGGAGCTGCCATCGAACCGGGAACCTTCCACTCAGCAGACGGCTGCTCTACCTCCTGAGCTACTGTGTGTTTGTGTGTGCGCGTGTGTGCGTGTGTGTGTTCTATTGTGCTACTACACTAGTATAGTGCGTAGTGTATAGTATGGAAGTGCGTAGTGTATAGTATGGAAGTGGGCCCACCAGCAGGGCAGCCGTGCCCAGGAACAGACCCATCACCAGGGGGGCTTTCTCCTGGAACAGGTTCATGATGACCGTGGGACAGGCCTAGAGGAGAGGAGAGGAGGAGAGAGGACAGGAGAGGAGAGGAGAGGAGAGGAGAGGAGAGGAGAGGAGAGGAGAGGAGAGGAGAGGAGAGGAGAGGAGAGGAGAGGAGAGGAGAGGACAGGACAGGACAGGACAGGACAGGACAGGACAGGACAGGAGAGTATTAGGACAGTTATTCTGTAATCTTCCATGTTGAATTTTAATTGATATAATAATAATTAAGGTGCAGTCTGTTTACTCTGAGAGTTAGAATTGAGAGTTTTTTCATCTATATCTGGTGAACCATTTAGAGAAATAGATATTTAATCACAACTGAAGGCATCTTTGGTCATCCATTTTGTTGTCTTATGTGGTATAGAGAAGACAGACCTACTGTAGTTAAGTGTGACTAATACAGCTACAGTCATTCTGAGTATAAATCCTTGAGAGTAGTTGGCTGACAGTTCATATTATTATACTCACAGGTATAGTGAAGAGAGTTTATATTATTATACTCACAGGTATAGTGAAGTGAGTTTATATTAGTATACTCACAGGTATAGTGAAGAGAGTTTATATTATTATACTCACAGGTATAGTGAAGTGAGTTTATATTATTATACTCACAGGTACAGTGAAGAGAGTTTATATTATTATACTCACAGGTATAGTGAAGAGAGTTTATATTATTATACTCACAGGTATAGTGAAGTGAGTTTATATTATTATACTCACAGGTATAGTGAAGTGAGTTTATATTATTATACTCATAGGTATAGTGAAGTGAGGTCATATTATTATATTATTATACTCACAGGTATAGTGAAGTAAGGTCATATTATTATATTATTATACTCACAGGTATAGTGAAGTGAGGTCATATTATTATATTATTATACTCACAGGTATAGTGAAGTGAGTTTATATTATTATACTCACAGGTATAGTGAAGTGAGGTCATATTATTATATTATTATACTCACAGGTATAGTGAAGTGAGTTTATATTATTATACTCACAGGTATAGTGAAGTGAGGTCATATTATTATATTATTATACTCACAGGTATAGTGAAGTGAGGTCATATTATTATATTATTATACTCACAGGTATAGTGAAGTGAGTTTATATTATTATACTCACAGGTATAGTGAGGTCATATTAGTATACTCACAGGCATGGTGAAGTGAGGTCATATTAGTATACTCACAGGTATAGTGAGGTCATATTAGTATACTCACAGGCATGGTGAAGTGAGGTCATATTAGTATACTCACAGGCATGGTGAAGGTCTCCAGAAAGCTAGGGTTAGGACACGTCTTTTTCACTAGGATGTCCAACGCACCCACCAGTCCACAGCACCGCAGCTATAACACAAGAGACAGAGAGAGAGACAGAGAGATAAAGAGAGAGATAGACAGAGAGAGAGAGAAAGAGAGATAGAAAGAGAGAGAGAAAGAGAGAGAAAAAGAGAGAGAGAGTGAGTGAGTGAGTGAGTGAGTGAATGCGTGAGTGCGTGCGTGCGTGAGTGAGTGAGTGAGTGAGTGAGTGAGTGCGTGCGAGTGTGTGTGTGTGTGAGTGAGTGAGTGCGTGCGTGAGAGTGCGTGCGTGAGTGCGTGCGAGTGCGTGCGTGCGTGAGTGCGTGCGAGTGCGTGCGTGGGTGTGTGTGCGTGTGCGAGTGTGTGTGTGCGTGCGTGCGAGCGAGCGAGTGCGTGAGTGAGTGTGTGTGTGTGTGTGTGTGCGTGCGTTCACCGTATTGTGGAAGATGGTCAGCGTGACGGCCATCGCCGGGTCTCCTTTGTCCACATAGTGAGCGTAGACCGACGCGTAGAACATGGCCAGATGCCCGCTGACCTGCACGGAGGAACACACAGTCCAGTTAAACACACAGTCCAGTTAAACACACAGTCCAGTTAAACACACAACAAGTGTCCTTCACAGTCACATCAGCCGTTTGTGTGTACCTTGTCAAATTTGTAAAGTATGGCGCAAATTAATTATTTAATGTGTTTTAATGTTTATCAGTATACTGCACTGTAACTTTTATTCCTGTATTCTATTTGTCCTGCTTTTTGTTTTAAATGTCTATAATGACTTGCTTTTTGTTTTAATGCTTTTAATTTGTCCTGCCTTTTGTTTTAAATGTCTATAATGTCTTGCTTTTTGTTTTAATGCTTTTAATTTGTCCTGCCTTTTGTTTTAAATGTCTATAATGTCTTGCTTTTTGTTTTAATGCTTTTAATGTCTCATGTAAAGCACCTTGAATTGCCCTGTGGCTGAAATGTGCTATATAAATAAACTTGCCTTGCCTTGAATGCATTTTTAAACTGGACTACACTTAATTTAAATTTCCTCAACTTAACGCACACTTACTCCGAATGATTTATATTTTTAGTTGAAGGACAATCGCAGCTACATTTGCCATCAATAGTTGGGTCACTACCATTCAGCTTATAAATAGATCTACAAACACAAAAGTTATAAAGACTATTTTTTTCTGCCCTCACAAATGTTGTTAAAACACCCCCTAAATGATAGTGATGAATTGTTTTGTCAAAATGAAAGTTGTTCATCAAAGTCTTGGTTATGCAATGATGTAAAAAATATTTAGAACATCCTAGATCTAAATAGCTCCAAAAAAAAAGTTTAGTCACAACAGTTCCCAAATTTAGCAGGCTAATTAGCAGCCAATCAGAATATTCATTACCCAGACCACACCCCTACCACACCCCATGATCTGTCACAATGGGCCATCATCTTGGACAAAGGACAGTAACAGCCTGTCACCTGTCTGCCTGTGACTCACACACCCAGAGCCATGCAGAAGACATGAATAAAATGTTTTATTTATCTAAAAATTCAAACATATAACCACTGTTGTCCATCAAGTGAATGTATTTGGTACACTAACAGTTAACATGTCTTGTTGTAGGCTATTTGCACGGGCACCAGGATATATGGAAGCACAAACACGCAGCACTTTGTCAGAGAAGCACGCTGAAAAGAAGGGGGTCACCAGAGGTACACACCCAGCGAAATGGCCTGAAGCCCAATGAGAAAATGTCCCTGTGGAAAAGGCAGAGTGACAGAGGGATCATGGACAATTTGTTGGCCTTGCGGTTTCTAGATTTTCAACTGTCTAGAGGCAAATGTTATTATTCTGCTGCTCGTTCAACTT
Organism: Borostomias antarcticus; assembly: GCF_949987555.1. Lineage (NCBI taxonomy): Eukaryota > Metazoa > Chordata > Actinopteri > Stomiiformes > Stomiidae > Borostomias > Borostomias antarcticus. The sequence continues at coordinate 3,236,135 of NC_140258.1, forward strand.
TACCTTCAACCAAATCACAAAACTCATAACTCACCCCATAATGTGCTGGACATGGGGTAGCGGAATTCTGTAGCTCCACCACCGACCTTCTCTACCTCCGCTCCTGTGGAAAGAAAAAGTAAAAACAAGCCTCTTTATCAAACTGACATGGACTGAATGACACTAGTGATGTCTCCACTGAGTGTGTGTGTGTGTGTAATAATAATGATAATAAATAAAAACAAGCAGCTTATCAAAATCAAAGCAAATAGGTCTATTTTGGAGACAGAAACATCCAATCTCCAAGCCAAGGTATACAAGCCTATTGTTAAGGATTTTTATCCTTGGTTTAGTTAGATTGTCAAAGAACACGCTGAGTGGTCGATCAAGCTGGTTTTAAACAAAGGCAATAGTTTATTCTATGTTACGATTCTGCAGAGTCGGACAAGAGCACAGGAAGTGAATCCGGGCTCGTGTGAGTTCACGTGAGGACGGGGTCGTTAGGTTATACAGTGAAAAAGGAAGTGACATAGTTTCAGGGGGAAGAGGACAGGGAAGTGATGTCACACAGGGAGGAATTTGTAGTTCTAACAGACTGATCAATGAGGACGAACTACAAAGTTTAGAACAACAGTCAAGGGGGAAAACAGAACACTTTGTTGAGACTTGAAATTCATTCACACTATAACTTCTCAAAACCCCTAAACAAGTGGAGACTGTCCTAGTAGTCCTACCTCACATCACCAGCAAGCGTCGGAGCAGTCCACTAGTCTCTGCGACTCTGTCTATGATTCCATCGTTGTCTAAAGTCATCAGGATCTCTTTCTCTGTGCACATTAGCATGAATGCCTCAAGACGCTCCTGTGTCAGGGTGCTCCTCAGTCTGTTCTTTACAAACTTGAGTGTGGAGAAGGTCCTCTCACAGGCCACTTGACTGAAAGTGAGTGTCAGCAGGAACTTGTAGGCTAATCCAATTACATGATAGGCATCAGTCAGTAGGTTGTATTTGGAGAGGATATGATAAACGCAAACTGCACAGTTTTTACAGGAGGTGCAGCTGGTGTCAGTCATCTCCATGTCTTCTCCAACCTCTGTCTCTTCTGCAGTCCGGACAGTGTATGACTCCAAATGGGGCATCTTAAGTCTCTCCCACTGGTTGGCCAGACTGCAGAGCTCAGCCTTGAGCCTTTCAGGTGTGGCTCCGTCATCAAACTTAAGGAGGCATTTACTGAGTTGTCCGAGACATTCAGATGGAAGCTCCCTATCTCTCAGTGTACCAAAGTTCCTTGGGTCGAGGCACGCAAAATCATCATAAAGCGCTCCATTTGCTGAATAGCGGGTCTGAATGCTCTGGGTCACTGTGTCCAAAATGACATTGTGTACCTTGACCCTCTGCACTCAACGACTGCTTTTCCTCAGCTACCTCGCCTGGCATGGTCTTCTTCTTTCTGATTTTTATTTCAGGTAGAGCCGCCTGAACCACCTCTTCGGATCCGTTCTCCTCCAGCTCATTGTTAGCCCACTGAACAAAGACATTAGCAGCTTTCGTGACAGCATCCATGTCCCTAGTGCATTTGTTTAGGCTGTCTTGGGCACCCATTACTAGCCGATGAGCTGTGATTAAGTCCATGCCACTAGTCTGGAGGTATCTGGAGAGTGGTGAGGTGATCTCAAAGACCCGCAAGAATATCTGTGCTGTCAGCACTGTCTCATGCTTCAGTAGGGACTCCATGTACCCCTTTGCTCTTGCTCTGACATCTGCTTTCATTGCCCTATCTTCCTGTATCCTTTTGAGTGTTATGATTAAATCAACAAACAAGGCATTGTCTGGGTTACCAAAACAGCCAAATATCTTGCTTAGAGCCTGGTCCTTTGCCCACCACCTAGTCTCCCCGATTGGAGACAGCCGCCTGTGACGCTTGTCATCACTCACTTTCTCCCACAGATTCATACGCTTGTAAGAGTCCTTGATAAATACAGCAACATCATTCACGATGGAGAAAAGGGAGGCACTTTCTATCAGAACACCTGTGGTGTCTCCCAGAACGAGATTAAGCACATGTGCATAGCACCAGATGTGCACTTGGTCAGGTGACTCTGATGACAGCAAAGTGGAAAACCCCTTGTATTGGCCTTGCATGTTTGCGGCTCCATCTGTTGAGTTGCCAACACAATTCCGAATATCAATGTCCACCTCTGCCAGAGTTTTTTTAAGTAGGCTCACAAAATACTCTCCGGTTGAGTACTCACATTCCACCACACCTATGAGCTTCTCATGGACCACATCAGTTACATATCTGAGGATAACAGCACACTGGTCTGTGGAGGTAATGTCCTGTGTGGTGTCGATCTGCACAGAAAACATTCCTGCCTCCCTTACTTCCCTAGAAATGCTTTCTTTGACTAAGTGGCTGATTACGTCAATTACCTTGTTGATAGATGTATTAGAGAGCAGTGTAACAAAGGATCCTCTGCCTTTAGCCCCAGTCTCGTGTAGGCTTTTGCTTTTTTGTACACATTCATTGACGTGTTCTTGCAGAGAGACATCAAATTTGCTCAGCAGGATGATCATCTCCAAGAAGTTTCCATGATCAACAGCAATGTTCTCCCAGGTGTATGCAGCTTCATATTTAGTGCCTCTATAGCTAAGTCCACACTTTCCGATGACTTTTATCACTTCTATGACACGGTCCATGACTTGCCGTTTCTTCCTGACCTGGTCACGGTGAAGAGAGAGTTGTTTTCCACCGAGTAGGCTTGCTATGTCTGCTTGGCTGGCCTTCATAAAATACGCCTCTGCACTCTCTCTGTGGACTTGGTTTCTTTCATGCTCTTCTAATCTTTGGTGTACATGCTTCCAGGCTGTCATCCCCCCCTTAATGAAAGCGTTGTCACTTGCAGATGGCTTTGCATATGCCAAACATACTGTGCAGTACAGTGAGTTTTCTTTCTTACAGTATGTGAGCCACTTTCTCTTAATACCGTCTTTGGTTTGATAGATACTCATGCCTTTTCTGGGGGGTTGTTGAGGGTGGTGAGAAAAAAATAGACCGAAATCTTTGGGGGCCGGGCGTGCATAAAAACCAAAGCCTTCATCTGTGACTGTGAGTATCCCTGGCTCAGCTTCCCCTGTGCTGGACCCTGCCTCTGCCTGTGCAGACTGCACTGCTACATCTGCATGAGAAGAACATCAGTAATCAATAAGATTACCAGTAACTCATTTTATCATTGGAAAGGAACAGAGATATATAATTCAGCAGGCCATTAAAATAAAGGCACTAGTGGATAGGCTCCTAATGTCTGTATGAACTTGGAGCATAAACATATGACTCCATCCAATTATAGATTATATGCATAATACGATTGCCTACCCAGCACTGCACCTACCTGTACCTGTCAGTTTTTTTGCTGGTTCCTGCTCCTGCTCCATTCTCCTCCTCACCATCACCACCATGACTGGGGTCATCCTGTCCCTCAGCATCACGCCCGCTGCTGACACTGGCCTTGACTAATAATAATAATAAACTTGATTTATATAGCAGTACATCAGTTTGCAAAGTATTAAAACACAAAGACAACATTACAGTAAATCAACATAAGAACAAGGACATAATTTAATCAACATGAGAAAAGCCAAACAGATTTGACATCAAAACATTAGATTCAAGACAACCAAAACAATAAGAAAATACAGGCTGAGGGCAGGGTCTCTGCAGATAAATACTGCCAAGTCGTGGGTCATAAATGACGATTTTGAGGGATTATAGTTTATGAGTCTATAGCCTACATTGTTTTTATACAATGCTGCATATTCTGCCTTTAACTAGGGTGCGTTCGTAAATCCAATCTAACGCTCTACAAAGATTAAAAATAATGAATCCGAACCCAACCGGGACATGTTAAACCCACCGCGCCCAGTGAGCGGTGATTCGGCGGTGGGTCACCGGTGGGTTAGCGGTGGGTTAGCGGTTACTTTAACAACATGTTGCTGTCGATTCTGGTTCGGATTAACGCTGGTCCAGTTTGTGGCGCTCGGAGTGTCTATTTACCAACGCACCCTGGGCCTGGTAGCTAAACTAGCTAGCTCTCTTCTTTCTAGCCTACTATGCCCACAAGATTGAACCATGCATTGCTCCCCTGTCGTGTCATCATGGCTGGGTCCCGCAGCCGCGACTCCTGCCTCATCAGTGCCCTCAGGCTCAGCCACAGCAACCTTGAAGCCTCCACGGAAAAGGGCCGTCAGTTTGGCGCATTTAGCTGCATCTTGCAGTAACTTCTTTCGTTTTGTATCTTTTATTTTTTTGTGCGCCACCCATTTCTTTGTCGTCTCTCTTTCTTTTCGCCATTTTGGCTAAAAACTTAAGTTCACTGATGGAAAAAATGACTGAGCCAATCAGGTTTCAACCAAAACGAGGATCGGTCCAAATTGGGAGGGGCCGCTTGTATCCCCCCTCAATATTGAAAGTATTCCATTTGCCCAGGCCCTGTCTGACAGGCCGCTTTGCTCTGTGCTCTGTGTCTGCGAGGGCCAGGCTGGCCGGCCCATTATACCAATACTAACACGAGAAATTGATAAATAACAACTTTATCAGAGATAGTCTTTTTTTTTTTCTTCCTCCCAAAGCAGGTCATACGGCCGGCCGCCCCCCCCCCCCAAAAAAAGATGTATTTTTTATTTTTTTTCCCCAGCCGGTTCGGCCTGGATGGGTCGGCCGTTCGGGAGTCGTCCCCAACCTCCCGATGGCCACCCCGCCCCTGCTAACGTTATCTAAATAGCTAAGTTAGTGAATACATCCATGATCCTAGCCGTCACAACGTGGCTAGCTAGGTGTAGGCTGTTCTTGACCCAAGTTAACATTAGCAAGGCGGTGTACCTGCGCACATGCACAAACAGAGCAGTGCTTCTACAAAGAAATCTATCATATTTATTTTCTCATGTAAACACTGGGCGTTTGGTGTTGCCAAGCAATTAGGCTCTTTGCACAAGCTCCACTACTTCCTGAAATTCTACAGGCATCCTTATTTCCTGTCCCATACCATTGGATGGAAGTTATTAATCAGGTGTGCCGCTTATATAGATAAACAAATAGACAGGTAGGTGTGTATATACACAGTATGCATGATTATGTTCTGTTAAAAATATATAATTTGTTGACAGGAAACCAAGAGGTACAAGAGAGTGGAAGAGGGGGGACAGGAGGAGAGGACATAGAGATGAGAGGTGAGATACCTGATGTTAGCCAAAGAGACACTACATTAATTAGATCCTGGCAAGTTTAAAAAATAATGTGGATGGATGGATGGATGGGTGGGTATGTGGGTGGGTGTGTGTGTGTTTATAGCTTATGTTTATGTTTTGTTAATTTGTGGACAGGAGATGAAAATGGACACCACAGTGGAAGAGAGGTGACAGGAGGAGACCAACATGGACATCAGAGTGGAGGAGGCCAGGCTGGGAAAAAGGTGACAGGAGGAGCTAGTCTCATGTTTCTAATAGATGGTGTGTTCTCATCAACATTCACTTAAGTTGTGTCCTCTCTGGATGACCTCCACTGCTCTCAGTTAAAGATGATATTAATCCAATATGATGCGTGTTGTTCTTTCTAGATCTAGCCTCTTCATTTTGCTCTCAAAGTGCACCAGATTGAAGCACCACAACTAAATGACCTCGGTATTACAAAAATCCTGCGTACAGCCCTGGTCCTGAATGTTTCAGAGGGCAGATGATAACCTCTTCTAATCAAGGAGCAGGTGTTCATAACTCTGTCTGCATCACTACACTGTGGTGACATTTTGGTTGTACCGTCTGATCACAACACTAAGAGTTCTAATCTAATTTTTTAACTAAGAGTTCTAATCTAATTTTTTAACCTATCTGTCTACATGTCTGTCTGTCCATCTCTATCTTTCATTGTCTGCCCCTGTTCTGTTTTATTATTGTATCTGAGGCTTCACGTTTGGTGATGGGACCTCAGTGGGTGAGAACAGACATGCTGAATAGACATAAAGATCTAGGCATGGGCAGCATCTTTCCATCCATTTAAAAATAAATATGTATTATTTTATGCCAACCTACATTCAGTCTAGCCCTAACCCTAACCTCTTAGAGTGCAGGAAGTGTCGGCCAGCTGTGTCGTGTGTGTCTCCATTCTCAGCGTCAGTACATCAGTTTGATGGTTCACCTGGGCCAGTAGACTAAGCAGAGCCTCGACCCAAACAAGGTGTCCTGAATGGTCTCCCAGGTCCGCCTTGAACAACTGAACTGTCAGCCCAGTGTTTCAGTGTGGTCTACAAGCTATTCAATAAAACCTGGAGAAAATGATCTGTATCTTGTCTTTACACTTATAGCACACATGCTGCACAAATGATAACCTTAATTGTATGACACATGTTTTGTCAAATGCACAAGGGTATCTCTAACTTGGCTAGACTGTGGATGTGGTGACTAGTCCAGGCCAGTCAGCATGGTATAAGCTGCATACAGGTGAGCGGAAGCTGAAACGCTTGTTCCTTGGCTAGGCCCAAGGCAGCTTGCCAGCAGGGTCAGGCCTGTGCCGGGAGGTCAGTACATTAGAACCCCCTTAGGCGGGCTGCATGTATCCTAGGTTCTCAAACTTATATTTGTGGTATAGAAAGGTAGAACTTGCTTGGTTGATTATGTAAGTGTGTGTGTGGGGTGCTGTTGATTTTCCTCCACACATCTCTCAGCCATATGTTTCCCCTATGTGGATCTGAAAATGGTGATAGGGATTAAATTAGGTTGCTAAGAGAACTGCTAGTCACCAGAAGCATTCAAGAACATAACCTGTGCTGGAATACTAGTGTATGAACAAATCAATACAAGTAGAGCACATCTACTGACAGGCTGGCTGAATGACTGGAAGACTGACTTGGGACCTCCACTGAGGACATCCCAGTCCTGGCTATGGATCAGTAGTGATGCTCCCCTGCCCCTGTAGTCCAGGCATTTTATGACATAACCTTGAACAAATTGCAACAGAAATTATTTCAACTGTTGTAGTGTCATACATATGTTCTTTATAACATATAAGTTAGTCCCCCAAAATCCCAGTGGTGGAAAGTAATGAAAAATGCAGATGGAAGGTATGTGACAAATATACCAATTTCCAATTTCCGCCTATGTAAAAGAAAAAGGTTTATGCATGTTTTCTTATCTGATGTCCACACAACACTGTCCCCAATCAACCAGAAACTATATAGGATGCATCACAGTGCATATACAGAAATATATTTTTAATTCTATTGGCATTTGGTGAAGAGAAAAGGGGTGAATCTCAATCATATTGCAACAGAAAATCTGACGTGTATTAATCAAATAGCTCAAGAGTCTAGAACCCTGGAGAGAACAGTCTACAACCCTGGAGAACACAGTCTACAACCCTGTAGAGAACAGTAGAACCCTGTAGAACAGTCTACAGCCCTGTAGAGAACAGTAGAAACCTGGAGAAGACAGTCTACAACCCTGGAGAACAGTCTACAGCCCTGTAGAGAACAGTAGAACCCTGGAGAGGACAGTCTACAACCCTGGAGAACAGTCTACAGCCCTGTAGAGAACAGTAGAACCCTGGAGAGGACAGTCTGAGACGTAGAACCGTCCATAGCAGAGCAGCCAGGTGCTAGAGGGTCCACTTCAGATACCTGTGGGAGAAAATCCCACGCGCGTGCGCGCGCACACACGCACACACACACACACACGATTAGAGGGTCCACTTCAGGAGAGAAGAGAACATGAGCAGGATGATAATAATAATAATAATAACTTGCATTCATCATCATCTTCATCATCACATGCCGCCTGATGTGAATTTGCACACCCTGATCCTTTACAGCTGCTACATGCAACAGAACACTCAAGGCCATGTTTCTTGCATGTGCACCTCAGGCTGCTGCAGTCTGTCTTGCAGGTGCATCTGAAGACCTTAAGAAGTTCTTGTGGAGCTGGTGGTAAGTCCGTCTGGACAGGGACAAGCCTCCCATCATTCTCGTTCCACAACCATTCTTGTGACATGATACAGATCTGCTCGTCCTCCTCATCTACCACCCCAACCTCAGCTCTTTCGCAAGAAGTGGGAAGGAGTTTTTCATGGAAAGGCCGATTCCTGCTCGAACTGTCTAGTGCAGAAGGCGGCTGAAACAGTCCCTTTTTCGAAACCACCACGACACGACCGCGCCCCGATAACATCGACCCACCTCTCCACCGCTGTGTCATCTAGTGGTGTCGGCGCATCTGCCTCTGCACACAAGGGTGAAGGTCCAAAGGGACAATCTGAGATGAAGGTTCGCCCACAATCGCCTGACTCCCAGTGGAAGCAGGACCTGGAGCTGGCACTCCATCGGAGGCGCTTTCGCGATCACTGGGAAAGAGTCTTTCCTGGAAAGGCCACTTCTACCTCGGACTGTCTGATGCAGAGGGCAGCTGGCACAGCCCTTTCTTCCAAACCACCACGGAGAAACGGCCCCGCCACGATAAAGTCTACCCACCTGTCCACCGGCATGACGTCTAGTGGTGTCAGCGCATCTGCCTCTACTCACAAGAGTGAAGGTTCAAAGGGAAAATCTGAGATGAAGGTTCCACAATCGCCTGACGACCAATGGAAGCAGGACCTGAAGCTGGCTCTCCATCGGAGGCACTTTCGCGATCAGTGGGAAGGAGTCTTTCCTGGAATGGCCTCTTCCAGCTCGGATTCTCTTTTGAAGATGGCAGCACCATCTGCCAAACCACCATCCTCAAGTGACCGGGACCAGCCAGCCCTCTCTGACAGACAGGTGGGGCCAACGTTTGAGCCCCTCAGGAAAGGTCTGAGGAGCCAGACTCCAGTTCCACCCAACCCTAGCCACGGAAGAGACACAAGACATAACAAATAACCCCTTGATTACCAATCCACCAACACCGATTTAGCCACCCACTCACCTATCTGCCTTCCTACCTACCAACCTCATGTCGAGGCCACGGTGACAACTCAGGCTCTTGAGATGACAATTGTTGTTACATGTATGTTTTGGATGTTCATTTAATTTGAGAATAAAGTCTGTGAACATTCTTGGCCTTTGTTTGGGTCTCCGTTGTATCCTGACGCGCTAATAAGCACCGCTCCCACGGCTGTGCTCAGTGAACTGAACTGAGTGAAAAAAAGATTTAGAGTTAGAGCTAGATAGGTCAAGGTCAACATTATTTATATAAGTGAAAAAATCAAAAATCTGTCCTGATGAAGGTGGCAACACCGAAACGTTGTTAAAAAGATTAAAGCAGAGAAAAAGTGTGTGCGGGAGTCTTGTATTTCTCATTTGCAACTTTATTTATATAGCACATTTAAAATCAACCGAAGTTGCACCAAAGTGCTTTACAGTATAAATAAAATAAAAACAGACAATACATACAAACAATGCACCATTTAAAAACAACACAGTCATACGAGGGCCAGGGATGTATGGCTTAACTAGCCTTAGAAAGCCAGTGAAAACAGGTGAGTCTTTAGCTGTGATTTAAACATGTCTAGGGTCTGGGCAGACTGAATTTGTGGCGGCAGGCTGTTCCACAGCTTGGGGGTGGTGGTCTCAGGCTTGGGGGTGGTGGTCTCAGGCTTGGGGGTAGTGGGAGCATTGGGGGGTCTGTAGCAGGGGTGGGTATGGGCTTCTGGTAAGCTGGAGATGTGGGGCAGACCAGTCTGACTGGAGTCCCTTGCCCCTGCATGAGCAGGATCCAACCTGAGGAGACAAATTAACACTTCAGAAAGAGGAATGATAACAGGCAACTGATGAGTGAGTGGTCAACAGGGGGTAGTTCTAGGAGTGTACATCTGGTCAGCATTATACATCAGCTTTTAAAACCAAATCACTGCAATTGTACAATTGTGCATGACAAGCCAGCTAAACTGATATTCAATTAGCCTGACACTCAGACTGACTCGCCATTTCGTTTCACTTCATTATTGAGTGGGGGGGGGGGGGGGGTTACACAGCTCACGAATAGTCAGGCTCAGTCCTTTTCTTACTCAACCAGCTCACGAAAACCATGAAAGAATTAGCAGTGTGATATTTGCCAGATGTAGCCTAGTCAGAGATGAGCTACTACAAATTTGATCGAGTCTATTGAAATATTAATGCCAATTTACATAAGCTAGTAACTGGGTGGAACGTCGAAATAAGACGGTGGTCTGACAACACAAATTAGTTTAACACTCAACTCCAATAGTGACCATGAAAATTCAGGGGGGCCTCCACAGCGTCATATCAGCTTTGAACAAAAGTTGATAGCTGAGATTTAGATCTATAAATCCTGACTACAAAACGCCTGAATTCATACTTCTAGCAGCCTCTAAATCTCCACCAGGTGGCGACAGAACATCAGACACCGATAAGGATATGAACCCGTTTGATATCTCAAATCCTTTCATGAAACTTGATCTAACATTATTGAATAGGTTACAGCCATGTGCTCCTCTACCAGGGAATTGTGAGATATCTGGTTGATTCTGTGTGATGTACACCTACTCCATGGCCACACACTGTTTTCTCAGGCGGCTTGTGGTCAGTCTGTGTTGTGTGTATCTGGAGTCAAGCAACCAGTCAGGTACTATCCTCCTAGACATCCATGCCATCTCCATGGTTACTGAGAAACAGCAGCATAGAGCTGGTCCATCAGGGACAGCAGCACTAAAAGGTGAGTTTCCCTGGGGTTATGGCTTACTTACTGTATAGCTTACTTATCCTCTTAATGCCTATCAATCAATCAATCAATCAAAGTTTTATTTGTATAGCGCATTTCATACCCAGAGGCAACACAACGTGCTTTACAGAGAACAAGGGAGGTGGGTATAGGCTACGACCCACCCCTACACACCCCTAGCCTAGCATATGAGGCAGAAACAACAATAAGCATTGCTGCGTGTTTGGCTGACATCTCGGAGTGGATGGCGACACACCTTGAAGCTCAACCTGACTGTTCTTCCCGGGGGAAGGTAGCCTAGGCATCGAGACCTGTCCATCACCATTTTACTGATTGACGATACCGTGGTGACACCAACTTGGACAGCGAGGAATCAGGGGTGTGATCCTGGATGATCAACTGTGGTTCTATTAATACATCCATAGTAACAATGGTTCAGATCAAAAAGTTGACAAAACTAGCAATTTTGAGAAAGTCTGATAATTGTTCTACCACCGTTTTGGTCATACAATGGATGTGGGTGGGCACCGTGAAAAATCTTTCAAAAACATGTTAAACTCTCAATTTCAAAGACAAGAAGCTCGCGTTAGCCTAGCTTTACCGTTAGCCTAGAAAGGGAAGCTTTTGCCCATCTACCTGCAGAGAACACAAAACGGGCAGCGTAAAGTTATCTTCTCAAGTCGGATCTGAGTGTCAGTTGGAGGTCTCCCACTCACCCTGCTAAATCAGTTAGCTAGCTGGCTAGCAAATAGTTCATAAGTTTTAGCTGTAATGTTATTCGTTACGTTACCAAACATTAGCTAAAACAGCAGAGCAGATACTGATACACACAGCAACTAAATGTATCCAAACTTGAGCTGTCTGGCAGCACATGTAAACGATTTTTGGAAATCAGAAATTCTGGCTTTAAACTCAGAAGCTTAAAAAATAATAAACTCAGTTGTTGGCCCTAATGCTCTTCCGTAGGCCTTCGCCTCCTCCAGAGCGAATATCCCAAAATCCAGACCATACCGGGCCAATCAGGGACTGCGTTTTAACTGCTGTCCCGCCCCCACAGTGGAAAGCAGCCCCTGATTGGTTCGTGTCCCTGCCGCTCGCTAAACAAACATGTCGGCTCCCGAAGCAAAGAGTGGTATCGTTAACGTTAGAAGAATAAATACAGCTATAAGTGCAGTTATTGCAGAAATAGACTTAACCACAACAATTAAACAACAACAGTAGTATGCACTAGTTTGAGTTTATCGGTGGAAAATACGTTTTTGCCGTTCTTCCGACTGGTTTTCAAGTGTGTATCTCTGCAGGCCGGATACTTGGAGGGGGCGGGTCAACTGTCAATCAATCTTTACTTTGGCCAATCGCCGGCTGACAATCGTCTTGTCAATCAAAAACTCATTTCGCCTGAAACGGTTGTCAATCACTTTTTATTTGGCGAATCGCCTTTCTCTAAGGGCGTGGTAGAAATGACGCTATAGCTAGTTCGCTAGCTATTTACATTTTCTAGTTACGTAGCTAGCTAAGCTAATTAATAACGTAGCCAGCTATCTACATTGACTTCGTTCGCTATAGTTAGCTTGCTAGTTACGTAGGCCTAATGCAATTTGTTATGGAGTTAGATTTACTGGATTACATGACTGTGTGTGAGAGAGATTATATTTTTTAATGCAAATCATGTATCTTGAAAGACTTAATAAATCATGATGATAAAAGCCTTACCAAGACTCCGCTTGGTATTCTCTTAGTAGGCTTATGATCAATGTAATGGAGGCTTGTGGGTAGAGGCTAGCAATGGCTTCACTAGCCCAGTAGTCCAGGCATTTTATGAGACAAAAGGGGTCAATATGGAAAAAATTGCAACAGAAATTATTTCAACTGTTTTAGTGTCATACATATGTTCTTTATAACATATCAAAAGTCCCCCAAAATCCCAGTGGTGGAAAGTAATGAAAAATGCAGATAAAGTATACCAATTTCCAATTTTTGCCTATGTAAAAGAAAAAGGTTTATGCATGTTTTCTTGTCTGATGTCCACACAACACTGTCCCCAATGAACCAGAAACTATATAGGATGCATCACAGTGCATATACAGAAATATATTTTTTAATTCTATTGGCATTTGGTGAAGAGAAAAGGGGTGAATCTCACACATATTGCAACAGAAAATCTGACGTGTATTAATCAAATAGCTCAAGAGTCTAGAACCCTGGCGAGAACAGTCTACAACCCTGGAGAACAGTCTACAGCCCTGTAGAGAACAGTAGAACCCTGGAGAACAGTCTACAGCCCTGTAGAGAACAGTAGAACCCTGGAGAGGACAGTCTGAGACGTAGAACCGTCCATAGCAGAGCAGCCAGGTGCTAGAGGGTCCACTTCAGATACCTGTGGGAGAAAATCACACGCGCGTGCGGGCGCACACACACACACACACACACACACACACACACACACACGATTAGAGGGTCCACTTCAGGAGAGAAGAGAACATGAGCAGGATGATAATAATAATAATAACTTGCATTCATCATCATCTTCATCATCACATGCCGCCTGATGTGAATTTGCACACCCTGATCCTTTACAGCTGCTACATGCAACAGAACACTCAAGGCCATGTTTCTTGCATGTGCACCTCAGGCTGCTGCAGTCTGTCTTGCAGGTGCATCTGATGACCTTAAGAAGTTCTTGTGGAGCTGAAGTCTGTCTGGACAGGGACAAGCCTCCCATCATTCTCTTTCCACCCCCATCCTGGTGACATGATACAGATCTGCTCGTCCTCCTCATCTACCACACCAACCTCAACTCCCATGACCTCTTCTTCAAACTTGAGCCCAAGAAAAGCATGAAGCCACGCATCTGGAACATCAAGTCCGTCAAGCAGCAGCTAGGTCCCAGTGTGTGCACTCACATTCTCTTCATTCATGCTATAGCTGGGTGTGACACTACGTCCTGCCTTTATGGCATTGGGAAAGGAGCTCCCCTCAAGAAGTTCAGAGCCAGCAGCGAGTTCTATCAGCAAGCTACAGTGTTTGACTCATAGTCAGCTTCTAGAGCAGAGATTGTGTCAGCAGGAGAGAATGCTTGGCTGTGCCTGTACAATGGGAAGCCTGGGGAGGGACTTGACAGTCTAAGATACAAGCGCTTTTGTGAGAAGGTGGCTACCAGCACTTCTCATGTACAGCCACAGAGTCTACCACCAACGTCAGCAGCAGCAAAGTACCAGAGTCTCTGTGTGTACTACCAGGTGCAACAGTGGAAGGAACCTGTAGATGAACTCCTGCCACAAGAATGGGGGTGGAAAGAGAATGATGGGAGGCTTGTCCCTGTCCAGACGGACTTACCACCAGCTCCACAAGAACTTCTTAAGGTCATCAGATGCACCTGCAAGACAGACTGCAGCAGCCTGAGGTGCACATGCAAGAAACATGGCCTTGAGTGTTCTGTTGCATGTAGCAGCTGTAAAGGATCAGGGTGTGCAAATTCACATCAGGCGGCATGTGATGATGAAGATGATGATGAATGCAAGTTATTATTATTATTATTATTATTATCATCCTGCTCATGTTCTCTTCTCTCCTGAAGTGGACCCTCTAATCGTGTGTGTGTGTGTGTGTGTGTGTGTGCGCGCGCACGCGCGTGTGATTTTCTCCCACAGGTATCTGAAGTGGACCCTCTAGCACCTGGCTGCTCTGCTATGGACGGTTCTACGTCTCAGACTGTCCTCTCCAGGGTTCTACTGTTCTCTCCAGGGCTGTAGACTGTTCTCCAGGGTTCTACTGTTCTCTACAGGGCTGTAGACTGTTCTCCAGGGTTCTACTGTTCTCTACAGGGCTGTAGACTGTTCTCCAGGGTTGTAGACTGTCCTCTCCAGGGTTCTAGACTCTTGAGCTATTTGATTAATACACGTCAGATTTTCTGTTGCAATATGTGTGAGATTCACCCCTTTTCTCTTCACCAAATGCCAATAGAATTAAAAATATATTTCTGTATATGCACTGCGATGCATCCTATATAGTTTCTGGTTGGTGGACAGTGTTGTGTGGACATCAGACAAGAAAACATGCATAAACCTTTTTCATCTACATAGGCGAAAATTGGAAATTGGTATATTTGTCACATACCTTCCATCTGCATTTTTCATTACTTTCCAGCACTGGGATTTTGGGGGACTAACTGATATGTTATAAAGAACATATGTATGACACTACAACAGTTGAAATAATTTCTGTTGCAATTTGTTCAAGGTTATGTCATAAAATGCCTGGACTACAGGGGCAGGGGAGCATCACTACTGATCCATAGCCAGGATTGGGATGTCCTCAGTGGAGGTCCCAAGTCAGTCTTCTAGTCATTCAGCCAGCCTGTCAGTAGATGTGCTCTACTTGTATTGATTTGTTCATACACTAGTATTCCAGCACGGGTTATGTTCTTGAATGCTTCTGGTGACTAGCAGTTCTCTTAGCAACCTAATTTAATCCCCATCACTGTTTTCAGATCCACATAGGGGAAACATATGGCTGAGAGATGTGTGGAGGAAAATCAACAGCACCCCACACACACACACACTTACATAATCAACCAAGCAAGTTCTTCCTTTCTATACCACAAATATAAGTTTGAGAACCTAGGATACATACAGCCCGCCTAAGGGGGTTCTAATGTACTGACCTCCCGGCACAGGCCTGACCCTGCTGGCAAGCTGCCTTGGGCCTAGCCAAGGAACAAGCGTTTCAGCTTCCGCTCACCTGTATGCAGCTTATACCATGCTGACTGGCCTGAACTAGTCACCACATCCACAGTCTAGCCAAGTCAGAGATACCCTTGTACATTTGACAAAACAAGTGTCATACAATTAAGGTTATCATTTGTGCAGCATGTGTGCTGTAAGTGTAAAGACAAGATACAGATCATTTTCTCCAGGTTTTATTGAATAGCTTGTAGACCACACTGAAACACTGGGCTGACAGTTCAGTTGTACAAGGCGGACCTGGGAGACCATTCAGGACACCTTGTTTGGGTCGAGGCTCTGCTTAGTCTACTGGCCCAGGTGAACCATCAAACTGGATGTACTGACGCTGAGAATGGAGACACGACACAGCTGGCCGACACTTCCTGCACTCTAAGAGGTTAGGGTTAGGGCTAGACTGAATGTAGGTTGGCATAAAATAATACATATTTATTTTTAAATGGATGGAAAGATGCTGCCCAAGCCTACATCTTTATGTCTATTCAGCATGTCTGTTCTCACCCACTGAGGTCCCATCACCAAACATGAAGCCTGATACAATAATAAAAAAGGGGCAGACAATGAAAGATAGATGGACAGACAGACATGTAGACAGATAGGTTAAAAAATTAGATTAGAACTCAGTGTTGTGATCAGACGGTACAACCAAAATGTCACCAGTGTAGTGATGCAGACAGAGTTATTAACACCTGCTCCTTGATTAGAAGGAGGTTATCATCTGCCCTCTGAAACATCCAGGACCAGGGCTGTACGCAGGATTTTTGTAATACCGAGGTCATTTAGTTGTGGTGCTTCAATCTGGTGCACTTTGAGAGCAAAATGAAGAGGCTAGATCTATAAAGAACAACACGCATCATATTGGATTAATATCATCTTTAACTGAGAGCAGTGGAGGTCATCCAGAGAGGACACAACTTAAGTGAATGTTGATGAGAACACACCATCTATTAGAAACATGAGACTAGCTCCTCCTGTCACCTCTCTCCCAGCCTGGCCTCCTCCACTCTGATGTCCATGTTGGTCTCCTCCTGTCACCTCTCTTCCACTGTGATGTCCATGTTGGTCTCCTCCCGTCACCTCTCTTCCACTCTTGTCCATGTTGGTCTCCTCCTGTCACCTCTCTTCCACTGTGGTGTCCATGTTGGTCTCCTCCTGTCACCTCTCTTCCACTGTGATGTCCATGTTGGTCTCCTCCTGTCACCTCTCTTCCACTGTGGTGTCCATGTTGGTCTCCTCCTGTCACCTCTCCTCCTGTCTTTTGTCCATGCTGGTCTCCTCCTGTCACCTCTCTTCCACTGTGGTGTCCATGTTGGTCTCCTCCTGTCACCTCTCTTCCACTGTGGTGTCCATGTTGGTCTCCTCCTGTCACCTCTCCTCCTGTCTTTTGTCCATGCTGGTCTCCTCCTGTCACCTCTCCTCCACTGTGGTGTCCATTTTCATCTCCTGTCCACAAATTAACAAAACATAAACATAAGCTATAAACACACACACCCACACCCACCCACCCATCCACATTATTTATTAAACTTGCCAGGATCTAATTAATGTAGTGTCTCTTTGGCTAACATCAGGTATCTCACCTCTCATCTCTATGTCCTCTCCTCCTGTCCCCTCTCTTCCACTCTCTTGTACCTCTTGGTTTCCTGTCAACAAATTATATATTTTTAACAGAACATAATCATGCATACTGTGTATATATATACATACCTACCTGTCTATTTGTTTATCTATATAAGCGGCACACCTGATTAATAACTTTCCATTCCAGGAAATAAGGATGCCTGTAGAATTTCAGGAAGTAGTGGAATTTGTGCAAAGAGCCTAATTGCTTGGCAACACCAAACGCCCAGTGTTTACATGAGAAAATAAATATGATAGATTTCTTTGTAGAAGCACTGCTCTGTTTGTGCATGTGCGCAGGTACACCGCTTTGCTAATGTTAACTTGGGTCAAGAACAGCCTACCTAGCTAGCCACGTTGCGACGGCTAGGATCGTGGATGTATATGTTACGGTCAATGTGAGAAAACGGGGAATGTGAGCTTTTCCCGGTTATTGCGCACATTCCCCGACCTCGCGGGGAATGTAGGAGAAACGTGCGTTTCTCACATCTCCCGGGTAATGTGCACATTCCCCGACCTTGCGGGAGATGTGAGAAATTGGTTAGTATTTCTCACATCTCCCGTACGGTCGGAGATTGTGCACATTAACCGGGAAATGCTTACAATTCCCGACTTTGCGGTAAATCTAGGAAAGCGCAACCGTATGCAAAACTTCTGCGCAGCCGGGTGGTGGGAGAGGGCTTATGTGACGCCTCAAAGGGCGTGCACCATAGGAGGCACCCACGGTAGTTGGGCTAACGTTACTGGCACACACCTGTGAGAGATTTTTCGTCTTTTCGTCTGTCTTTCGGCTAGCTAACGTGTAGGGTTCCTTTGGAGGTTCCCACCTTACTGTTGTTGCAATGTTCCTTTTGCGTTTGTTAACTTGATCACCAGTGTATCCTCCTAATACTACTTACACTGTGTGCAGCATAGGCTATATTAGGCTACTGTACAAGGTAGACCACAGACTGTTATTAACTGTAGGGGAGGACCGGGACGAATGAAACACAACACACACAGAAATTAATAAAGATGGAGATTACATTTTTTGATGACAAACAACTTGTACATGTTCTTTACTAACCTATTAGTTGTAAGTTTCGTTCTGTGGTGTAACAGTTCAATTCAAGACGGCCGAGAACAGAAGATGTGCATTGGTTCTCTTGTCCCTGCCGTGCGGGGCGAGTGAAACAGATGAGTGGGACGAGTGAAACAGTGAGATTGTTTTGCTTATTGTGTTGCGTAGCCTCGCGGCTTGTAGGCTAATTATCTTAACTTTCAACACATGTATAATTAGACCCAATTTAATGTTTCCATTAATGCAATTGATGCTATGTATTCGAAAACCATGGGCAAAATGTCAAGCGCCTCTCGTTCTAAGCGCACGAGCCCTCTCCCACCACCCGGCTGCGCAGAGGTTTTGCATACGGTTGGACTTTGCTAGATTTACCGCAAGGTCGGGAATTGTAAGCATTTCCCGGTTAATGTGCACAATCCCCGACCTTGCGGGAGATGTGAGAAATACTAACCAATTTCTCACATCTCCCGCAAGGTCGGGGAATGTGCACATTACCCGGGAGATGTGAGAAACGCACATGTTTCTCCTACATTCCCCGCGAGGTCGGGGAATGTGCGCAATAACCGGGAAAAGCTCACATTCCCCGTTTTCTCACATTGACCGTAACATATACACTAACTTAGCTATTTAGATAACGTTAGGCATCTCAGCATCTTCGTCTACGTTCTTAAATGTGAGCATTTAGGCGCTGTCAATGTTATAACTAAGTGAAAATACGTTAAAATAACTGCTTATTGTTATGTTACTTGTGTCAATCTCCCTTACCTCGAAAGACGTCCAATATGTTCGCTTGATCGTCCGCAGCTGACACTTATTAATGACAAATTAGCTTTGCGTCTCACACCCCTTCTCCAAAGAGAAAGGCGATTCGGCAAATAAAAAGTGATTGACAACCGTTTCAGGCGAAATTAGTTTTTGATTGACAAGACGATTGTCTGCCTCTGATTGGCCAAAGTAGAAATTGATTGACAGTTGACCCGCCCCCTCGAAGTCTCCGGCCTGCAGAGATACCCTTCTCCTGGATTTGGCAAAAGTTTGCTGAATGCTTATTGGCTGAAGGTGTTTGTCTGTCAAGGCAAGTAGCCCCGCCCACATAATCGCTCTCTATGGGGCGAAGGCCAGACCGATATTGCGGAGCGAAGCAGTGAGCTCGCTAGATCGGGATGGTCATCCATGGGATGGTCATACTAGGCTAGCTTGAAACGTCACAGGAATATCCGGTCTGTGACATGGGTGTTCGCACTATGACGTAACATACACGTAGCAACGGCAGGGTATATAAAGCTTTGACAAGTGGACAAGCGTCAGTGCTGTGGTGTTTGCAGTCTGAACATGTTGTCAAAGACATGGCTTTGGAGAATTAAGAATATGTTCTATAGTGAGACTAAGAATGTTTTTAGATGCCGAGAGAGGGTGATAATTCAACCTCAGTTAGTCGGTGATGTGCCAACAAGCCTGGTCCAGGGCCTTGATGCAACACGGCTCTGCTGGGGACTTCTGTTTGTGCTCTCCCTGGTCGTGGTAGTAAATTGGATACTAGATCAGTGGAGAAAGCATCAAGGATACACGGAGGTTAGTAATCAAAGTTTCATTGTAATTTAATAATTCACAATTCAAACGATTCCAGGAGTTGTTCTGTCTTTGTGAAGCCTGTATAACCTCACCAGCCATCTTGTCTTTTCTTTCTAAATTAGGATGGAATCTGTTTCAACACTGATCGGTAAGTTTATTATGTTTTTTTTTCAGTGCATCCAAAACAATGTTTGTGTGTGAGTGAGAGAGAGAGAGAGAGAGATATGTGTGTGTGTGTGTGTGTGTTATGTGTATAATGAGTGGCATAATATGATGCATTTCGATTATATATTATTAGGGCTGTCAAATGATTAAAAAATTACTCTAATTAATTACATGATCTGTAATTAATTAATCACAGTTAATCACAAATTGATCCTATGTCATTTTTGTTGCTGGCAGAAGCCCCCAAATGAAGATATTTCAACAGACCTTTCTGTTAATTTTTGTGTATTAATTTTGTATAATTATTTAATCTAATTAACATGTTAAATTGACAGCCCTAATATTTAAATCTATCGAAGTAATCAAGTCATCTTAGTTTGTATTTCATTCTCTCAAAAGGGAACGGTGTGACATTGATGTGACCGCATGCGACAAGTGCTTCGGCCATGTGGAAGCGCTGCTGGAGATGGACAGCCGATCTGAAGGCAGCTCACACTCCAGCAGCTCACACTATCATCCCTGTGACCCGGGGGACGACTGTGAAGACGACATGGTCTCTGCCAGGTCTCGGTTCAGTCGAGGGAACAGCCCCATGGCGTCTGGTGGTGTCGGCGAGTCGTCCTCTAAACGTCGGGTCGGGTCAAAGGGAAAACCTGAGAAGAACGCTCCACCGTCACCTGAGGCTGACTGGAAGCTGAAGCTTGGTAGGAGGCTCTTTCGCAAGAAGTGGGAAGGAGTTTTTCATGGAAAGGCCGATTCCTGCTCGAACTGTCTAGTGCAGAAGGCGGCTGAAACAGTCCCTTCTTCGAAACCACCACGACACGACCGCGCCCCGATAACATCGACCCACCTCTCCACCGCTGTGTCATCTAGTGGTGTCGGCGCATCTGCCTCTACTCACAAGAGTGAAGGTTCAAAGGGAAAATCTGAGATGAAGGTTCCACAATCGCCTGACGACCAATGGAAGCAGGACCTGAAGCTGGCTCTCCATCGGAGGCGCTTTCGCGATCAGTGGGAAGGAGTCTTTCCTGGAATGGCCTCTTCCAGCTCGGATTCTCTTTTGAAGATGGCAGCACCATCTGCCAAACCACCATCCTCAAGTGACCGGGACCAGCCAGCCCTCTCTGACAGACAGGTGGGGCCAACGTTTGAGCCCCTCAGGAAAGGTCTGAGGAGCCAGACTCCAGTTCCACCCAACCCTAGCCACGGAAGAGACACAAGACATAACAAATAACCCCTTGATTACCAATCCACCAACACACGATTTAGCCACCCACTCACCTATCTACCTTCCTACCTACCAACCTCATGTCGAGGCCACGGTGACAACTCAGGCTCTTGAGATGACAATTGTTGTTACATGTATGTTTTGGATGTTCATTTAATTTGAGAATAAAGTCTGTGAACATTCTTGGCCTGTGTTTGGGTCTCCGTTGTATACTGACGCGCTAATAAGCACCGCTCCCACGGCTGTGCTCAGTGAACTGAACTGAGTGAAAAAAAGATTAAGAGTTAGAGCTAGATAGGTCAAGGTCAACATTATTTATATAAGTGAAAAAATCAAAAATCTGTCCTGATGAAGGTGGCAACACCGAAACGTTGTTAAAAAGATTAAAGCAGAGAAAAAGTGTGTGCGGGAGTCTTGTATTTCTCATTTGCAACTTTATTTATATAGCACATTTAAAATCAACCGAAGTTGCACCAAAGTGCTTCACAGTATAAATAAAATAAAAACAGACAATACATACAAACAATGCACCATTTAAAAACAACACAGTCATACGAGGGCCAGGGATGTATGGCTTAACTAGCCTTAGAAAGCCAGTGAAAACAGGTGAGTCTTTAGCTGTGATTTAAACATGTCTAGGGTCTGGGCAGACTGAATTTGTGGCGGCAGGCTGTTCCACAGCTTGGGGGTGGTGGTCTCAGGCTTGGGGGTGGTGGTCTCAGGCTTGGGGGTGGTGGTCTCAGGCTTGGGGGTGGTGGTCTCAGGCTTGGGGGTAGTGGGAGCATTGGGGGGTCTGTAGCAGGGGTGGGTATGGGCTTCTGGTAAGCTGGAGATGTGGGGCAGACCAGTCTGACTGGAGTCCCTTGCCCCTGCATGAGCAGGATCCAACCTGAGGAGACAAATTAACACTTCAGAAAGAGGAATGATAACAGGCAACTGATGAGTGAGTGGTCAACAGGGGGTAGTTCTAGGAGTGTACATCTGGTCAGCATTATACATCAGCTTTTAAAACCAAATCACTGCAATTGTACAATTGTGCATGACAAGCCAGCTAAACTGATATTCAATTAGCCTGACACTCAGACTGACTCGCCATTTCGTTTCACTTCATTATTGAGTGGGGGGGGGGGGGTTACACAGCTCACGAATAGTCAGGCTCAGTCCTTTTCTTACTCAACCAGCTCACGAAAACCATGAAAGAATTAGCAGTGTGATATTTGCCAGATGTAGCCTAGTCAGAGATGAGCTACTACAAATTTGATCGAGTCTATTGAAATATTAATGCCAATTTACATAAGTTAGTAACTGGGTGGAACGTCGAAATAAGACGGTGGTCTGACAACACAAATTAGTTTAACACTCAACTCCAATAGTGACCATGAAAATTCAGGGGGGCCTCCACAGCGTCATATCAGCTTCGAACAAAAGTTGATAGCTGAGATTTAGATCTATAAATCCTGACTACAAAACGCCTGAATTCATACTTCTAGCAGCCTCTAAATCTCCACCAGGTGGCGACAGAACATCAGACACCGATAAGGATATGAACCCGTTTGATATCTCAAATCCTTTCATGAAACTTGATCTAACATTATTGAATAGGTTACAGCCATGTGCTCCTCTACCAGGGAATTGTGAGATATCTGGTTGATTCTGTGTGATGTACACCTACTCCATGGCCACACACTGTTTTCTCAGGCGGCTTGTGGTCAGTCTGTGTTGTGTGTATCTGGAGTCAAGCAACCAGTCAGGTACTATCCTCCTAGACATCCATGCCATCTCCATGGTTACTGAGAAACAGCAGCATAGAGCTGGTCCATCAGGGACAGCAGCACTAAAAGGTGAGTTTCCCTGGGGTTATGGCTTACTTACTGTATAGCTTACTTATCCTCTTAATGCCTACTAGCATATGAGGCAGAAACAACAATAAGCATTGCTGCGTGTTTGGCTGACATCTCGGAGTGGATGGCGACACACCTTGAAGCTCAACCTGACTGTTCTTCCCGGGGGAAGGTAGCCTAGGCATCGAGACCTGTCCATCACCATTTTACTGATTAACGATACCGTGGTGACGCCAACTTGGACAGCGAGGAATCAGGGGTGTGATCCTGGATGATCAACTGTGGTTCTATTAATACATCCATAGTAACAATGGTTCAGATCAAAAAGTTGACAAAACTAGCAATTTTGAGAAAGTCTGATAATTTTTCTACCACCGTTTTGGTCATACAATGGATGTGGGTGGGCACCGTGAAAACTCTTTCAAAAACATGTTAAACTCTCAATTTCAAAGACAAGAAGCTCGCGTTAGCCTAGCTTTACCGTTAGCCTAGAAAGGGAAGCTTTTGCCCATCTACCTGCAGAGAACACAAAACGGGCAGCGTAAAGTTATCTTCTCAAGTCGGATCTGAGTGTCAGTTGGAGGTCTCCCACTCACCCTGCTAAATCAGTTAGCTAGCTGGCTAGCAAATAGTTTGTAAGTTTTAGCTGTAATGTTATTCGTTACGTTACCTGTAGTCTAATACTAGTGTCTGCTAGTTGCTGAATTGTAGAGATGCGTTCTGATTGGCTGAGTGATGTTATGGGTGGTTGTACCACCAAGTTCAGTTGTCATGCGAGAATGCAAAGTAGAGAACGAAATATAAACGTATGACTGAAACCTATCTCTCCGCCTGATCATTTATATTAGTAATACCAGTATGTAAAGTAACCAGGATATTACAAATGGCGACGAGGATGGGATGGAACTTGCGTAAATGATAAGAAGACAGAGCAGTGCACTTATCGTGAAGAAAACGCTGAAGAAAGCTGAATGAATGAGGCACTAGCTACTGTGTTAGCCTAACCGGAGAAAAAGATGGCTTTCCTGCACGTTGGTCGCGTGGACGAGTTCAAGGAGTCACAGGAGGATTTCGGGAACTACATCGAACGGCTGGGGCAATGGATGATTGCAAATGATATCAAGGATGATAAAAAGGTCTGCGTGTTTCTTTCAGTGATAGGTGCAGAGACCTACAAACTGTTAAAGAACTTGATTTCTCCTATGATACCGAGTGAAGGGACGTATAAAGAATTAACAGAAGTTTTGCTTGCGCATAACATGCCAAAGCCTCTTGTTATTGCTGAGAGATTTCGTTTAAAGCGTTGTGTGCAAAAAGAGGGTCAATCTGTGAATGATTATGCTGTGGCTCTGAGGCAGAGTTCAGCTAATTGTGACTTTGGGCAGTTTTTAAATGATTCGCTCAGGGATCAGTTTGTTAGTGGACTGTGCTCAGAAGCTATGCAGCTAAAGTTGTTAGCGCAGGAAAATTTGACCTACAAGAGGGCTTTAGAGCTCGCGCTGTCTATGGAAATGGCGTCCAAAAACACAAAGGAGATTTCAGGGAAGGGAAACGAAACACAGCAGGTACATGCAGTCAATGATGGAAAAACATTTCCCAGGAGAGGGAAAGGAAAGTTTAAGAGACAGTTCCCAAAACAGGAGAGAAATTTCCAAAAGCAAGGGGATGCCGGTCAACAGTTGTGCTACAGGTGCAAAGGGAAGCATGCGGCCCGGGACTGTAGATTCAAAAATGAAAAGTGTCATGAATGTTCTAAAGTGGGCCATATAGCACGTGCATGCAGGAACAGAGCGGCTGCCCAGGCGCAGTACGTGGAAAAGGAGCCAAATGTGGAGGATGAGTCAGAGCTTTTGGGAGCGTATGCAGTGTACACTACCTCCGCTGGAAGAAAGGGACTCACAGTGGATGTCATTTTGGATGGAAAAGAGATGAACATGCATTTGGACACAGGAGCAGCGGTCTCGCTGTTGTCAGAAGTGAGTTATAGAAAGGCTCTGTCCCACCTTCCACTCAAGAAAACCAACTTGCAGCTGACTACATATTCGGGAGAGCCCATCCCAGTGTTAGGGTGGGCACAGGTAGCAGTGCAATATGGTGAGCAGAAAGAAAGTCTACCCTTAGTAGTGGTAAAGGGGGACCGGCCTGCATTGCTTGGTCGTAACTGGCTAGAGAAGATTAGGTTGAACTGGTCGAGTATCTTTACAGTGAAAAAGGGCTCAGACACAGATCAGGCAGTCAAAGTGGTCTTAGAGCGCCACAAGGGGGTGTTTGCAGAGAGCCCAGCCGTAATAAGAGACTTTAAAGCAGTCATCAGAACAAGCCCAGAGGCGCACCCCATCTTCCAGAAAGCCAGACCAGTGCCGTATGCGCTGAAGGAAAAGGTAGATAAAGAGCTAGATAGGCTAGAACAAACCAATATCGTGTCTAAAGTAGAGAGGAGTCAGTGGGCAAGCCCTGTAGTGATTGTTCCAAAAAGTGATGGATCGGTCAGATTATGCGGTGACTACAAGGTTACCATCAATCAGAGTCTAGAAGAGGAGACGTACCCGTTGCCCAACGCAGAGGACCTGTTCGCGACACTAGCCGGGGAACCTCGTTCACCAAACTGGACCTCTCCCATGCGTACCAGCAGCTGCAGCTGGACGCCGACTCTGAGCAGTATCTGACAATAAACACCCATTGTGGACTGTATCGCTACCACAGACTCAGCTATGGGGTCTCCAGTGCCCCCTCAATATTCCAGTCGGTCATGGATCAGATTCTACAGGGACTCGAACATGTCACCTGTTTCCTGGATGATATTCTCATCACAGCTCGCTCAAAAGAGGAACACCTACAGAGGCTGGAGGAAGTGCTCACACGTCTGGAGAGGTACAATGTGAAGGTGAAACTGTCAAAGTGCAAGTTTTTCCAGAGCAGTGTGGAGTACTTGGGCCATCGGATCGACAGAGAAGGTCTGCATCCGACGGAAGAGAAAGTGGCAGCCATTGTCAAGGCGCCCAACCCCAACAATGTCACCGAATTACGATCCTTCTTGGGCTTACTGAATTATTATGGTAAGTTCTTGCCCAACCTGTCGAGTCTTCTGCAGCCCATGCACAAGCTACTACGAGACAATGAAAAATGGAGCTGGACTGTGGAGTGTGATGCAGCTTTTAAAAAGGCCAAACAGCTGCTTCTGCAAAGTAAAGTACTCGTGCATTACGACACCAACAGGCCATTGAAGCTGGCCTGTGACGCCTCCCCGTATGGCGTGGGAGCGGTGATCTCTCACATAATGGAAAATGGAGAAGAGCAGCCGATAGCGTTCGCCTCAAGGACGCTGTCTGACGCCGAAAAGAACTATGCCCAAATCGAAAAAGAGGCGTTGGCTATCATCTATGGAGTGAAAAAGTTCCATAAATATCTATATGGAAGGAAATTTACACTGATAACGGACCACAAGCCACTGCTGGCTATCCTGGGACCCAAGTCCGCCGTACCAACGCTGGCTGCACTGAGAATGCAGCGCTGGGCCATCATCCTAATGGCCTACAGTTACAGCATCGAATACAGGAGGTCCTCTGATCATTCAAACGCTGATGCGTTATCCCGGCTACCACAACGAGACGCAGACAGAACCGCGGAGGAGGCGAACATCTTCTTCTCAGTCGTACCAGAGCTGCCAGTGTTAGCAAAAGACATTGAGCAAGCCACCAGGAAGGATCCGATACTGAGTAAGGTGTGGAGTTACACGGTGAACGGGTGGCCTAACTATGTGCGAGAGGAGGAACTGACACCCTACTTCATACGCCGCCATGAACTGTCTGCAGAACAGGGCTGTGTACTGTGGGGCCTACGAGTCATCATTCCCCCACGGTACAGAGAAAGGTTACTGGAGGACCTGCACGAAGAACATCCAGGTATGTGTCGAATGAAGGCCCTAGCCCGTGGCCATGTTTGGTGGCCAGGACTAGATGGAGGAATACGGAGCAAAGTCCAAAGCTGCCGGGTCTGTCAAGCAGTACAAAAGTCACCGGCAGTCGCACCTCTCGGATTCATATAGACTTTGCAGAAAAGGACAAACAGTACTTCTTAGTACTGGTGGACAGCCACTCCAAGAGGTTGAAGGTGGCGCACATGACATCGATTACATCAGCCAACACCATCGATGTGCTGCGAGATCTGTTTGCAACCTACGGCTTACCAGAAGAGTGTGTAAGTGACAACGGCCCTCAGCTGACTTCTGCCGAGTTTGCTAGGTTCATGAAAGAGAACGGAGTCAAAAACACACTGGTACCAGCATTTCACCCAGCTTCGAATGGGGCAGCTGAGCGGTCAGTTCAGATTCTCAAACGAGCGCTGCTCAAGCAAGCCCTGGAGGGAGAGAAGGGCACGGTGTCACTGAAGCGTCGGCTGACAGACAAACACCCAGAATAACACCACAACAACAGGTGCAAGGTAGCCCCACTGCAGGCATGTCCACGCAGCGTGCACCAGAGACTGAGGCAGTTCCATCTTCATCGCCTTTAGTCCCCAAGAGTGTGTCAGCACAGCCTGCAGTGCGCAGGAATTCTGAGCGTACTAGAATGGCTCCAAAGAGACTGAATCTGTAACAGAGTAAGACACTGTTGAGTTTCGAGACAGATGTTTTGGGTTTTGAAAAAAAAAAAGTTATTGAAAAGTGGGTTACGATGGGCATTGCATAGTCTTAAGGTTTGAAAGATGGTTAGTATGGGCTATGTTAGATTTGTTTGGGAGCAAACAATCTTAGGGGGAAGGAGTGTAATAGTCTAATACTAGTGCCTGCTAGTTGCTGAATTGTAGAGATGCGTTCTGATTGGCTGAGTGATGTTATGGGTGGTCGTTAGGGTGCATCAAAATACACATTTCCGGAATATTGATTTGCATGGGTGCTAAAAGTGTTACCATCCATGCAAAAACAATAGATACAAAATATTAAAGCGATACGAGGTGATTTAGAGGTGCAACGGTACGTCTGATTTTATGGCATAAGGGGGTAACAGGAACTGTGTCCCTTCACTCTGCCCTGCTCGCACATGGCCTGCTGGTGTGTGTGTGTGTGTGTGTGTGTGTGTGTGTGTGTGTGTGTGTGTGTGAATGTGAGTTATTCACGCACAAGGTTGCAACATTGTTATATTTCAAGCACGGAGACCTGTCTGCTCCTATATTCCCGCACCTCTGTGTGTGTGTGTGTTATTCAACAACAGTGTGTGTGTTGTTGCAATATTGTTACATTTCAAGCCCGGAGACCTGTTTGTTCCAATATTCCCGCACATTTTACCCTCTGTTTTGCGGGAACTATTCTATTTTCACGCACCTGCATAAAAATGGGGGGGGGGGGCTTTGCCTATAAAAAGCTCTGCCTGTGTAGCTCAGTTGCTGAGTCAATTCCCTCAACGCCACCATCACACACCACAGGATCCAGCTCTCACAAGATGGCCTTAGGCCCCTGCCAGAGGAGCCGCACCCTGGTTTTTGGTCTGGGCGCCACTATCACCGATGCAGATGCCATTATCACTGGCGCCAAGCTGCCAAGTGGTCACCAGATCTTGCGGTGCTTGCTGTATAACTGCGACACACAACTGCATGCAAAGCGACCAGGTTTGACTGGAGCCATGTCACGGTTCCAGGCGGCTAAGATTGTTTTGGAGCAGGTGCGTCCATTTTATGGAAAGGCCAACATCCCAATGGGGAGTGATCAGCGAGCATGTGAGAAGATGATAGCCCTCCTCGATGCCAACAACAAGCTGCGGCGCATACCAAAGGAAAGGCGCTCCAGTGAGGCTACTGCTCGACTGGTGGACGCAATGGAGCACAAGCTGGATGCCACGTTCCCGCTGTGGACTCCAAACGCAGAGGAGCTGATCCGTGATGCAGAGGACCTTGCTTTTCTAGCCAGCATGAAGGGCGACAGAGTGGCCACATTTGGAGCATTCGATGTCAAGCTGCAATCCAAGGTTTGCTTTTATTTTTATGTAATTTTATGTTTCTGCTTCTATTTTCTTATTTTAATGTTTTGTGCTTGATCTGTAAAGCACTTTGAGCTGCATTGCATGTCATGGAAGGTGCTATACAAATAAAGTTTATTATTATTATTATCATTATTAAGGTGAAGCGGCGACAGGAGCGTGAAGAAGCGCAGCAGGCCTACCTCACCAAGGAGCAGGAGATGACGGCGATGTCTACCAGCATGGTGGTATTAGAAAGCGAAAGTGATGAGGATGGCAATGCAGATGAAGCAGTTGCTCCACTGGCTGAGAACACACCCATCCGTGAACGCAAGAAGACAGGCACCACAGCATTCATTCCATCTGACATTCTCAGCCGGCCAAGCCTTGTGTCACTGGCTACACGATTGAAGATGACACCAACGCAGCAGGCTGCTTTCACACGCGGCCTGATCGAGGAGTCAGGTGGAAATTCAGAAATGGTCTCCACATCCTACGCGACAGCAGACCGATCACGCCGTCAAGTGCTGAAGACCATCAGTGAGGAACAGCACGAGCAGTGGACACCCCCTCCCATGTGCACCCTGCACTGGGACAGCAAGTTGACACCAATGCTCAACAATGTGCGTCAGTTGGAGGAGCGTCTGACGGTGGTGGTCGGAGATGCGGAGCGGCTAAAACTACTCGGCGTGCCAGCATACATGAAGGGGACTAACGAGGCATGTGGAACGATCATCGCCCGGCTGACATGCAAGCTGCTGCAGGACTGGTGCTGTACCGATCAGGTTGTCAACATGGCATTTGACACCACGGCCTCAAACACCGGCCATCTCACAGCAGCCTGCATTGCCATCCAGAACTCACTGGGTCGACCACTACTCTGGTCCGGTTGCCGGCACCACATCGGAGAGGTGCTCCTCAGCCACATTTTCACTCACCTCAAGGTGGAGGTGTCACGATCGCCAGAGGTGACATTGTTTACACGTCTGCGGGACAACTGGAACCTGTTGCCACTCAAGGGCGGCACATTGTCCTGCTACATTCCTGGGGATGCTGAACCACCATTTCTTGGCAAGTTGCGTGCTGAACTCAATGTTTGCGCTGCAGGACTGCTCAACTACAAGAGGGGTGACTATCGTGAGTTTGTGCAGCTATGTCTAGTGTATCCGAGTGCAGACATTGCAGATCAAACTCCAGTAACCTTGCAACGACCGGGAGCACTGCACAAGGCACGGTGGATGGCCAAGCTGCTCTACACCCTCAAGCTGGCCTTGATGGAGCAGCACATTGCGTTGCTTCCTCAGGGGACCATCACAACACAACAGCAGGTGTTGAAGATTCGGGCGTTTGCCAAGTTCATTACGCACATCTACGCAACATGGTGGATGGCCTGTGACACGGCCGTAGATGCTGGATGGAATGACCTCACACTCTACTGCCACCTGTGTGAATACAAGGCTGTTGACGAGGGCATCGCTGCATCAGCAATTAAGGCTCTGGAGAGGCACCTATGGTACCTGACATGCGAGATGCTGCCCCTGGCACTCTTCAGCACCAAGGTGCCAGTTGGTGAGCGGCGCGCACTTGCAGATGCCATCTTGGAGCACAAGCCGGCTGATCTACCCATGCGAGCCCCACAGCTCCGCTTTGGCACTGGCTTTGGCAAGCCGAAGTTTCCAACCCTCTCGCCGACCACCAGCTTGGCTGACCTCGCCAACCCAGACTGCTGGTTCGGCATGCACCTGCTGCACATTGATCCAACTTTTCTTTCACTGGATGTAGAGGATTGGACTTCCAGTGCAGCATTTCAAACGGGTGCAGTGAATGTACGTGCCATCAATGTGGTGAATGACTGTGCCGAGCGTGGCGTCAAACTGACGTCAGACTTCGTGGCAGCAGCCAGGAGCGAGGAGCACCTGCAAAATGTGCTGCAGGCAGTTGAGCATGACCGCACACAAAATCCAAATCTTCGCCGCAGCAAGCGCAAGCTGGACCAGGAGTAGGACACTATATTGAGACATGTTCGAGGACAGTAACTTGATTTACTTGAATACTGTACTTAAGTACAGACACTGAGGAGTTGTACTTTACTTGAGTATTAGATTTTATGTTGTTCTATTCAAAATAAATGTTCTAAAAATCTATTTCTTGTCGTTTTTGAGATTGCATCGATGTTATTCAGGAAAACACCCAAAAACGCCCATTTTGGTATTTTTCACATGCTGCGTTGGACCTCTAAATCTCAAGTAATTTTCCCAAAACTTTGCACAAATCATTTGTATGTGTGTCATAACAAAATGCCACCCCAGGCAGAATGATATGTTGAGATTTAATTTTAACATTGCAATTTGATGCACCCTAGTGGTCGTACCACCAAGTTCCGTTGTCATGCGAGAATGCAAAGTAGAGAACGAAATATAAACGTATGACTGAAACCTATCTCTCCGCCTGATCATTTATATTAGTAATACCAGTATGTAAAGTAACCAGGATGGACTAGTCGTCAAGCCACAGTGTTCTATCCGGTCTGTTACATCACGGGCACTACGGCGTAACGTGCACACGTCACAGCGGCAAGGTACATATCCTGCTGTAACAAGTGGCCTCAGTGCGGTGTTTGCGATGAGAGGAACATGTTGTTAAAGATGTGACTTTGCCAATATGTTCGCTAGTGTAATAACTGATCTTTTTAGAACCCGAGAGAGGGTGCCAATTTCAAGTAGACTTGTAAACCAAGGTCCTGAGGCGACGCCCTTTCAGACCCCGTTCCTGGATCTTGATGTGAAACTCCTCTGCACGGGAGTTTTGATTGCGCTCTCTGGGATCCTGAACGTGTTTTGGCTATTAGATCAATGGAGAAATCGCCAAAGAAACATTAAGGTTGGTAATCAAAGTTTCATTGTACTTTAATCATTTACAATTCAAACAATTACAGAAGCTGCTCTGTCTTTGTGAAGCCTTAATGACCTCAACATCCATCTGGTATTTCCTTTATAAATTAGGATGAAAACCTTGAAGACATTGATTGGTAAGTTGCTAATGTTTTTTTCAGTGTATCCAACCATGTGTGTGTGTGTGTATGTGTTTGTTTGTGCGTGTGCATGCATGTGTGAGATGTGTGTGTTTATGTGTAAAATGTGTTGTATGATGCATTTCCATTGTACAAGTGTACTAAAATCATCAAAAGTCATTTTATTTTATTGTATCTCAAAAGGGCCCAGCGGGACAGTGTGACAGCCCGGTGCATGCATGCATGCGAGCCATTGGGACTGCATGCGAAGATGCATGTGAGCCATTGGGACTGTCCAGGACAAGACGATCCAGGTTCTGACTCCTATGATCCGGGGGGCTGTGGACAAGACATGGTGTCTGAGATGAGTTCATTTGACACAGCCCCGTCTGTCACGGTTCATTTGACACAGCCCCGTCTGTCACCGGTTCATCGGTCAGACCTCCATTCTCCATGACCAGGACCAGTAGAGGAGACAGCCCCGCTAGCGCCTTATCCACCCCCATGGCGTCTAGTGGTGTGCTGGCAAAGGGACAATCTGAGACGGACACTCCACGATCGCCCGAGGCTCACTGGAGGCAAGGTCTAAAGTTCTCTCTGCGTCGGAGGCCCTTTCGCAAGAAGTGGGAGGGAGTCTATCAAGGGGCGGCCATTTCCACCTCGGACTCTATGGTTAAGAGGGCCCCTGACACAGCTCCATCTGACACAGCTCCATCTGTCAGTCCACCACTTTCCATGACCAGGACCAGTAGAGGAGACAGCCCAACTAGCTATTTATCCACCCCCATGGCATCTAGTGGTGTGGTGGTGAAGGGACAATCTGAGCCGGACGTTCCACGATCACCCGAGCCCCACTGGAGGCGAGGTCCTGAGCTCTCTCTGCATCATAAGCTTTTTTTTTTTTTCTTTCTTTTGGAAGGAGCCTTTTAAAGAGCGGCTACTTCCACCTCCGACTCTCTGATGAAGAGGGCACCTGACACAGCCCCATCTGACCCAGTCCCTTCTGTCACAGTTCCCTCTGTCAGTCCATTACTCTCCATGACCAGGACCAGTAGAGGAGACAGCCCCGCTAGAGCCTTATCCACCCCCATGGCGTCTAGTGGTGTGCTGGTAAAGGGACAATCTGAGCTAAACGTTCCACGATCACCCGAGACCCACTGGAGACGCAATCTGGAGCTCTCTCGGTGTCAGAGGCTCATTCGTAAGAAGTGGGAAGAAGTATGTCAAGGGACGGACACTTGCACTTCGGACTCTCTGATGAAGAGGGAACCTGACACAGCCCTGTCTGTCACAGCTCCATCTGTCAGTCCACCACTCTCCATGACCAGGACCAGTAGAGGACACAGCCCCGCTAGCCACCTATCCACGAACAAGGTGTGTAGTGGTGTGGTGGTAAAGGGACAATCTGAGCTGGACGTTCCACGATCGCCCACGGCCCACTGGAGGCGAGATCTGGAGCTCTCTCTGTGTCAGAGACTCTTTCGCAAGAAGTGGGAAGAAGTCTGTCAAGGGACGGACACTTGCACTTCGGACTCTCTGATGAAGAGGACACCTGACACAGCCCCGTCTGTCACAGGTCCATCTGACCCAGTCCCTTCTATCACAGCTCCATCTGTCAGACCACCATTCGCGATCACCACCCCCATGGCGTCTAGTGGTGTGCTAGTAAAGGGACAATCTGACAGATATACACAATCAAGGACAATCAAGACACAATACATAACAAATAACCCCACAATGACAGACCGACCAACACCGATCTACCCAACCACCCACCTACCAACCACATGTCGAGGCCACTGGGGCAACTCGAGCTCTTGAGATGACATCTGTCCTCACATCCTGGTCCAAACTACCAGAGTTTAGTTCATCAGCACTGTAGACAGGATTCTTCTTCATCATATCCACGTATGTTGTCTTCAGAGCACCATGTGTGGCTTTACCATGCTTGGGTTCCCAGAGGACAAGGTTTGAAGTGATGAGGTCAGGGCGTTCGCTATGGTCAGCTATCCTTATTCTCCACCGATGTATCTGTGTTCATCAGCGGTAGACCAACGTAGAGGTCAACAATGTTCATGTGTTCCATCCACAAGATGTCCTCGGCCGTACAGAGGTAGGTGTAGACTACCCACCTACCTACCTCCATGGTACATCCAAGATGTAGTGTGATTTTTTTTCAGAATTTTATCTCAAAAATTGAATTTTTAAAAATATGTTTAAATCTGTCCTCTGAAACCAACACTTCATACAGAGAAAACTACATTACCCACAATCCAACGCAAGCTCCACGAATCGGAGACATCGCTGTTGGCAACCCTAACCAACCCCCGCTGAGGATTACAATGACTAAATCGATTGATTGGCAACTGACTGAGTACACAGCTGCTGAAGTTAATGTTCAATTATGAAGAAAAGCAAACAAAACCTGTAAAAATTAATAAACATATCTCATCCCACATTTTTCAATCAATTAACACCAAACTTGCTACACTGGATCTTCAGACTGTCATTCACAAACTCATTGACCAGATTGTTGAATTATCAAAATCGAGCTTACAATGCATCAAAATGTTTTAGAAATGTTTTACGATACGAATGTACAAAATGAACATTGGAATGTCAACTTTCTTGTTGTCTTCCTATTCTCTCGCTTATTGCTCCTAAACTTGTCGGAAATTGCCTGGCCCCGCCTCATCGCTGCGTAGCAGCTTTAATTATGTATTGGATTTTGGGGGGGATTTGCAAAACTATACATTTTTGGAAAGGGTATTGTATAAGGAATCAGAAAATGTATGTTTTTGTCCGGATATCTATGTGGTGGCCATCTTGGAATTTACAAAATGGCTGCCGTAAACATTTAAGGTGGAACATTGATTTTAACCGCTAAACCTACATTTCCAGGGTTGACAAATCCAGTAGTGCCAACAAAAATAAGGTAGAATTGTCTAAATGCATTTTTACACTTTTCATTGAGGAGTTAACAGATTATGTCTTACAAGTTCAAAATTTAGCAAGTGTGAACTTTGTAACTCTGTAACCATCTTCAACATCATGACATGTATGTTTAGACCACAGTATGATCACGATTAAGCAACCTTTTTCATTAGACAGTCTCTATACATCATCATAATCATCATCGCTTTCGTGCGTCACAGCTTGAGAATCATGATTGTTCTGGTACTGGCTGATGACTCAGTATGGCCCAATGCAAGTGTAAATCTGACTGTTCTTGCGGAGTGGAGGGCGGAGGCAAGGGCAGAGGATGGACAAAGAGAGGAAGGGCAGAAGAGAGAGCAAGGTGGGCGAGGGAGAAGCTGAGATGATGGAAGAGGGACTTCCGGTCCTTCCTCTTTTAAGGTTACTTATGATCATATACAATGGTTCAGATAAAAACTAGCACTTTTGGGAAAGTCTGTTAATTGCTCTACCACCGTTTTGGTCATACAATGGATGTGGGTGGGCACCGTGAAAAATCATTCAAAAAACAAACTTCCAGAAAACTGCAGGTCTGCTGCAACTCTTGGTTCTTTTAAAACGAGCCTGAAGACTTTTGCAACTGCTTTCTAAGAGGAGTTATGTTTATCTGTATACTGCACTGTAACCTTTATTCCTGTACTCTATTTGTCCTGCTTTTAGTTTTAAATGTCTTGCATTTTGTTTTAATGCTTTTAATGTCTCATGTAAAGCACCTTGAATTGCCCTGTGGCTGAAACGTTCTATACAAATAAACTTGCCTTGCCTATTATGTTGACAATGCACTCCTAGACGGGGAGGGAACATGTCTATGTTCCCCGGGTCCTATGTTCCCCCCAAAAAACCTGGGGAACATAGGATCCGGGGAACATAGAACCCTTTTTGGGGTGGGGGACATAGGACCCGGGGAATATAGGGATGACCCCAACGGGGAAGCACCTCAGGGCGGCCAAACCACAACGAGATGCACATGAAAACCTGCTGGTTTGAACACACAACAAAGATATATTTTTTATTTGCATTAAACCAACAACTCAATAATCAAAAGCCGTAGTGGACTATGGATTTCAAAATCAGCTTTTCGGAATAGCGAACCTTCGGAATAAAGACATTTTGGAATAACGACATGTAACCTCTAGGGCAGGCATCGTCAACTGGCCCCCCAAAGCTTCCCATCCGGCCCTCAGAAGTATTTTGAATATCTAAAATAAATAATCGTCCAATATTGAAGCAACACCAAAAATAGTTGTGATCAAAATAATTTCATTAGGAATGATTTATCGATCCCAAATATGTGGTTTTGACAGTGGGTTCTAAAAAATGTCATATTATTATTAGCCAGTAGCCTAGCCTACATAACCCGATGCAAGAAATTAAGACAGGCTCACTCGCAAAGTTGTGCTTGCTTCCAGTGTTGCCAACTCTTCAGTAAGGGAAGTAGCTATTGGCTGGGGGGGGGGGGGGGGGGGGGGGGGAGAGAGGATACAAACGAACTATTTACATATTTACAAACTTGCTCTTTTTTTGTTGCTGTATAACATTAGCTTTATTTTATTTTATTTTTTACAGTGCAACCCTAGTAGCCTACATCAGCCATGTGATGATGATGGACATGGAACAAACTACTGACTTATTTACAAACTAGTTTTTTTGTTGCTGTATAACATTAGCTTTTTTCTTTTAAACAGCATAGGTCTGTAAACCTAAAGAATAACAGGAAAAAATATAGCCTACATGGCTTAATTAAAACTTAATCTAACGTCACCAGTATCTAGGTAAACAAGCCGTTTCTGACAATATGATTGGTTGTTGCGGGAGGGATCCCAGTGCGTGTGGTGTGTGTGGGCGAGCGTCCTGACTCGTGAGCTGAGCTTGCTTCCTTGTCAACACAATAATTCCCCAAATGACCAGAAAAACTTGCTAGATTTGTCGCTAGTCGCTTTTCATGAAATAAGTCGCCAGGAGGGTCTGGAAAGTCGCTAAATCTAGCGACAAAGTCGCTAAGTTGGCATCACTGCTTGCTTCACTGTTTGAATAGCGGTAGATTGACAAGTCAGTAGCCTATCTTCATGCAAGAATATGGACAACTCATAGGCTCATTTAATTTTACTTTAAACACCACTAATGTAAAAACTGTAACATATACCCACTTCTTTACTCAGAGTTACCCGCGTAGGCTATTTAGTCACCACTACACCCCTGCTAAACAGGGACTTCTGCTGGTCATCTTAGTAAACTGACCAGCGCGGCAACAGCACTTGCTATTTCCAGGCTATTAATTCACACTTTAACTAAATAAAATAGTGTGTACATTAAATCCATCCATATATATATATATTCACGCTACTTGCGTGTTAATTAAACCTTGAAAGATGGCCATTCAATGCAATGGACTTTTATTTTGTAATGTTTGAACACGTTTTTTCGCTTCCCGTGACGCTAGACTGGGCCACGTGACCAACAGACCACGTGATTCCATTTATTAATGTCACCGTTCGAAACAAAATAATGAATATAGTGATGGATAACTGTGGGTACATTCTTCAGTCCCAAAAGGAATAATGATAAAAGGAACGAGCCGAGAACCAAAAAAAAGGCCATTTTGGAAGAGGTGTTTCCATTATTGGTTTAGACACAAAAAACTGAATTATGGTCAATTTACCGTTTATTCGTTTTGAAATTATAATGGAATAAGGAATAATACGATGATACCCTGACCGATTACCTTTATTTCATTTAGCCAATAATGCCTATCCATCTCTATCGAAAACGTGGACAATTAACGACTGCAGCGCTGAGTGACGGACACTATCGGTTGTTATCCGACCAGCCTTTTAGGCGCTCCTATTTAATTCTGAATGTGGGAGTGTATTAATAAGGGGTATCGTTGGGTCTTAAGCAAAAAGAAAATAGCCTAAATCTATTTAAATCTAGTCTACATTTATTTCAATTAGTTGGCCGCCTGGACTAGCCATCAAGTCACAGTGTTCTAGCCG
Organism: Borostomias antarcticus; assembly: GCF_949987555.1. NCBI lineage: Eukaryota > Metazoa > Chordata > Actinopteri > Stomiiformes > Stomiidae > Borostomias > Borostomias antarcticus. The sequence goes on from NC_140258.1 coordinate 3,273,959, forward strand.
GTCTGTGACATCACGGGCACTACGGCGTAACATGCACACGTAACAGCGGCAAGGTACATATCCTGCTGTAACAAGTGGACAAGCCTCAGTGCGGTGTGTGCGATGAGAAGAACATGTTGCTAAAGATGCGACTTTGTCAATATGTTCGCTAGTGGAATAACTTATGTTTTTAGTACCCGAGAGAGGGTTCCGTGTGGACATGTACACCAAGGTCCTGAGGCGACGCCCTTTCAGACAATCCCGTTCCTGGATCTTGATCTGACATTCCTCTGCATGGGAGTTTTGTTCGCTCTCTCTTGAATCGGTTGCGCAGGACGGGCGAAAGCATTTGCCAAGAATGTTTTCGTTAATCAAGAACTAAAGTCGGAGGTTCTAAGACGATCAAATACCGTCGTAGTTCCGACCGTAAACCATGCCGACCGGCGATCCGGCGGCGTCCACACCTACGACCCGCCGGGCAGAGCACTGTCTGTCACCGGTTCATCTGACACAGCACCGTCTGTCACCGGTTCATCTGACACAGCACCGTCTGTCACCGGTTCATCTGACACAGCACCGTCTGTCACCGGTTCGGTTTTGATCCATATGTAGGCTAGTATGTATGCCCTGTGTATTCTGCATAGTAGACATGAGGATTAATTTGCCTTGCAGTGCCTTCCCTTCTCATTTGAGTGTAGACTGTGGTCATTTGTGCCAGTGCGTGTCTGACGAAAAAAAAAATGCATCCGTCTTTTGTGAAACGTTTATTATAGTGAAATGAAACCTGCTCTATGAATCACTCAGCCTGTCTCGAACTTCCACAATGTAGACTATACGTATTGTTACACTAGTTGAGCCTTATATATGATAATTAATGTCTACCGACTCATACAGGCTACTACTATATATATATATATAGGCCTATATATATATATATATATATAAAGTAGTTGTGTTGATAAATATGCATACTATTCATATTCATGTACTGGGCGAAAATGTTTTCTATTTTAATTATGTTAGCTCATCGTAACATTACGCACAGAAATATACTGAAAATAGTGCCAGAAACAAGCCGGCGGTGTGATTGGTTGATTCCGCTGTCACATTTGATGACGTGCAGAGGAGTTCCCGTCCCCTCCCTCCAGATGAAGCGAAAAACAGGAAATACTCCAGTTTTCTGACCTGCGTCAATATTTCTATTTTCAAAGGAGCGTATGCAAAAATCGACAATTGGAAAAACGAGTCCAAATAGTCAAATTTATATTTAACATCAGGTATTGCAACCAATTACGTATTATTCTATTTAGTCACGTCATTGATCAAATTAAACTGATAAACGTTACACGGCACCACTCCAAAACTCCGAAAATTACAGAAGGTCCACCATTCCGAAAATTACCTAAGGTCCGACACTCCGAAAAATTACTTAAAGTCCAGGTTAACCACGTTCAAATTTTTGTTATAAGCTTCACACACCACAGGAAAACATGTAAAAATGTTGCTAAGTATATAAAATAAGGCTTCAAAATCGGCAGCATTCTCTGGTCTGAGACTGTGGGGGCGTGTCTGCTGAAGGCACCGAAGCCACACCAAATTGCGTGGGGAGGGGGTGTGGAGGGAAGAACCTGTCAAATAGTACCGTTCTCTGGTCTGCATATTGTCACACTGGCACGCCGTCTCTTTTGTGGTAGGAAGGCACAGCTTTGTGAAAACAGAGAGGAGTTGAAATGACACTTGTCTAATGAGTCAAACGCACAGATGCTTCCTCCTAACCTACCTCCTGACAAACAACACAGGTAAAACTGTAGCTACTCTATACCAACGCGCCAGTGTTACTGCCCTTAGATGCAAAATACAAAAACAGGCAACGAGGAATGTATGAGTCTGTCCCTATTTTCTCCCTGCCACCTCCGGACCCCAGGCGATCCTGTCGTCCCTTGGGATCAATGGAAAAAGTTGTTTAAAATGTACCTTTTAGTCACTGTCTTGAACAGCGCTGATAGCGCGAAGAAGCGTACACTACCGGAGTTGATAATCGGGACAGACTCATCCACTCTCGTTGGCAATGTTATGTGTGAGAATAACGAGCACTCGGCTTCAACTTTCCCGCAACATATCCAACAGAACTGGAATGTTCAGCCAGTAGCCGCCGAGCACCGCTTCACTGGGAGAGGGTGCGTCTTTCTCCAGCTGGTCTACTTAACCATCCTCCTCGCTCCCGCCTCCCGGTCTCCCGCTGGAGAAATATACTGGAACCATTACCGGTGAACCCATACGCACATCAGGTGCCACAAATATGGCAGGCAGTTTCTGTATAGTTAACGCTTATAGTCATAATATATCATCCGTAACGTTATTTGGTGGGTGGTCGCCTGGTCGGTGCTGCTAGCTATGTTAGCTAGACTAAGGCTATATACACACTCCCATCTGCAACAAGCTACATGGCTAATGTTAGCTATAATTCCTCCTAAGATTACATATAATTCATCATAGCTGACATTACCACATACATGTCAAGACACATTTTGTAGATTAACGTAGCAGTGTATTTTCCTATTGCTTACGTTACCTAGCTAACGTTATAACGTTAATTAGCTATAAGCACACAAGGCAGCGGTGTCGGCACCAAAGGTTGATGCGACAGGAGGAGAATGGAGGCCGGGGAGGGAGATGGTTGGCTCCGCCGAATTCACCAGGACCAGTCGTGAGTCCGTGAAACCCAAAAGCCTGATATTATAATTGCAGAAGCTTTCGGGAGTGAAATGTTTGCTGCAGAGGCGGGCGCTAGCGGTGACAAACTCTGTAACACCATTGCTCTTCAAAAATGCTAACCATTTGCTTCTCATTTCAGCTTTACTCAGGAGTGAAAGAAGGAGACCTTATCATCCCATTCCTGCTGGCATCCAGAAAAGGATGCATTTTCGTTTAGTTTTATGCATAGGCATTGCCAACTAAGAAAAACTAGCTAATTCTAGACTGTTGGTTAAAACTAGCTAATTCTAGACTCAAGATTGAGGAGGAGAACCGAAGATTCAAATCCATTCTAGCTTTATATAGTGTTAGGGTGGGGATATGCTAAGAACACCGCTCTACGTCATCCGGTACCGTTTTAAGCCCGCCCAGAAAATCCAGAAATCAAAACTGGTCAAAAACACAAAACTGGTCTAACTTCACAATTCAGTACTACACATGGTTCATCCCATTTTCACATGTTATCAGCAATGCATCACTAACACATAGAATGTGTTTTCAAGCAAATCTCTGATTTTGGTTAACTGGGACTTTAAGCTCTGCCATTCCGAAATTATGATTTTCAAGGCCATGTCAGCTATGTGATACCAATTACTGTATGTCTACATGATTTGGGGCGGGACATTACACTCCATTTCCAGCTTTGTATTCCATGCGAGTGGGGTAATAGGCCTATTTGAGCATAGTAAGCAGTCTGCACAGTGATGCCAATTTAGCGACTTTGTCGCTAGATTTCCCCCCTGGCGACTTATTTCATGAAAAGCCACTAGCGACAAATCTAGCTACTTTTTCTGGTCATTTGGGGAATTATTGTGTTGACAAGGAAGCAAGCTCAGCTCACTCATTCTATTAATACAGCCATGCTCACGAGTCACGACGAGAGAACCTTTTTTTTTTTTTGCTGCCTTCACGCCCTCTCTCCCTCGCTCGCCCACACACACACCACACGCGCTGGGATCCCTCTCGCAACAACCAATCATGTTGTCAGAAACGGCTAGTTTACCTAGATACTGGTGACGTTAGGTAAAGTTTTAATTAAGCCATGTAGGCTATATTTTTTCCCGTAATTCTTTAGGTTTACAGACCTAAGTTGTTTAAAAGAAAAAGGCAAATGTACAGCAACAAAAAAAAAAAATGTTGTAAATATGTCTATAGTTTGATTGTTTGTTCCATGCCCATCATCATCACATGGCTGATGTAGGCTACTAGGGTTGCACTGTAAAAAAAGAAAAAAAAGAAAGAAAAAAAGCTAATGTTATACAGCAACAACAAAAAACAAGTTTGTAAATATAACCCCCCCCCCCCCCCCTCAGTTTTCGGAGTGGCAGACCTATTTTAATTTTCAGAATAGTGGACCCTTTCCAATAAAGAGAAAGGGCTGCCATTCCGATGAATTGAGGTCAATCATCGGAATGGGGAACCTTCAGAAAGGCAGTTGGTTCCCGTGCTCAGTTAGCTATTTTAGCCAGCAGATGTGCTCATTTAGCTACTTTAGCTATGATATCTAAGTAAAGAGAACTGTTTCTAGCTTGAAAACAAACTTCAAAACACAACAACTGTACATAAGTGTAACACTCAACTGTGCTCGGTAATCTTATAAACAAAATACTTACTGATATTGCTGTAGGTCAGATGATCTCTCTCCGCAGACCACACTGAGTATTCAGACTTTGTATGCGACTGTCCTGTTTGTTAGTGTAACCCCTCTTATTCGGCAGACCATGCAGACAACAAGCTCCAGGTTCACAGGCCGCCGACTTTATTTTAGATATCCGAGGCAAAACAATGCAAACAGTTTTGCGGTTGGCTCACAATCCTCAGACAACTCAGCTCCAGCCATTACCCGTCACTGTCATATCAGAAGGGCCAAGGTCTTGTGTGATCGTATAGTTTTCTCTTAAGACCAAGCCCCCAGGATTCGAAATCTAAAGTGAAGCCCTATTGAACCGCGCCATCTTGGCTAAATTTGTAGTCATTTGGCTATTTCCGGTGACTTTTGTACTTGCGCAGTTGTGCTTTTCTGTCCTAGGCGCGTCCACGAACAAGTTCTGTGAAATGCAATGAAATGAAAACCGGCTTGCATATTAACCTGTTTTTGTCAAATATATCCATTGGAGACATTATTTTTTATCCAGGCATCTTAGTTTAAACAGGTTAATTATATCTGAACATGTTTTGTTTGCTAGTAGAAGGTTTCATTCCATTCGCGATAACGTTATTGCAGCCAGGCTAAATTCCTCCAGGGAGCCAGTGACAGGCGAGTTGAAAAGCTTCACTCCCCGCCAGCTGAGTTCGTGGCTGCTATTTCACATTCACACTTGTCGCCATGCCTACAGTTTTAACAGCTCATACACATATTATACATCAAAATGTTCACACAGCTGTGCTGATTTTTACAATGTAAGTATCTAAGCTGTGTGACTTACCGTTTTTGAGGTATGACGATTTGTTCGGCAACTGCGCTCCCCATTTAAAAATATGGTGCCGCACTAACTTTTGAGCTGCTAATTTTGCATTTTTACCCTTTTTATAACTTGTCGCCATGCCTAGAGTGTTATACGGACATATTATACATAGAAATGGATTCCTATGGTATCAATATATAAGTTGTAACATTTATAGTTTTCGCGATAGAGCTGTCTGAAGCGGACCATGTTTAGGATCAGAGTGTCAGTTGGGATTAGAGTGTTGGCAGCTGTTGCTTTTTTTGAATTTGTGTGCATGTGCAGCCTCTCTTATATGTACAGGCACCCTATTATTACTAATGCAGTAGCACAGAACTCAGCCAAAGTGGAATAGAGACACATGATCTTCACTGGTGGGGGCCGGAGGGTAGCCCGGCGAGGAGTACACCGTCCCTGACTAGCTATGGCCACACCACTATTCACGCCACAGAACCCACTTTTCAGCCCATGAGTGGGCTAGAGACACACAGTCTTCAATGGTTGATGCATGGAAATTGCCCGGAGGTCAGTGTACTGTCCCCAACTAGCTGTGACCCAAGGGGACGGAGCCTAACCAGCACGCCACTATCCACGCCACGGGCCCCACAACTCAGCCCCTGAGTGGGTTAGAGACACACGGTCTTCACCGGTGGAGTCAGGTAGGTTGACCGGAGAGGGGTACACTGTCCCCGACTGGCTGTGACCCAAGGGGGCAGAGCCTAACCACCACGCCACTATCCACACCACGGGCTCCACAACTCAGTCCCTGAATGGGCTAGAGACACATGGTCTTCACCGGTGTGGGCGGGTAGGTGGCCCAGAGAGGGGTACACTGTCCCCGACCAGCTCTGACCTGAGGGGGCGGAGTCTCATCACTACGCCACTGTCCACGCCACGGACCCCACAATTCAGCCCCTGAGTGGGCTAGAGACGCACGGTCTTCGACGGTGGGTGCATGGAGATTGCCCGGTCCGTAGTAGTTCTAGCAGTATCTGTTAGATACAGCTGCAGCAGCTAGCCCACCTCACATTTTCTCCAGGAAATGTACTTTCTAGTTATTATTTTTTTCATTTTCAGTATTAATTGCACCTCCCATTTGATCCAATGCATTGTAGTTGTTGTTGCTTGGCAACCCTTTTGTTAGGGGAACTATATAGCCTACTAACATCTGTTAACTATGTAGCACTAGCTACGTTTTGAGTGCCAGATACAATGTTTTGCCATAAAATGTTGCCTACTTGAAAAGACACTCAAACACTGACACAGTCTGACACCGCACCACACATAGTAAATTACACACGCCACAAACAATTCTACCGAGCGCACCATACACCCCCGCATTCCCCTTTTTGGATTCTCCCATTAAATAAGCCTGAGGGCTTATTGTCTCTGTTTTTGCCTCTTTGGGTTTCTCTGGTCGTGGTTTGTAACGTGTTATATCAGTAGGACCCCACTCATCCGAACTTAAGAGATCCGAACCTCCCGGTCTACCGGACAGGCTTAAAAAACGTTTTTTTTTTCGAGCCTGCTATCTGGTTACTGGTGGGATTTTCATTACAGTATTGTAGGCCTACTTGCATTTAAATCTGTCATAATAAACACATACTGTATCCTGCTGTGAATAAAAACAGAACTGTAGACCTACATGTTGCCTGTAGGCTGTAGCCTACTGTCACGTGTAATTTCTTTGTTACTTTAATGCCGAGTGCAAAACGCAAACGAGTCTGCTGCGCGAGAGCTGCATTCCTTGGTAGCCAGAAAGCGCGTCAGCAACCTGAAGCAGAGGAGCATCGAGTCATTATTCGTTCCCAGTTAATGGACTTCAGGAACACAGACGTGTTGTGGGCATGTACATTAGCCTACTGTATTTGTTAAATAATAGCCTACAGCCTAGGCCACGTTAGCCTACATCGGTTGTTTAGGTTGCAATAGCCTAAGACACGACAACTTGTCTGTCATTTCATTTATTTATTATCATTTGCTCTAATTGTTCTAATGTTGGGTTGTTTTGTTGTTTTGCTAGCTGGTCGGGGACAGTGTACCCCTCTCTGGGCCACCTACCCGCCCACACCGGTGAAGACCATGTGTCTCTAGCCCATTCAGGGACTGAGTTGTGGAGCCCGTGGTGTCGATAGTGGCGTGGTGGTTAGGCTCTGCCCCCTTGGGTCACAGCCAGTCGGGGACAGTGTACCCCTCTCCGGTCAACCTACCTGACTCCACCGGTGAAGACCGTGTGTCTCTTACCCACTCAGGGGCTGAGTTGTGGGGCCCGTGGCGTGGATAGTGGCGTGCTGGTTAGGCTCCGTCCCCTTGGGTCACAGCTAGTTGGGGCAATTTCCATGCATCAACCATTGAAGACTGTGTGTCTCTAGCCCACTCATGGGCTGAAAAGTGGGTTCTGTGGCGTGAATAGTGGTGTGGTCATAGCTAGTCAGGGACGGTGTACTCCTCGCCGGGCTACCCTCCGGCCCCCACCAGTGAAGATCATGTGTCTCTATTCCACTTTGGCTGAGTTCTGTGCTACTGCATTAGTAATAATAGGGTGCCTGTACATATAAGAGAGGCTGCACATGCACACAAATTCAAAAAAAAGCAAAGCTGCCAACACTCTAATCCCAACTGACACTCTGATCCTAAACATGGTCCGCTTCAGACAGCTCTAGCGCGAAAACTATAAATGTTACAACTTATATATTGATACCATAGGAATCCTGAGAATGTGCAGAACATTTCTTTGTATAATATGTCCGTATAACACTGTAGGCATGGCGACAAGTTAGAAAAAGGGTAAAAATGCAAAATTAGCAGCTCAAAAGTTAGTGCGGCACCATATGTTTAAATGGGGAGCGCAGTTGCCGAACAAATCGTCATACCTCAAAAACGGTAAATCACACAGCTTAGATACTTGCATTGTACGAATCAGCACAGCTGTGTGAACATTTTGATGTATAATATGTGTATGAGCTGTTAAAACTGTAGGCATGGCGACAAGTGTGAATGTGAAATAGCAGCCACGAACTCAGCGGGTTATCCGAGATGCGGTAGCCGCGGCCAAAGCTCCTGCTGGCGGGGAGTGAAGCTCTTCAACTCGCCGGTCACTGGCTCCCTGGAGGAATTTAGCCTGGCTGCAATAACGTTATCGCGAATGGAATGAATACCTTCTACTAGCAAACAAAACATGTTCAGATATAATTAACCTGTTAAAACTAAGATGCCTGGATAAAAAATAATGTCTCCAATGGATATTTTTGACAAAAACAGGTTAATATGCAAGCCGGTTTTCATTTCATTGCATTTCACAGAACTTGTTCGTGGACGCGCGTAGGACAGAAAAGCACAACTGCGCAAGTACAAGTCACCGGAAATAGCCAAATGACTACAAATTTAGCCAAGATGGCGCGGTTCAATAGGGCTTCACTTTAGATTTCGAATCCTGGGGGCTTGGTCTGAAGAGAACTATACGATCACACAAGCCGTTGGCCCTTCTGATATGACAGTGACGGGTAATGGCTGGAGCTGAGTTGTCTGAGGATTGTGAGCCAACCGCAAAACTGTTTGCATTGTTTTGCCTCAGATATCTAAAATAAAGTCGGCGGCCTGTGAACCTGGAGCTTGTTGTCTGCCGAATAAGAGGGGTACACTAACAAACAGGACAGTCACATACAAAGTCTGAATACTCTGTGTGGTCTGCGGAGAAAGAGATCATCTGACCTACAGCAATATCGGTAAGTATTTCGTTTATAAGATTACCGAGCACAGTTGAGTGTTACACTTATATGTACAGTTGTTGTGTTTTGAAGTTTGTTTTCAAGCTAGAAACTGTTTTCTTTACTTAGATATCATAGCTAAAGTAGCTAAATGAGCACATCTGCTGAGCACGGGAACCAACTGCCTTTCTGAAGGTTCCCCATTCCGATGATTGACCTCCATTCATCGGAATGGCGGCCCCTTCTCTTTTTTGGAAAGGGTCTGCTACTCCGAAAACAAGACCTCAATTCATCGGAATGGCAGCCCTTTCTCTTTATCGGAAAGGGTCCACTATTCTGTAAAATTAAAATAGGTCTGCCACTCCGAAAACTGAGGGGGGGGGGGGGGGTTATATTTACAAACTTGTTTTTTTGTTGTTGCTGTATAACATTAGCTTTTATTCTTTCTTTTTTTTACAGTGCAACCCTAGTAGCCTACATCAGCCATGTGATGATGATGGGCATGGAACAAACAATCAAACTATAGACTTATTTACAAACTTGGTTTTTTGTTGCTGTACATTAGCTTTTTTCTTTTAAACAACGTTGGTCTGTAAACCTTAAGAATAACGGAAAAAATATAGCCTACATGGCTTAATTAAAACTTAACCTAACGTCACCAGTATCTAGGTAAACTAGCCGTTTCTGACAACATGATTGGTTGTTGCGAGAGGGATCCCAGCGCGTGTGGTGTGTGTGTGGGCGAGCGAGGGAGAGAGGACGTGAAGGCAGCAAAAAAAAAAAAAAGTTCTCTCGGCGAGCATGGATGTATTAATAGAATGAGTGAGCTGAGCTTGCTTCCTTGTCAACACAATAATTCCAAAAATAACCAGAAAAAGTAGCTAGATTTGTCACTAGTCGCTTTTCATGAAATAAGTCGCCAGGGGGGTCTGGAAAGTTGCTAAATCTAGCGACAAAGTCGCTAAGTTGGCATCACTGTGCAGACTGCTTACTATGCTCAAATATGGAGTGTAATGTCCCGCCCCAAATCATGTAGACATATACAGTAATTGGTATAGCTGACATATGGCCTTGAAAATCATAATTTCGGAATGGCAGAGCTTAAGTAATTTTTCGGAGTGTTGGACCCATGGATGTATTAATAGAACTGGATACAGTCACTCCATTCACTGACCGCTATCAACAATGAAGCCCTATTGAACCGCGCCATCTTGGCAAATTTGTAGTCATTTGACTATTTCCGGTGACTTTTGTACTTGCGCAGTTGTGCTTTTCTGGTCTTCCGGTGACTTTTGTACTTGCGCAGTTGAGCTTTTCTGTCCGACGCGCGTCCACGAAAAAGTTCACTTTTATGTGAAATGTAGACGCACGTTCCCGGCTCTCTCCGCTTTGATTTAGCAATGAAAACTGGCTTGCATATTAACCTGTTTTTGTCAAATATATCCATTGGAGAAATTATTTTTTCATCCAGGCATCTTAGTTTTAACAGGTTAAATATAACTGAACATTTTTTGTTTGCTAGTAGATGGTATTCATTCCGTTCGCGATAACGTTATTGCAGCCTGGCTAAATTCCTCCAGGGAGCCAGTGACCGGCGAGTTGAAGAGCTTCACTCCCCGCCAGCAGGAGCTTTGGCCGCGGCTACCGCATCTCGGATAACCCGCTGAGTTCGTGGCTGCTATTTCACATTCGCCCTTGATCAATCCCAATACCGATCCATGAATCAATCGTTCAGATCAGATCGGCAGTGCTGCATGCATGTTACAACATCATTGTTAGCTTTATTAACATAACCATAGCCTACATTTATCTCTCTAACGTTAGGCTATCCATCTTACACCAGTCGGCCATTCGATAGCTAGAAGCGGTGCCAACGTTGACTGAAAACACCCAAACTCAGTGTATCGTTTCATCTTCATGCTACACATCAACTCCTTTCCATTGTATGTGAATAAATTCCTGTTATTCTAAAAATATCCCATTTCTGTCCATTCCTGGAAAAGGCTTATAATTGCTATCAAATGATCACTCCAGTTTATCACCGTATCCCACTACCATTTCAACTATGCACAGGAGGTTGTCTTGTGGTCATTTTCATAAAAAAAATGATTAGCCTGATCAGTTTGTTGTATGTATTAAGCCCTTTTTGAGCGGTGTGCTTTGACTACTCTCCTTTTTTGTGGTCATTTTCATTAACACATTTGATTAAACAGTCAATGGTATTAAAAGACTATCGAAGCCCAAAAGTATAAAAGATCCATCACACTCGGAGCTATTCTCTTCAATTGGTATCGACAAGCGAATAATCAAAGCCGGAATGGCGCATGGCGGAGGATTTTCAATCGACATTGACAAGGTGCTCAACAGAGCCTCTGGGTCCAATATTGGACCAGTAGGGGGTCGAGGGATTCAGTTCGTCCCGGTGTATGTACTTCACTCTGCTCCGACTGCCGCAGAGATAAAGTTTCTAAACCTTGCCTGGCTGCGGATCCTTCAGGACCCCAAGCCACCTACAAAGGCTGTGAGCTTTATCACTGAACTCACCTGCTCAGCGTATTTCGATTGTCCAGGTGACATTTTTGCTTCCATAAAAGAGATCGTCACACCTGGTGCAACCATGACCCCGGTGGAACTCAACAGAATCGGAACCTTCTGCATCCGCGGAAACCCAACCGCAGAGGCATCAATGAGCGCCTACTTTAGGCAGGGTTGTATGGAGATAATCAACCAAAAAACGTTGATGGCAGAGGTGACTTGTGAGGATGGGCTCTCTATGTGGCAGTTAGCCCTTATTGAGCTCTGTCTTGTCTCCGGACACTTGTTCACCGGCAACCCTTCTTACTTTCGGTGGTTCACAAAGAGACTGGCAGGTATGAGTCTACCAACAAAGATTAGTCTTGGATTGACTGCAGAGTTCCTTTCTATGCTGGTTATTCCAGGTGGCTCTCTTGCGATAGTTCGAGCGATGATTATTCAGGTGATGATCGCAACTATCAACACCCCCTCTACTGGGATACCACTGGTTGATGGGATAAGGACTGCCTCAACCTATGTAGAGTGGTCCGGAATGGCCTGGACCTTTTTGGCCCTGACACAGGTTATGAAGAATGCACATCCGATTCTGCTGGTCTCCTCAGTGCGGCGTGAGGCCATCGCACTCTCTTACCTCATTCGGGGCATCGGGTCGGATCTCTCCCGCCTTCCCTTTGAGAGGATCCTGGGACTTTCTCAAATGGCTGGGTTAAATGCTGGAAGTTATCCGACACTATCCAGTGCTGCTTACGGGGTAGCCACAGCCACATTCGAGAACTTCAGCGGGTTCAAAGGAACAATTTATTCGCAAAAGATCTACAAGGCTGCTCAGATCCTTACCCAGATCATCATTGCAAATGATGGAAGTTTACCTGACCCATTGACTGGGCTATCAGGAAGTCAAATGAAGGAGACTGCGGCACACCTCACCAGGGCACTGCAGGATGCAAACACCGCAACAGACATGACCGTAATTGGAGTAGTCTGATACCAACAGGACACTGAATGACCACAATGCATTTACCTCATGTTGCCCGGCAGCAACCACTCAGGAAAACACCGCAACAACAGACCTCCTTGGGAAGAACCTGAAGGACCTCCAGAGAGAGCACACCTCCAGACAAACTTCCACATTGAATCGAACATAAGCACAGCCCATGTTGCCCGGCAGCAACCACTCAGGAAAACACCGCAACAACAGACCTCCTTGGGAAGAACCTCCAGAGAGAGCACACCTCCAGACAAACTTCCACATTGAATCGAACATAAGCACAGCCCATTGGGCGACCGTTTGAATGCAAATGTTTTATACATGTGATTTTTATTGATATATGTTAACGAAACAAAATGTAAATGCAGACCTGCATGTTTCTTTTAAGAACAACCCTTTTAATTTGTTTACCTGATTTTGCAGTGCCTACCCTTACAACTTTGAAGACGGGGGTACTAACAACAACAAAAACAAAAAAACTATCTGCACTGGCCTATGAACGGCTAAAGATTCCCCAGGCAGAACTGGTTGATGCTGCTAGGGAAAGGGATATCTGGGGCTCCCTGCTGGAACTGCTGCCTCCGCGACCCGACCCCGGATAAGCGGATGACGATGGATGGTATTAAAAGACTTTAGCCGGGACCCCGTTGTTGTTAGAATTAATAGGCTACCTTTATTTGTGGTACTTGAACTTGTGTCTGCGTTGCTGGCTTGCCATCATGGATGTATTAATAGCTTATAGCTTGCCATACTCACCAACCTTGGGACCTCAGAAATAGGGAGCATTTCCAAACCAAATTGCGGGGGGGGGGGGGGGGGCATTAAAAGCATTACAAATTAGACAATAAAAGCATTAAAACTAAATGTGAACATTATATTAATATTATATTAACATTATATTAATATATATATATGTTTGTGTGTATGGAGCAATTGTTTTTAATGTCCGACTTTTGTCTGTCCTGTTCAGTAAATGTGCATCTGTCCTAATTTATTGTAGCCTATCTACTACACAACCTAGTTCAAATGTATGAATCTCCCGCGGAAGTCAGGAGGGTTGGCAAGTAGGCTATGGTCACTGCTCCCCAGTAAAATTGAATAATTGAGGGGTTACTTACAGTACAAAAAAAGTACAGCATTTGTAGAACTCGGATGATACTACATAAATTGCCATGCAAAGCCAGAGACTGTTGCTTGTAGACGACAAGACTGCTGTAACCATTCAAGTGTGGAGGCTACACTGCATTGAAGGTGGGTTGGCTTACTTGACAGTGCACACAGAAAACAGACACCACAAAAAAGGGCTTAAAGCAGGTCCAAAACAGCAGCAGGTCTGGTTGAGGTGTGAACTGGTCTCCTAAAAATGGCTTGAGCTGTGAGGATAAGAGGAGGCACACTGTAATTTGCACAGACAGCTTCAGTGGTAGTTTTAAAGTATTTATTTATAATAATAAAACGGATGATAATAAAAATATAATAAATAAAAAAACAATAATGTGGGACGCATGGCCATGGAGCACATGTCTGTCATACACTGGGACAGCTACATCCACAATATGTAAAATGAGAGCACAGAACAGACCCACTGAGTGGTTTGGCTGGGGAGGATGAGAAGAGGGAGAGGAGGAGGGGGTGGGAAAGGGATGAGGAAGAACAGTGAAATAAATGAACAATGTGATGGCAACAAATATGTCTTGGTACAAAAATGTACTTAGCCTATGTATACTAAACTAACAAAAAAAAGAGCAACAGCAGTATGTTCATCATCACATAAAAGTAACACACTGATTTATTTGAGCTGTTCTTATTAAAAAAGAATGCTTTGTCAGTTGAAGTTGCAATCCAGAGGAGGTGTAGGCCAAAGCAACTTCACCCACTCTGGATTGTTGCTTCAAGGGACCGCAAGATGTTTCTTAAAAAAAGGTCATTTCCCAAAGTGGATAAATGACATGTTTGGGTGTTTTCAGTCAACGTTGGCGTTGACCGCTTCTAGCTATCGAATGGCCGACTGGTGTAAGATGGATAGCCTAACGTTAGAGAGATAAATGTAGGCTATGGTTATGTTAATAAAGCTAACAATGATGTTGTAACATGCATGCAGCACTGCCGATCTGATCTGAACGATTGATTCATTATTACCATGGATCGGTATTGGGATTGATCAAGGGCGAATGTGAAATAGCAGCCACGAACTCAGCGGGTTATCCGAGATGCGGTAGCAGCGGCCAAAGCTCCTGCTGGCAGGGAGTGAAGCTCTTCAACTCGCCGGTCACTGGCTCCCTGGAGGAATTTAGCCTGGCTGCAATAACGTTATCGCGAACGGAATGAATACCATCTACTAGCAAACAAAACATGTTCAGTTATATTTAACCTGTTAAAACTAAGATGCCTGGATGAAAAAATAATTTGCTGATTTTGAAATCCATAGTCGACTACGGCTTTTGATTATTGAGTTGTTGCTTTAATGCAAATAAAAAAGATATCTTTGTTACAACAAGTGTGTTCAAACCAGCAGATTTTCATGTGCATCTCATTGTGGTTTGGCCGCCCTGAGGTGCTTCCCCGTCGGGGTCATCCCTATATTCCCCGGGTCCTATGTTCCCCCCCCCCAAAAAAGGGTTTTATGTTCCCCGGATCCTATGTTCCCCGCGAAACGCAAAAGATAAATGTGATTACGCCTGATTTAATGCCAAAATAATATGCGCACATTTTTTTCACATGAAGTTTCAAAAATGTTGCATAAACTTGACATGGATCAGACGTAGCCTAGCCTATGTGATGTGCAACGTGTATCGCCTCAGTAGGCCGAGTGTGCCATTTCTTGTTTTCTTACACAATGCAATGATTATGCAATGGAATATGCGGGGTTGAATGTTTTAGTTCTTCTCTTTTTTTTATTCTTTTTTTATTTTCTGAAGTTAGCCTATCACCAAATTAGATAACTGTTTATATTTTTCCGTAGGCCTATGTGTGTGATGGCCTATTTATTAAACTTCAAGTGTATAGTGGTTGAGTGAGTATCATTTCTACTGCGAGCGGATCCTCTATCCAGAGATTTTTCCCCCCCAACGGATTTGCGCCTCTCATGAGCCATATCCCAACTCACAGCAGGATGGGTTTGGACTGGGACACTGTCAACTTCACGAAGGCATCAAGCAGCTTCTCCATTCATTGACATAAAACCAATAGTAGGCTAGCCTTACAATCTAGAATAGCCTACATTATAGTCGGAGCTGCTTGGGGTAGCCTACTGAGGCGATATGCATTGCGCATCACAGGCTAGGCTACGTCTGATCCATGTCAAGTTAATATGCAACAGTTTTTAAACTTGATGTGAAATAATGCGCGCATGAAATCATGCAAGCCTCGCATATTTTGCACGGAATTCTGTGAATATTGTGGTGAAAATGCAACCTTTCTAAAATAGGTGCATAATCTCCCCCTTTTGGCATTAACATGCGATGGCATAATCATGTTTTTCTTTAGCGTTTCGGGGACCCGGGGAACATATGACCCTTTTTCGGGGGGAACATAGAACCCTTTTTTGGGGGGAACATAGAAACCGAGGACATAGGACCCGGGGAACATAGAACCCTTCTTGGGGGGGGGGGGGGCATAGGACCCTGGGAACATAGACATGTCCCCTCCCCGTCTAGGAGCGCATTGTCAACATAATAGGCAAGGCAAGTTTATTTATATAGCACATTTCAGCCACAGGGCAATTCAAGGTGCTTTACATGAGACATTAAAAGCATTAAAACAAAATGCAAGACATTAGACATTTAAAACTAAAAGCAGGACAAATAGAGTACAGGAATAAAGGTTACAGTGCAGTATACAGATAAACATAACTCCTCTTAGAAAGCAGTGGCAAAAAGAAAAGTCTTCCGGCTCGTTTTAAAAGAACCAAGAGTTGCAGCAGACCTGCAGTTTTCTGGAAGTTTGTTTTTTTAATGATTTTTCACGGTGCCCACCCACATCCATTGTATGACCAAAACGGTGGTAGAGCAATTAACAGACTTTCTCAAAAGTGCTAGTTTTGATCTGAACCATTGTATATGATCATAAGTAACCTTAAAAGAGGAAGGACCGGAAGTCCCTCTTCCATCATCTCAGCTTCTCCCTCGCCCACCTTGCTCTCTCTTCTGCCCTTTCTCTCTTTGTCCATCCTCTGCCCTTGCCTCCGCCCTCCACTCCGCAAGAACAGTCAGATTTACACTTGCATTGGGCCATACTGAGTCATCAGCCAGTACCAGAACAATCATGATTCTCAAGCTGTGACGCACGAAAGCGATGATGATTATGATGATGTATAGAGACTGTCTAATGAAAAAGGTTGCTTAATCGTGATCATACTGTGGTCTAAACATACATGTCATGATGTTGAAGATGGTTACAGAAACATCCAAAGTTCACACTTGCTAAATTTTGAACTCGTAAGACATAATCTGTTAACTCCTCAATGAAAAGTGTAAAAATGCATTTAGACAATTCTACCTTATTTTTGTTGGCACTATTGGATTTTTCAACCCTGGAAATGTAGGTTTAGCGGTTAAAATCAATGTTCCACCTTAAATGTTTACGGCAGCCATTTTGTAAATTCCAAGATGGCCACCACATAGATATCCGGACAAAAACATACATTTTCTGATTCCTTATACAATACCCTTTCCAAAAATGTATAGTTTTGCAAATCCCCCCCAAAATCCAATACATAATTAAAGCTGCTACGCAGCGATGAGGCGGAGCCAGGCAATTTCCGACAAGTTTAGGAGCAATAAGCGAGAGAATAGGAAGACAACAAGAAAGTTAAAACATTTCTAAAACATTTTGATGCATTGTAAGCTCGATTTTGATAATTCAACAATCTGGTCAATGAGTTTGTGAATGACAGTCTGAAGATCCAGTGTAGCAAGTTTGGTGTTAATTGATTGAAAAATGTGGGATGAGATATGTTTATTAATTTTTACAGGTTTTGTTTGCTTTTCTTCATAATTGAACATTAACTTCAGCAGCTGTGTACTCAGTCAGTTGCCAATCAATCGATTTAGTCATTGTAATCCTCAGCGGGTGTTGGTTAGGGTTGCCAACAGCGATGTCTCCGATTCGTGGAGCTTGCGTTGGATTGTGGGTAATGTAGTTTTCTCTGTATGAAGTGTTGGTTTCAGAGGACAGATTTAAACATATTTTTAAAAATTCAATTTTTGAGATAAAATTCTGAAAAAAATCACACTACATCTTGGATGTACCATGGAGGTAGGTAGGTGTTAGCACAGAGGGAGGGGAGGCCACAGCCGCTTCGTGGAAGTGGTACGGGGCCTTGGACGAGGCGATGGGGGCCACCCATGCGGTTACACCGGTGGTCCTCATCTCCTCGTCCGCCCCATGCCCTCCACCGGCTGTGGCCTCCCCTTCCGTGGTGCTGACCCAACCGAGAGAAAGCCAGGTGACGGCAGAGAGCAGCGGTGAGGCGAGGCCAGGGAGAGGACAGAAGAGGAGGAGAGAGAGTGAGCTGGAGCAGTTGCTGGAGATGCTGGAGAGGGAGAAGAAAGAGGAAGAAAAGAAGGATAGGGAGAGAGCGAGACTGGACAGACAGAGGCAAGAGGAGAAGGAGGCTGGACATAGAGAGGAGTGGAGGGCAGAGAAGGAGAGGATGGAAAAGGAGAGGGCAGAATGGATGAGAGAGAAGGCAGAATGGGGGAGAGAGAGGGTGCAGATGAAGGCAGAATGGGCGAGAGAGAAAGAAGGTATGAAGGCTGAGTGGAGGGAGGAAAGAGGATTGTTCAAGGAGAGGGAGGAGCGGTTAATGTTGCTCCTGGAAGCCACCGTGAAGAAGTAGTTTATTTTTCATTAAATGTTTTTTTTCTTATATTGGTCTGTGTCTCATTCCTTGTAATGTATTCCCAGTCAAAGGAGAACAAATGTCACTATACCTAAAACCAGTCATGCATCACTGTTTTTCAAATGTGTTTGACTAACGACTACTTGATAAGGGAGTTACATGTCCAAAGCTCTCTGCACGTTGAGTGTTTAGACCTTCCAAGTTACATGACGTATGTCCTCAATGTGTAGATATTACACTTTTTGTTGAAATTGTATACATCAAGAAGTAACCTTTACATGTATAATGTAAGTAGCACAACATTTCAACATTTCTTGGATATTTTTATTACACAATGGTCTTCAAATATACTTTTGACTTGTTTATATTTGGTCAGATCATTAGCTTCCCTCGCAAAAGGTACTGACAGGAGACGCGACGAGAACGCTGATCTGTTGTCTCCCAAAAAAATTAAAAGAACTGTTAACTATGTACAGTGCAAAATGAAACACAGACATTTAAATACAAATACATTTAAACAAATGTCTCAAGGCAGTCTATGAGGAACTGATTGATGTTTAAAGCCTCAAGGCAGTCTATAAGGAACTGATTGATGTTTAAAACCTCAAGGCTGTCTATAAGGAACTGATTGTTTAAAGCCTCAAGGCTGTCTATAAGGAACTGATTGTTTAAAGCCTCAAGGCTGTCTATAAGGAACTGATTGTTTAAAACCTCAAGGCAGTCTATGAGGAACTGATTGAAGTTTAAAGCCTCAAGGCTGCCTATAAGGAACAAGGCAAAGCAAACTCATTAACTGACTGACTGACTGACTATTTATGGCAGGATGGGGTAGTCATGCTCACCAAGAGCTGGGACCAAGGCAGCTGGTGCCGATGCTGCCGCTGCCATACGGTCTCTGAGGCCATCACCAGGGTTGGGATGATCTGCAGCAGCAGGACCATGGCCACCGTCAAGGTCATCAACCTTTAAATGGTTAAATGCAATTACTGTAAGTCGCTTAGCAGACACAAAAAGTGTCTGCTAAATAAATGACTAATGTAATGTTGGACAAAAGTGTCTGCTAAATGACTGATGTAATGTCACCTCCTCTGGCTCCATGATGTCTCCGTTCTCCAGGCAGAGGTTGTGCAGGACAGCACACGCAGCAATCACCTCCGCAGCCAAGGGCAACTTCACCTAAAAACACAGTTTTGCACTTTGAGATTTATTTCAAATGTAAAGTGTGTTACAAAGAAAATGTATTATTATAAAAAAAAATCTACAACGGAGAGTTGGGATACTTGATACGTGTTTTTTGTGAATATATATATCTAGTAACCATTGTAGAAAAGCAATTGACTTAAATTACCTCCAGAGCCTTCAGAAAGATCCCCCTCCACCTGGTCTTCATCATCCCGAACGCCCTCTCTATGATGCACCGGGCTCTGGCATGCAGGGCGTTGAAGCGCAGACGCACCGGTCCCTGCACTGGCTCTCTGATATATAATAACAATTTAATAATCATAAATGTAATACATGCTTTAAAGATAAAATAGTACACGTGATTATAAAAACAAGAACCAGAGTTACTGTAACTAACAAGAACATAAAGAAGCAAGGCTTCCTGTAAAAATACCTGTATGGCGTGATGAGGGCGACGGGTTCAGCCTGGCAGGGGTAGCCTCCGTCCCCGAGGAGGCACCAGCCCTCCGGCGGATACTGCCGGTGGACAAACATGTCCGAGTTCTTCAGGACACACGAGTCGTGGGCTGATCCCGGAAAGCCAACAAGAATGTTGACAAGCCATCCCTTGTGGTCACAGACAGCCTGCATCTGGATGGAGTGGTAGAGCTTTGGGTTGAAGTAGCTCTGCTGCTCTGCCGCTGGGGGGATGAAGCGGACATGCGTGCCGTCGATGGCTCCGGCCACACTCCTGAAGGCATGAGATCTGGCCAGGCGGGCAAACCCGGCCCCGACCTCCTCCAGCGCTGCCTCCGTGGGGTAGCGTATCACACGGCTTATGATGCACTGAAAACCCCTGCTGACTCTGTGGACCACATCACAGAGGGTCGACCGGGGCATGTCAAAGGCCTCTGACACAATCCGGTAGGAGGTTGCACTGGCCACCCAGTAGACAAAGACTAGCACCTGTGTGTGAATGATAAGACCATTGTAAAGGGTGAGTACTGAGAAAAGCTCTAAATGCAATGAATTATTATTATTGTTAATGCTATTATTATTAGCACCTCCATGGTCTTGCCCCATCCTCCCTGACCATCATCAAGGGTATCAATGAGGTTCCTCAGTGTCGGTCTTGACAGTCTGAAGTCCCTCCTTGTGTCCGCGCCGTCAAAATAGGTCCTCAACAGGGGGACGTGGAGGTTGACTTGGCTGTAAGGACCTCTGTCTTCCATGCGCGCCTACAGGGGAAATATTATTAGGCCAAACTTTAACTCATTTGCGCTTATGGCATATAATTGTCTTTACAATATGATAATAGATAGACAGATGTCATTATCTGTAGAGCTAAAAAAAAAAAAAAGTAACATTACAAAGCAGGCGTGTAGTGATGAGTAGACCCAGGTAGTTTACCCACCTCTTTAAAATGAGTTGAGTTTTATAGTACATGCGTGGTTACTATCAACTAGAACGTAGCTAGCAAGTTAACGTTCAATATTTACCTCAACTACAATAGCCCCAACCCAGCTACTGTCACCAGCACATGCGGGCTATCAACTAGCGTAGCTAGCAAGCTAACGTTCAATATTTACCTCAGCTAGAAGCATGTTGAGAACAAATCTCATGACGGCTCTTCTCCTTGCAGCGCGAACACGTCTTCTCCTGGCGGCAGCAGCAGCCACACATCCCATGTCAGGAAAAGGCAACATTTTCGTGGATAATACACAAAATGATCACAAAAAACACCAGATAACTTTTACCACAGGTTCGCGGTCTGAGTAAACAGTATCGTAACCCGTCGTAGCCCCGTCACTTCCGCTGGATGACTCGAGTAGCATGCTGTATTTTCTCGCATACTACATGCGTTTTGTGGAACAGTAGGTACTATATAGTATGCAGTATGCCTACTATATAGTGCCTACTATATAGCAAGTAGCAGGTAGTTTGCATTTCGGACACGGCCTCTCTCTCCCTCCTTCACTCTGTCTCTGTACGTACGCAAGTGCGTGTGAGCAGGATATACGTTTGGTATTTCTGCATTCGTTAGGTCAAATGCTTTATGCCAGTCCAGCCCCCCGTGTCTCTGTGACCTTCCCACATTGAGATATGTCCGTTTCAAGACCCTCCCCCCAATGACAATGAACGGGCAGCCATGTTGGGCGGCTCATGGACCCGCCCCGTGATTCAGATCCGCTCCAAAATATAAGGGGTTCTAAGTTCGGCCCGTGCTACACCCTTCCACCGAGTTTCATGAAAATCGGTTAGATAACTGTCACGTGATCCTGCTAACGGATGGATGGATGGACGGACGGACAAACGGGCGTCAGCACGGCACCGAAAACATGACCTCTCGCCCTGCGCTGTCGCTGGGGCGGAGGTGACGATAAAATACCAGACCAAAACAAAACAAGAGGCCATCAAAGCAGAGCAATTAAACAAGCCTCACCTCTCCTCTCTGTCTCTCATCTGCCTGAGCTCCATCTAGAGAAGATAAACACACACAAAAAATACAATTTAAATTAAACAACTTGTATGGAAAAAGAGCAGGTCCACATACTGGAGTTCAGGTAGTAAGTAGCCTTGAGAACTAATGGTTCTCGAGCCTAGTGGCGCATAGGGCAGGAGCCTATCTCCTGATTCCTTAGTGTGAGGCAACTTGAGGAACAAGTTCACCCCTGGTCATGAAGCTGGTATGTCTCAGGGTCTTATCCCCAATCCAACCCTTGATGCTGAGTGCAAAGCAGGGAGGCATTGGGTACCATTTTTATAGTCTTTGGTATGACTAGGGCAGGGTTCCAACCTCCCAATCTCAGGACAGGCACTCTAACCACAAGGCCAGTGAGCTGGTCATTGGAGTACAGGTACTGTACCAGTAGGCTTTGAATTTCTGTTCATTCTGATCCGACTGCTGATTGGTCGACCTGTACCCAAGTGGCTGTCCAGCAGGTTTCGCACTGAGCACTAGCTGTTAAGACTAGTGGTCCTGGGATCACACTCACTGTCAGCTGGGTTACCCTCTCCTCCAGGGCCACACTCGTTTGGAGGGAGAGAGACAACCAGAAATACAGAGACCAACCAGAGAGAGAGACCAGCACTGATGTGGACCGTGAATGTGGCTCTAATAATTAGGGCTGGGTTTAAAAAATCGATTAATCGATTCATGAATCCCCAAATCAATCTTTTATTTAATGAATTAATTAATAAATTAAGGAATGAATAGTTCATTCAATCATTCATTCATTTTTGGAAATCAGTATCGATACCCAGCCCTAGTATTGATGTGTTGCATAACTTGGCAGTCATGTAATTGAGGTTACAGCTCAAAAAAACAGGTTTAAGTAACACTAACCGAATCGATATTGAATGGAATCGAATCGAATTGAATCGTGATAATCGATTCTAAACCTTGTGAATCGGAATCGAATCGATTCTTGAAATTCGAATCGATACCCAGCCCTACTAATTATCACACTTTACTACCAACTAAAGAGAGAGAGATGTCATGTTATGCTAACCCTAGCAACTATGCTGCTCAAACTAACACTAGCCGAGTGGCTCAAGTAAGCGAACGCGAGGCCTCCTGTCACCACAAGAGCACAGGCTGTTGGTGTTCACATCAGGAGAGGAGAACACACACACATTAACACTTCACCCCAACCCAACTCACGTGTGGGCGCAGCTCTGGGCACAGGGGGGTCCCCAGGTTGCCCCTCATGGATGGGGCCATGCCTGGGGGCGGGGGTGGTGGGAGAGGAGAGAGAGAGAGGAGAAGAGAGGGGAAGGGTGAGGAGAGGTAGAGAGAGAGGAGAGAGATCATTCAGACGAGCTACTGTGCGTTACGGTATCTAGCCCTAGAAAGCGTATTTATTTCAGAGGCGTCTTAGACTTGAGTGAGTGCCGACAGGAAGTGAGGTCATCAGTACCGGTGTTGCTGGGTGTGCTGGCATTGCTTCTGGCACTGCTGTCGGCGCACCTCTGTCTCTTCTTAAACACCCTGAGAGAGAGAGGGAGAGAGAGAACAAAGGTAAAGCAAGAACGAGTTTTACTCACTCATTAAACAACCCTTTACGTCTATGATGTATCTATACCTATGCACACACACACCAATTTCCCTCACCTGTAGGGTGTCTCTTTGTAACACACCCTGTCTAACGTCGCCAGACGCGGACTACGACGTAACATGACAGAGAGGGAGAGAGAGAAGGAGGGAAGGAGAGGAGGGGGAGAAAGAGAGAGAGACGGAGAGAGAGAGGGACAAAGAGAGGGAGGGAGAGAGAGGGAGTGAAGGAGGGAGAGAGAGTTACGGTATCTCTATCATCAGAGAGAGTATTTACTGGGTGACAAACTGCATGCCCACAACAACAATGGCCCGTTTTGTGACATTGGTGTCCTGGGTTTACCTCTCCCCCAGTAGAGATCTAGTCAGAGCTAATGTGCTGTTATGCTGTAGGCCATGGTTTTGACCAAAACTTCAGTTTATTAAGCTGTAAAATATATTGATATATCTAGCTGACTATGTAAAGTACTGTACTGTCCTGCTAACAGCTGGTGAAAACTTGTTTAATGAAACAGTACCCAGAGGGAGTGGAGAAGGAGCTAGCTGCAGTGTTGAAGGCCACGGCATAGAGAGGCCTCCATCTTAGCAAGAGAGATGTGCAGCTGCTGGCTTTTCGAGAGCACAGCCCTAAACGAGATTTTTCTCAAAAGGTAGGGCGTGCTGGATACTACTGGTTTAATTTTCTTTCCTGAAGCACAGCACAACCCAGAGCTGGGAATGAGGGCCAAGGTATTAAAGCAGCCATGGTTGTGAACAAAGCTCAATACCATCAGACATGCAGGCTGAAGTACAATCGAACCATTCTGCAAAGAGCGTAAAAGCGAGCGCTGGGAACAGGCAGTGACAGTCTTGACCCACAGACAGAATATAAGCGCACAAGGTCCCAGTCATCAAGTACTTCTGAAATGAGACAAGACACCTGCTTCTTCTGCAGACAACCTGCTGGTCATCGTGGCCTTCGTGATGCAACATTTCAACTGGACGAACGGGTGCACAGTAGTGCAACCCTACTTCTAATCACAGAACTACTACGGCGACTTAGTGCCGGGGACATGGTGACCCTCGAAGCCAAGTATTACACCCAATGCCTAATAGACTCAAAGAACCACACCCTATCCTCCCAATCACCCTTCAAAGCAGTGACGATTGGGGTCCACCGAGTCATCATGACTACACTGGGATGAGCATCCCATAGAGGCCCTGCATGCACAATTCTGTAGGTTCTGTGGCAGCCCGAACGAGCCACGGCCGGTCCTGGCCAACCAGCTCTGGGGGTCACCACCCTAGAGGAGCACCCAGCCCTCCAGCCCCCTGGACAGCAACAGGTCATTCAGCTGCAGCACCCTGGTCAGCGACGGAAGGGGGGGAGAGGGAGAAGCTGCAGCCACTCCTGCAATCAGCCGGGCGGCAGGTGCCCTGCATCAGCTCCACAGCACAAAAGGCACCACAGGACAGGTGCTCGGGAGACCAGTGAGTGACAGGTAGACAGACTATGCGCAAGGACTGTGTTTTTTGGTTGTGTTGCACTGGAGGTCTAACCTTTGTCTCCTTGTGCCCCAGAACGGAACAGAGTAAGCTGAGCCCACCAGAGACCTGCCGTGGAGGACCAGTAACCCCTGGACCAGGACCGTGGTTTTGCTTACCTTCCGCCCCTGTGTTGAAACCCGTTGTTTGACAGGGGGTATTTTGACATTATTTCAGTTAAACTGCCCACTGGGTGAACCTGCCGCTTGGTCTCCTCTTCTCTCCCCTGAGGGTCTCATCGCCCCTGGGGGTCTCTTATCGTCCGTGCGCGCTCTGGGTTTCCACAGTTCATATTAAACACCCAAAGAAAATCACCAACAAATGCATGCAGGGCAGAATTAGGCTTTTATCCATTGATCATTAACATTAAAAAAATAACTCTTACATCTCAAATTGAGCCTCAAAGACACTGAGATTTCAGGCATTACAAACCCAAGAACTGAACTACCAAAAGAGTTCCTTCTGTCAGCTGGTTCTGAGACTTACTGATCACATAACACCCACCCAATACTGTACAATCTCAGACCAGCACTGCTTTACAACCGCTAATCGGAGTCAACCAAATTATTAAATTAACATAAGACGCCAATCTGGAACATCTGGCCCTAAACCATGAATATAAATTGTCAGAGTACCTCTTCACTGTCAGAGTTACAAAGCAGAGACGGATCTTGACCAAATACAGACTGAGTGACCAACAGTCTAGCCATAGAGAAAGACTGAGTGACCAACAGTCTAGCCATAGAGAAAGACTGAGTGACACAGTCCAGCCATAGAGAAAGACTGAGTGACCAACAGTCTAGCCATAGAGAAAGACTGAGTGACCAACAGTCTAGCCATAGAGAAAGACTGAGTGACACAGTCCAGCCATAGAGAAAGACTGAGTGACACAGTCCAGCCATAGAGAAAGACTGAGTGACCAACAGTCCAGCCATAGAGAAAGACTGAGTGACCAACAGTCCAGCCATAGAGAAAGACTGAGTGACCAACAGTCTAGACATAGAGAAAGACTGAGTGACCAACAGTCTAGACATAGAGAAAGGACGACACAAGAAGTCCTGCTACTGACAGAGATGCACTTCCTCCTACATTAATAAATTAAATGAAATAAGGAACATCTACTTTAACAAGTTGCACTCGGTAATTCCAGACATCAAAGAGCTTAATGACCTCTCAAAACTAAAAATACGAAGGAAATAGGGCATGTATGGCTGCCCAATACGTATCAGCATGCCACAACCTGAGGGACAGTGAGTGACCTAGACACACAGCACATGCACATATTCACACACAGCACACACTACAGTATACTCTCTCTCTCTCTCACTCACACACACACATACACCTGTTACTGTACTAATGTTATGTATATGTATATATATATATATACACGCACGCGCACACACACATAAACACACACATCTGTTACTATGTTAATGTTAATTTACTGTGTAAGTCATAACTGTTAATTGCTATTGTAATATTGATAGGCCAATATTATTTATTTATTTTCAATTTACATACATTTTAATGTACCAAAAGCTTTGGCGACACAGGTGACCAATTTGTCATCATTGAAAATGAATTGAATTGAATGTCAAACGAATATCACGAATAGCGACCATCATGCTATCTTTACCGCGGTCCCGAACCGATCATGATGCACCTGGCCTATTCTACCTGAACACACCGCATCTCAAACATGGGGGACAGCTGATGTTTCTACAGCTATAGGGTCTAAACATTTATATTTTATTACATCAATTTAATACAAAAGTATTAAAACAGTCATTAATAATCATAAGGACATAATTCAATATCATACACTGCTTTTTTCTTAGATTCCCAAGCTATTAACCAAAAGGTGGCCCAATTTAGTTGATATCACCCTACATCAACAACTTTTACCCTCATGGTGAAAAGAACATACCATGTGTCTCTAGCCCATTCAGGGACTGAGTTGTGGAGCCCGTGGTGTGGATAGTGGCGTGGTGGTTAGGCTCTGCCCCCTTGGGTCACAGCCAGTCGGGGACAGTGTACCCCTCTCCGGTCAACCTACCTGACTCCACCGGTGAAGACCGTGTGTCTCTAACCCACTCAGGGGCTGAGTTGTGGGGCCCGTGGCGTGGATAGTGGCGTGCTGGTTAGGCTCCGTCCCCTTGGGTCACAGCTAGTTGGGGACAGTACACTGACCTCCGGGCAATTTCCATGCATCAACCATTGAAGACTGTGTGTCTCTAGCCCACTCATGGGGTGAAAAGTGGGTTCTGTGGCGTGAATAGTGGTGTGGCCATAGCTAGTCAGGGACGGTGTACTCCTCGCCGGGCTACCCTCCGGCCCCCACCAGTGAAGATCATGTGTCTCTATTCCACTTTGGCTGAGTTCTGTGCTACTGCATTAGTAATAATAGGGTGCCTGTACATATAAGAGAGGCTGCACATGCACACAAATTCAAAAAAAGCAACAGCTGCCAACACTCTAATCCCAACTGACACTCTGATCCTAAACATGGTCCGCTTCAGACAGCTCTATCGCGAAAACTATAAATGTTACA
Source organism: Borostomias antarcticus (assembly GCF_949987555.1). Lineage (NCBI taxonomy): Eukaryota > Metazoa > Chordata > Actinopteri > Stomiiformes > Stomiidae > Borostomias > Borostomias antarcticus. The sequence continues at coordinate 3,301,501 of NC_140258.1, forward strand.
ACTTATATATTGATACCATAGGAATCCATTTCTATGTATAATATGTCCGTATAACACTCTAGGCATGGCGACAAGTTATAAAAAGGGTAAAAATGCAAAATTAGCAGCTCAAAAGTTAGTGCGGCACCATATTTTTAAATGGGGAGCGCAGTTGCCGAACAAATCGTCATACCTCAAAAACGGTAAGTCACACAGCTTAGATACTTACATTGTAAAAATCAGCACAGCTGTGTGAACATTTTGATGTATAATATGTGTATGAGCTGTTAAAACTGTAGGCATGGCGACAAGTGTGAATGTGAAATAGCAGCCACGAACTCAGCTGGCGGGGAGTGAAGCTTTTCAACTCGCCTGTCACTGGCTCCCTGGAGGAATTTAGCCTGGCTGCAATAACGTTATCGCGAATGGAATGAAACCTTCTACTAGCAAACAAAACATGTTCAGATATAATTAACCTGTTTAAACTAAGATGCCTGGATAAAAAATAATGTCTCCAATGGATATATTTGACAAAAACAGGTTAATATGCAAGCCGGTTTTCATTTCATTGCATTTCACAGAACTTGTTCGTGGACGCGCCTAGGACAGAAAAGCACAACTGCGCAAGTACAAAAGTCACCGGAAATAGCCAAATGACTACAAATTTAGCCAAGATGGCGCGGTTCAATAGGGCTTCACTTTAGATTTCGAATCCTGGGGGCTTGGTCTTAAGAGAAAACTATACGATCACACAAGACCTTGGCCCTTCTGATATGACAGTGACGGGTAATGGCTGGAGCTGAGTTGTCTGAGGATTGTGAGCCAACCGCAAAACTGTTTGCATTGTTTTGCCTCGGATATCTAAAATAAAGTCGGCGGCCTGTGAACCTGGAGCTTGTTGTCTGCATGGTCTGCCGAATAAGAGGGGTTACACTAACAAACAGGACAGTCGCATACAAAGTCTGAATACTCAGTGTGGTCTGCGGAGAGAGATCATCTGACCTACAGCAATATCAGTAAGTATTTTGTTTATAAGATTACCGAGCACAGTTGAGTGTTACACTTATGTACAGTTGTTGTGTTTTGAAGTTTGTTTTCAAGCTAGAAACAGTTCTCTTTACTTAGATATCATAGCTAAAGTAGCTAAATGAGCACATCTGCTGGCTAAAATAGCTAACTGAGCACGGGAACCAACTGCCTTTCTGAAGGTTCCCCATTCCGATGATTGACCTCAATTCATCGGAATGGCAGCCCTTTCTCTTTATTGGAAAGGGTCCACTATTCTGAAAATTAAAATAGGTCTGCCACTCCGAAAACTGAGGGGGGGGGGGGGGGGGGTTATATTTACAAACTTGTTTTTTGTTGTTGCTGTATAACATTAGCTTTTTTTCTTTCTTTTTTTTCTTTTTTTACAGTGCAACCCTAGTAGCCTACATCAGCCATGTGATGATGATGGGCATGGAACAAACAATCAAACTATAGACATATTTACAACATTTTTTTTTTTTGTTGCTGTACATTTGCCTTTTTCTTTTAAACAACTTAGGTCTGTAAACCTAAAGAATTACGGGAAAAAATATAGCCTACATGGCTTAATTAAAACTTAACCTAACGTCACCAGTATCTAGGTAAACTAGCCGTTTCTGACAACATGATTGGTTGTTGCGAGAGGGATCCCAGCGCGTGTGGTGTGTGTGTGGGCGAGCGAGGGAGAGAGGGCGTGAAGGCAGCAAAAAAAAAAAAAGGTTCTCTCGTCGTGACTCGTGAGCATGGCTGTATTAATAGAATGAGTGAGCTGAGCTTGCTTCCTTGTCAACACAATAATTCCCCAAATGACCAGAAAAAGTAGCTAGATTTGTCGCTAGTGGCTTTTCATGAAATAAGTCGCCAGGGGGGAAATCTAGCGACAAAGTCGCTAAATTGGCATCACTGTGCAGACTGCTTACTATGCTCAAATAGGCCTATTACCCCACTCGCATGGAATACAAAGCTGGAAATGGAGTGTAATGTCCCGCCCCAAATCATGTAGACATACAGTAATTGGTATCACATAGCTGACATGGCCTTGAAAATCATAATTTCGGAATGGCAGAGCTTAAAGTCCCAGTTAACCAAAATCAGAGATTTGCTTGAAAACACATTCTATGTGTTAGTGATGCATTGCTGATAACGTGAAAATGGGATGAACCATGTGTAGTACTGAATTGTGAAGTTAGACCAGTTTTGTGTTTTTGACCAGTTTTGATTTCTGGATTTTCTGGGCGGGCTTAAAACGGTACCGGATGACGTAGAGCGGTGTTCTTAGCATATCCCCACCCTAACACTATATAAAGCTAGAATGGATTTGAATCTTCGGTTCTCCTCCTCAATCTTGAGTCTAGAATTAGCTAGTTTTAACCAACAGTCTAGAATTAGCTAGTTTTTCTTAGTTGGCAATGCCTATGCATAAAACTAAACGAAAATGCATCCTTTTCTGGATGCCAGCAGGAATGGGATGATAAGGTCTCCTTCTTTCACTCCTGAGTAAAGCTGAAATGAGAAGCAAATGGTTAGCATTTTTGAAGAGCAATGGTGTTACAGAGTTTGTCACCGCTAGCGCCCGCCTCTGCAGCAAACATTTCACTCCCGAAAGCTTCTGCAATTATAATATGAGGCTTTTGGGTTTCACGGACTCACGACTGGTCCTGGTGAATTCGGCGGAGCCAACCATCTCCCTCCCCGGCCTCCATTCTCCTCCTGTCGCATCAACCTTTGGTGCCGACACCGCTGCCTTGTGTGCTTATAGCTAATTAACGTTATAACGTTAGCTAGGTAACGTAAGCAATAGGAAAATACACTGCTACGTTAATCTACAAAATGTGTCTTGACATGTATGTGGTAATGTCAGCTATGATGAATTATATGTAATCTTAGGAGGAATTATAGCTAACATTAGCCATGTAGCTTGTTGCAGATGGGAGTGTGTATATAGCCTTAGTCTAGCTAACATAGCTAGCAGCACCGACCAGGCGACCACCCACCAAATAACGTTACGGATGATATATTATGACTATAAGCGTTAACTATACAGAAACTGCCTGCCATATTTGTGGCACCTGATGTGCGTATGGGTTCACCGGTAATGGTTCCAGTATATTTCTCCAGCGGGAGACCGGGAGGCGGGAGCGAGGAGGATGGTTAAGTAGACCAGCTGGAGAAAGACGCACCCTCTCCCAGTGAAGCGGTGCTCGGCGGCTACTGGCTGAACATTCCAGTTCTGTTGGATATGTTGCGGGAAAGTTGAAGCCGAGTGCTCGTTATTCTCACACATAACATTGCCAACGAGAGTGGATGAGTCTGTCCCGATTATCAACTCCGGTAGTGTACGCTTCTTCGCGCTATCAGCGCTGTTCAAGACAGTGACTAAAAGGTACATTTTAAACAACTTTTTCCATTGATCCCAAGGGACGACAGGATCGCCTGGGGTCCGGAGGTGGCAGGGAGAAAATAGGGACAGACTCATACATTCCTCGTTGCCTGTTTTTGTATTTTGCATCTAAGGGCAGTAACACTGGCGCGTTGGTATAGAGTAGCTACAGTTTTACCTGTGTTGTTTGTCAGGAGGTAGGTTAGGAGGAAGCATCTGTGCGTTTGACTCATTAGACAAGTGTCATTTCAACTCCTCTCTGTTTTCACAAAGCTGTGCCTTCCTACCACAAAAGAGACGGCGTGCCAGTGTGACAATATGCAGACCAGAGAACGGTACTATTTGACAGGTTCTTCCCTCCACACCCCCTCCCCACGCAATTTGGTGTGGCTTCGGTGCCTTCAGCAGACACGCCCCCACAGTCTCAGACCAGAGAATGCTGCCGATTTTGAAGCCTTATTTTATATACTTAGCGACATTTTTACATGTTTTCCTGTGGTGTGTGAAGCTTATAACAAAAATTTGAACGTGGTTAACCTGGACTTTAAGTAATTTTTCGGAGTGTCGGACCTTAGGTAATTTTCGGAATGGTGGACCTTCTGTAATTTTCGGAGTTTTGGAGTGGTGCCGTGTAACGTTTATCAGTTTAATTTGATCAATGACGTGACTAAATAGAATAATACGTAATTGGTTGCAATACCTGATGTTAAATATAAATTTGACTATTTGGACTCGTTTTTCCAATTGTCGATTTTTGCATACGCTCCTTTGAAAATAGAAATATTGACGCAGGTCAGAAAACTGGAGTATTTCCTGTTTTTCGCTTCATCTGGAGGGAGGGGACGGGAACTCCTCTGCACGTCATCAAATGTGACAGCGGAATCAACCAATCACACCGCCGGCTTGTTTCTGGCACTATTTTCAGTATATTTCTGTGCGTAATGTTACGATGAGCTAACATAATTAAAATAGAAAACATTTTCGCCCAGTACATGAATATGAATAGTATGCATATTTATCAACACAACTACTTTATATATATATATATATATATAGGCCTATATATATATATATAGTAGTAGCCTGTATGAGTCGGTAGACATTAATTATCATATATAAGGCTCAACTAGTGTAACAATACGTATAGTCTACATTGTGGAAGTTCGAGACAGGCTGAGTGATTCATAGAGCAGGTTTCATTTCACTATAATAAACGTTTCACAAAAGACGGATGCATTTTTTTTTCCGTCAGACACGCACTGGCACAAATGACCACAGTCTACACTCAAATGAGAAGGGAAGGCACTGCAAGGCAAATTAATCCTCATGTCTACTATGCAGAATACACAGGGCATACATACTAGCCTACATATGGATCAAAACCGAACCGGTGACAGACGGTGCTGTGTCAGATGAACCGGTGACAGACGGTGCTGTGTCAGATGAACCGGTGACAGACGGTGCTGTGTCAGATGAACCGGTGACAGACAGTGCTCTGCCCGGCGGGTCGTAGGTGTGGACGCCGCCGGATCGCCGGTCGGCATGGTTTACGGTCGGAACTACGACGGTATTTGATCGTCTTAGAACCTCCGACTTTAGTTCTTGATTAACGAAAACATTCTTGGCAAATGCTTTCGCCCGTCCTGCGCAACCGATTCAAGAGAGAGCGAACAAAACTCCCATGCAGAGGAATGTCAGATCAAGATCCAGGAACGGGATTGTCTGAAAGGGCGTCGCCTCAGGACCTTGGTGTACATGTCCACACGGAACCCTCTCTCGGGTACTAAAAACATGAGTTATTCCACTAGCGAACATATTGACAAAGTCGCATCTTTAGCAACATGTTCTTCTCATCGCACACACCGCACTGAGGCTTGTCCACTTGTTACAGCAGGATATGTACCTTGCCGCTGTTACGTGTGCATGTTACGCCGTAGTGCCCGTGATGTCACAGACCGGCTAGAACACTGTGACTTGATGGCTAGTCCAGGCGGCCAACTAATTGAAATAAATGTAGACTAGATTTAAATAGATTTAGGCTATTTTCTTTTTGCTTAAGACCCAACGATACCCCTTATTAATACACTCCCACATTCAGAATTAAATAGGAGCGCCTAAAAGGCTGGTCGGATAACAACCGATAGTGTCCGTCACTCAGCGCTGCAGTCGTTAATTGTCCACGTTTTCGATAGAGATGGATAGGCATTATTGGCTAAATGAAATAAAGGTAATCGGTCAGGGTATCATCGTATTATTCCTTATTCCATTATAATTTCAAAACGAATAAACGGTAAATTGACCATAATTCAGTTTTTTGTGTCTAAACCAATAATGGAAACACCTCTTCCAAAATGGCCTTTTTTTTGGTTCTCGGCTCGTTCCTTTTATCATTATTCCTTTTGGGACTGAAGAATGTACCCACAGTTATCCATCACTATATTCATTATTTTGTTTCGAACGGTGACATTAATAAATGGAATCACGTGGTCTGTTGGTCACGTGGCCCAGTCTAGCGTCACGGGAAGCGAAAAAACGTGTTCAAACATTACAAAATAAAAGTCCATTGCATTGAATGGCCATCTTTCAAGGTTTAATTAACACGCAAGTAGCGTGAATATATATATATATATGGATGGATTTAATGTACACACTATTTTATTTAGTTAAAGTGTGAATTAATAGCCTGGAAATAGCAAGTGCTGTTGCCGCGCTGGTCAGTTTACTAAGATGACCAGCAGAAGTCCCTGTTTAGCAGGGGTGTAGTGGTGACTAAATAGCCTACGCGGGTAACTCTGAGTAAAGAAGTGGGTATATGTTACAGTTTTTACATTAGTGGTGTTTAAAGTAAAATTAAATGTTAAATGAGCCTATGAGTTGTCCATATTCTTGCATGAAGATAGGCTACTGACTTGTCAATCTACCGCTATTCAAACAGTGAAGCAAGCAGTGATGCCAACTTAGCGACTTTGTCGCTAGATTTAGCGACTTTCCAGACCCTCCTGGCGACTTATTTCATGAAAAGCGACTAGCGACAAATCTAGCAAGTTTTTCTGGTCATTTGGGGAATTATTGTGTTGACAAGGAAGCAAGCTCAGCTCACGAGTCAGGACGCTCGCCCACACACACCACACGCACTGGGATCCCTCCCGCAACAACCAATCATATTGTCAGAAACGGCTAGTTTACCTAGATACTGGTGACGTTAGATTAAGTTTTAATTAAGCCATGTAGGCTATATTTTTTCCTGTTATTCTTTAGGTTTACAGACCTATGCTGTTTAAAAGAAAAAAGCTAATGTTATACAGCAACAAAAAAACTAGTTTGTAAATAAGTCAGTAGTTTGTTCCATGTCCATCATCATCACATGGCTGATGTAGGCTACTAGGGTTGCACTGTAAAAAAAAAATAAAATAAAAAAATAAAGCTAATGTTATACAGCAACAAAAAAAGAGCAAGTTTGTAAATATGTAAATAGTTCGTTTGTATCCTCTTCCCCCCCCCCCCCCCCCCCCCAGCCAATAGCTACTTCCCTTACTGAAGAGTTGGCAACACTGGAAGCAAGCACAACTTTGCGAGTGAGCCTGTCTTAATTTCTTGCATCGGGTTATGTAGGCTAGGCTACTGGCTAATAATAATATGACATTTTTTAGAACCCACTGTCAAAACCACATATTTGGGATCGATAAATCATTCCTAATGAAATTATTTTGATCACAACTATTTTTGGTGTTGCTTCAATATTGGACGATTATTTATTTTAGATATTCAAAATACTTCTGAGGGCCGGATGGGAAGCTTTGGGGGGCCAGTTGACGATGCCTGCCCTAGAGGTTACATGTCGTTATTCCAAAATGTCTTTATTCCGAAGGTTCGCTATTCCGAAAAGCTGATTTTGAAATCCATAGTCCACTACGGCTTTTGATTATTGAGTTGTTGGTTTAATGCAAATAAAAAATATATCTTTGTTGTGTGTTCAAACCAGCAGGTTTTCATGTGCATCTTGTTGTGGTTTGGCCGCCCTGAGGTGCTTCCCCGTTGGGGTCATCCCTATATTCCCCGGGTCCTATGTCCCCCACCCCAAAAAGGGTTCTATGTTCCCCGGATCCTATGTTCCCCAGGTTTTTTGGGGGGAACATAGGACCCGGGGAACATAGACATGTTCCCTCCCCGTCTAGGAGTGCATTGTCAACATAATAGGCAAGGAAAGTTTATTTGTATAGCACGTTTCAGCCACAGGGCAATTCAAGGTGCTTTACATGAGACATTAAAAGCATTAAAACAAAATGCAAGACATTTAAAACTAAAAGCAGGACAAATAGAGTACAGGAATAAAGGTTACAGTGCAGTATACAGATAAACATAACTCCTCTTAGAAAGCAGTTGCAAAAGTCTTCAGGCTCGTTTTAAAAGAACCAAGAGTTGCAGCAGACCTGCAGTTTTCTGGAAGTTTGTTTTTTGAATGATTTTTCACGGTGCCCACCCACATCCATTGTATGACCAAAACGGTGGTAGAGCAATTAACAGACTTTCCCAAAAGTGCTAGTTTTTATCTGAACCATTGTATATGATCATAAGTAACCTTAAAAGAGGAAGGACCGGAAGTCCCTCTTCCATCATCTCAGCTTCTCCCTCGCCCACCTTGCTCTCTCTTCTGCCCTTCCTCTCTTTGTCCATCCTCTGCCCTTGCCTCCGCCCTCCACTCCGCAAGAACAGTCAGATTTACACTTGCATTGGGCCATACTGAGTCATCAGCCAGTACCAGAACAATCATGATTCTCAAGCTGTGACGCACGAAAGCGATGATGATTATGATGATGTATAGAGACTGTCTAATGAAAAAGGTTGCTTAATCGTGATCATACTGTGGTCTAAACATACATGTCATGATGTTGAAGATGGTTACAGAGTTACAAAGTTCACACTTGCTAAATTTTGAACTTGTAAGACATAATCTGTTAACTCCTCAATGAAAAGTGTAAAAATGCATTTAGACAATTCTACCTTATTTTTGTTGGCACTACTGGATTTGTCAACCCTGGAAATGTAGGTTTAGCGGTTAAAATCAATGTTCCACCTTAAATGTTTACGGCAGCCATTTTGTAAATTCCAAGATGGCCACCACATAGATATCCGGACAAAAACATACATTTTCTGATTCCTTATACAATACCCTTTCCAAAAATGTATAGTTTTGCAAATCCCCCCCAAAATCCAATACATAATTAAAGCTGCTACGCAGCGATGAGGCGGGGCCAGGCAATTTCCGACAAGTTTAGGAGCAATAAGCGAGAGAATAGGAAGACAACAAGAAAGTTGACATTCCAATGTTCATTTTGTACATTCGTATCGTAAAACATTTCTAAAACATTTTGATGCATTGTAAGCTCGATTTTGATAATTCAACAATCTGGTCAATGAGTTTGTGAATGACAGTCTGAAGATCCAGTGTAGAAAGTTTGGTGTTAATTGATTGAAAAATGTGGGATGAGATATGTTTATTAATTTTTACAGGTTTTGTTTGCTTTTCTTCATAATTGAACATTAACTTCAGCAGCTGTGTACTCAGTCAGTTGCCAATCAATCGATTTAGTCATTGTAATCCTCAGCGGGGGTTGGTTAGGGTTGCCAACAGCGATGTCTCCGATTCGTGGAGCTTGCGTTGGATTGTGGGTAATGTAGTTTTCTCTGTATGAAGTGTTGGTTTCAGAGGACAGATTTAAACATATTTTTAAAAATTCAATTTTTGAGATAAAATTCTGAAAAAAAATCACACTACATCTTGGATGTACCATGGAGGTAGGTAGGTGGGTAGTCTACACCTACCTCTGTACGGCCGAGGACATCTTGTGGATGGAACACATGAACATTGTTGACCTCTACGTTGGTCTACCGCTGATGAACACAGATACATCGGTGGAGAATAAGGATAGCTGACCATAGCGAACGCCCTGACCTCATCACTTCAAACCTTGTCCTCTGGGAACCCAAGCATGGTAAAGCCACACATGGTGCTCTGAAGACAACATACGTGGATATGATGAAGAAGAATCCTGTCTACAGTGCTGATGAACTAAACTCTGGTAGTTTGGACCAGGATGTGAGGACAGATGTCATCTCAAGAGCTCGAGTTGCCCCAGTGGCCTCGACATGTGGTTGGTAGGTGGGTGGTTGGGTAGATCGGTGTTGGTCGGTCTGTCATTGTGGGGTTATTTGTTATGTATTGTGTCTTGATTGTCCTTGATTGTGTATATCTGTCAGATTGTCCCTTTACTAGCACACCACTAGACGCCATGGGGGTGGTGATCGCGAATGGTGGTCTGACAGATGGAGCTGTGATAGAAGGGACTGGGTCAGATGGACCTGTGACAGACGGGGCTGTGTCAGGTGTCCTCTTCATCAGAGAGTCCGAAGTGCAAGTGTCCGTCCCTTGACAGACTTCTTCCCACTTCTTGCGAAAGAGTCTCTGACACAGAGAGAGCTCCAGATCTCGCCTCCAGTGGGCCGTGGGCGATCGTGGAACGTCCAGCTCAGATTGTCCCTTTACCACCACACCACTACACACCTTGTTCGTGGATAGGTGGCTAGCGGGGCTGTGTCCTCTACTGGTCCTGGTCATGGAGAGTGGTGGACTGACAGATGGAGCTGTGACAGACAGGGCTGTGTCAGGTTCCCTCTTCATCAGAGAGTCCGAAGTGCAAGTGTCCGTCCCTTGACATACTTCTTCCCACTTCTTACGAATGAGCCTCTGACACAGAGAGAGCTCCAGATTGCGTCTCCAGTGGGTCTCGGGTGATCGTGGAACGTTTAGCTCAGATTGTCCCTTTACCAGCACACCACTAGACGCCATGGGGGTGGATAAGGCTCTAGCGGGGCTGTCTCCTCTACTGGTCCTGGTCATGGAGAGTAATGGACTGACAGAGGGAACTGTGACAGAAGGGACTGGGTCAGATGGGGCTGTGTCAGGTGCCCTCTTCATCAGAGAGTCGGAGGTGGAAGTAGCCGCTCTTTAAAAGGCTCCTTCCAAAAGAAAGAAAAAAAAAAAAAGCTTATGATGCAGAGAGAGCTCAGGACCTCGCCTCCAGTGGGGCTCGGGTGATCGTGGAACGTCCGGCTCAGATTGTCCCTTCACCACCACACCAATAGATGCCATGGGGGTGGATAAATAGCTAGTTGGGCTGTCTCCTCTACTGGTCCTGGTCATGGAAAGTGGTGGACTGACAGATGGAGCTGTGTCAGATGGAGCTGTGTCAGGGGCCCTCTTAACCATAGAGTCCGAGGTGGAAATGGCCGCCCCTTGATAGACTCCCTCCCACTTCTTGCGAAAGGGCCTCCGACGCAGAGAGAACTTTAGACCTTGCCTCCAGTGAGCCTCGGGCGATCGTGGAGTGTCCGTCTCAGATTGTCCCTTTGCCAGCACACCACTAGACGCCATGGGGGTGGATAAGGCGCTAGCGGGGCTGTCTCCTCTACTGGTCCTGGTCATGGAGAATGGAGGTCTGACCGATGAACCGGTGACAGACGGGGCTGTGTCAAATGAACCGGTGACAGACGGGGCTGTGTCAAATGAACTCATCTCAGACACCATGTCTTGTCCACAGCCCCCCGGATCATAGGAGTCAGAACCTGGATCGTCTTGTCCTGGACAGTCCCAATGGCTCACATGCATCTTCGCATGCAGTCCCAATGGCTCGCATGCATGCATGCACCGGGCTGTCACACTGTCCCGCTGGGCCCTTTTGAGATACAATAAAATAAAATGACTTTTGATGATTTTAGTACACTTGTACAATGGAAATGCATCATACCACACATTTTACACATAAACACACACATCTCACACATGCATGCACACGCACAAACAAACACATACACACACACACACATGGTTGGATACACTGAAAAAAACATTAGCAACTTACCAATCAATGTCTTCAAGGTTTTCATCCTAATTTATAAAGGAAATACCAGATGGATGTTGAGGTCATTAAGGCTTCACAAAGACAGAGCAGCTTCTGTAATTGTTTGAATTGTAAATGATTAAAGTACAATGAAACTTTGATTACCAACCTTAATGTTTCTTTGGCGATTTCTCCATTGATCTAATAGCCAAAACACGTTCAGGATCCCAGAGAGCGCAATCAAAACTCCCGTGCAGAGGAGTTTCACATCAAGATCCAGGAACGGGGTCTGAAAGGGCGTCGCCTCAGGACCTTGGTTTACAAGTCTACTTGAAATTGGCACCCTCTCTCGGGTTCTAAAAAGATCAGTTATTACACTAGCGAACATATTGGCAAAGTCACATCTTTAACAACATGTTCCTCTCATCGCAAACACCGCACTGAGGCCACTTGTTACAGCAGGATATGTACCTTGCCGCTGTGACGTGTGCACGTTACGCCGTAGTGCCCGTGATGTAACAGACCGGATAGAACACTGTGGCTTGACGACTAGTCCATCCTGGTTACTTTACATACTGGTATTACTAATATAAATGATCAGGCGGAGAGATAGGTTTCAGTCATACGTTTATATTTCGTTCTCTACTTTGCATTCTCGCATGACAACGGAACTTGGTGGTACGACCACCCATAACATCACTCAGCCAATCAGAACGCATCTCTACAATTCAGCAACTAGCAGGCACTAGTATTAGACTATTACACTCCTTCCCCCTAAGATTGTTTGCTCCCAAACAAATCTAACATAGCCCATACTAACCATCTTTCAAACCTTAAGACTATGCAATGCCCATCGTAACCCACTTTTCAATAACTTTTTTTTTTTCAAAACCCAAAACATCTGTCTCGAAACTCAACAGTGTCTTACTCTGTTACAGATTCAGTCTCTTTGGAGCCATTCTAGTACGCTCAGAATTCCTGCGCACTGCAGGCTGTGCTGACACACTCTTGGGGACTAAAGGCGATGAAGATGGAACTGCCTCAGTCTCTGGTGCACGCTGCGTGGACATGCCTGCAGTGGGGCTACCTTGCACCTGTTGTTGTGGTGTTATTCTGGGTGTTTGTCTGTCAGCCGACGCTTCAGTGACACCGTGCCCTTCTCTCCCTCCAGGGCTTGCTTGAGCAGCGCTCGTTTGAGAATCTGAACTGACCGCTCAGCTGCCCCATTCGAAGCTGGGTGAAATGCTGGTACCAGTGTGTTTTTGACTCCGTTCTCTTTCATGAACCTAGCAAACTCGGCAGAAGTCAGCTGAGGGCCGTTGTCACTTACACACTCTTCTGGTAAGCCGTAGGTTGCAAACAGATCTCGCAGCACATCGATGGTGTTGGCTGATGTAATCGATGTCATGTGCGCCACCTTCAACCTCTTGGAGTGGCTGTCCACCAGTACTAAGAAGTACTGTTTGTCCTTTTCTGCAAAGTCTATATGAATCCGCTGCCACACTCTCTCCGGCCATCTCCACGGATGGAGAGGTGCGACTGCCGGTGACTTTTGTACTGCTTGACAGACCCGGCAGCTTTGGACTTTGCTCCGTATTCCTCCATCTAGTCCTGGCCACCAAACATGGCCACGGGCTAGGGCCTTCATTCGACACATACCTGGATGTTCTTCGTGCAGGTCCTCCAGTAACCTTTCTCTGTACCGTGGGGGAATGATGACTCGCAGGCCCCACAGTACACAGCCCTGTTCTGCAGACAGTTCATGGCGGCGTATGAAGTAGGGTGTCAGTTCCTCCTCTCGCACATAGTTAGGCCACCCGTTCACCGTGTAACTCCACACCTTACTCAGTATCGGATCCTTCCTGGTGGCTTGCTCAATGTCTTTTGCTAACACTGGCAGCTCTGGTACGACTGAGAAGAAGATGTTCGCCTCCTCCGCGGTTCTGTCTGCGTCTCGTTGTGGTAGCCGGGATAACGCATCAGCGTTTGAATGATCAGAGGACCTCCTGTATTCGATGCTGTAACTGTAGGCCATTAGGATGATGGCCCAGCGCTGCATTCTCAGTGCAGCCAGCGTTGGTACGGCGGACTTGGGTCCCAGGATAGCCAGCAGTGGCTTGTGGTCCGTTATCAGTGTAAATTTCCTTCCATATAGATATTTATGGAACTTTTTCACTCCATAGATGATAGCCAACGCCTCTTTTTCGATTTGGGCATAGTTCTTTTCGGCGTCAGACAGCGTCCTTGAGGCGAACGCTATCGGCTGCTCTTCTCCATTTTCCATTATGTGAGAGATCACCGCTCCCACGCCATACGGGGAGGCGTCACAGGCCAGCTTCAATGGCCTGTTGGTGTCGTAATGCACGAGTACTTTACTTTGCAGAAGCAGCTGTTTGGCCTTTTTAAAAGCTGCATCACACTCCACAGTCCAGCTCCATTTTTCATTGTCTCGTAGTAGCTTGTGCATGGGCTGCAGAAGACTCGACAGGTTGGGCAAGAACTTACCATAATAATTCAGTAAGCCCAAGAAGGATCGTAATTCGGTGACATTGTTGGGGTTGGGCGCCTTGACAATGGCTGCCACTTTCTCTTCCGTCGGATGCAGACCTTCTCTGTCGATCCGATGGCCCAAGTACTCCACACTGCTCTGGAAAAACTTGCACTTTGACAGTTTCACCTTCACATTGTACCTCTCCAGACGTGTGAGCACTTCCTCCAGCCTCTGTAGGTGTTCCTCTTTTGAGCGAGCTGTGATGAGAATATCATCCAGGAAACAGGTGACATGTTCGAGTCCCTGTAGAATCTGATCCATGACCGACTGGAATATTGAGGGGGCACTGGAGACCCCATAGCTGAGTCTGTGGTAGCGATACAGTCCACAATGGGTGTTTATTGTCAGATACTGCTCAGAGTCGGCGTCCAGCTGCAGCTGCTGGTACGCATGGGAGAGGTCCAGTTTGGTGAACGAGGTTCCCCGGCTAGTGTCGCGAACAGGTCCTCTGCGTTGGGCAACGGGTACGTCTCCTCTTCTAGACTCTGATTGATGGTAACCTTGTAGTCACCGCATAATCTGACCGATCCATCACTTTTCGGAACAATCACTACAGGGCTTGCCCACTGACTCCTCTCTACTTTAGACACGATATTGGTTTGTTCTAGCCTATCTAGCTCTTTATCTACCTTTTCCTTCAGCGCATACGGCACTGGTCTGGCTTTCTGGAAGATGGGGTGCGCCTCTGGGCTTGTTCTGATGACTGCTTTAAAGTCTCTTATTACGGCTGGGCTCTCTGCAAACACCCCCTTGTGGCGCTCTAAGACCACTTTGACTGCCTGATCTGTGTCTGAGCCCTTTTTCACTGTAAAGATACTCGACCAGTTCAACCTAATCTTCTCTAGCCAGTTACGACCAAGCAATGCAGGCCGGTCCCCCTTTACCACTACTAAGGGTAGACTTTCTTTCTGCTCACCATATTGCACTGCTACCTGTGCCCACCCTAACACTGGGATGGGCTCTCCCGAATATGTAGTCAGCTGCAAGTTGGTTTTCTTGAGTGGTAGGTGGGACAGAGCCTTTCTATAACTCACTTCTGACAACAGCGAGACCGCTGCTCCTGTGTCCAAATGCATGTTCATCTCTTTTCCATCCAAAATGACATCCACTGTGAGTCCCTTTCTTCCAGCGGAGGTAGTGTACACTGGATACGCTCCCAAAAGCTCTGACTCATCCTCCACATTTGGCTCCTTTTCCACGTACTGCGCCTGGGCAGCCGCTCTGTTCCTGCATGCACGTGCTATATGGCCCACTTTAGAACATTCATGACACTTTTCATTTTTGAATCTACAGTCCCGGGCCGCATGCTTCCCTTTGCACCTGTAGCACAACTGTTGACCGGCATCCCCTTGCTTTTGGAAATTTCTCTCCTGTTTTGGGAACTGTCTCTTAAACTTTCCTTTCCCTCTCCTGGGAAATGTTTTTCCATCATTGACTGCATGTACCTGCTGTGTTTCGTTTCCCTTCCCTGAAATCTCCTTTGTGTTTTTGGACGCCATTTCCATAGACAGCGCGAGCTCTAAAGCCCTCTTGTAGGTCAAATTTTCCTGCGCTAACAACTTTAGCTGCATAGCTTCTGAGCACAGTCCACTAACAAACTGATCCCTGAGCGAATCATTTAAAAACTGCCCAAAGTCACAATTAGCTGAACTCTGCCTCAGAGCCACAGCATAATCATTCACAGATTGACCCTCTTTTTGCACACAACGCTTTAAACGAAATCTCTCAGCAATAACAAGAGGCTTTGGCATGTTATGCGCAAGCAAAACTTCTGTTAATTCTTTATACGTCCCTTCACTCGGTATCATAGGAGAAATCAAGTTCTTTAACAGTTTGTAGGTCTCTGCACCTATCACTGAAAGAAACACGCAGACCTTTTTATCATCCTTGATATCATTTGCAATCATCCATTGCCCCAGCCGTTCGATGTAGTTCCCGAAATCCTCCTGTGACTCCTTGAACTCGTCCACGCGACCAACGTGCAGGAAAGCCATCTTTTTCTCCGGTTAGGCTAACACAGTAGCTAGTGCCTCATTCATTCAGCTTTCTTCAGCGTTTTCTTCACGATAAGTGCACTGCTCTGTCTTCTTATCATTTACGCAAGTTCCATCCCATCCTCGTCGCCATTTGTAATATCCTGGTTACTTTACATACTGGTATTACTAATATAAATGATCAGGCGGAGAGATAGGTTTCAGTCATACGTTTATATTTCGTTCTCTACTTTGCATTCTCGCATGACAACTGAACTTGGTGGTACAACCACCCATAACATCACTCAGCCAATCAGAACGCATCTCTACAATTCAGCAACTAGCAGACACTAGTATTAGACTACAGGTAACGTAACGAATAACATTACAGCTAAAACTTACAAACTATTTGCTAGCCAGCTAGCTAACTGATTTAGCAGGGTGAGTGGGAGACCTCCAACTGACACTCAGATCCGACTTGAGAAGATAACTTTACGCTGCCCGTTTTGTGTTCTCTGCAGGTAGATGGGCAAAAGCTTCCCTTTCTAGGCTAACGGTAAAGCTAGGCTAACGCGAGCTTCTTGTCTTTGAAATTGAGAGTTTAACATGTTTTTGAAAGAGTTTTCACGGTGCCCACCCACATCCATTGTATGACCAAAACGGTGGTAGAACAATTATCAGACTTTCTCAAAATTGCTAGTTTTGTCAACTTTTTGATCTGAACCATTGTTACTATGGATGTATTAATAGAACCACAGTTGATCATCCAGGATCACACCCCTGATTCCTCGCTGTCCAAGTTGGCGTCACCACGGTATCGTTAATCAGTAAAATGGTGATGGACAGGTCTCGATGCCTAGGCTACCTTCCCCCGGGAAGAACAGTCAGGTTGAGCTTCAAGGTGTGTCGCCATCCACTCCGAGATGTCAGCCAAACACGCAGCAATGCTTATTGTTGTTTCTGCCTCATATGCTAGTAGGCATTAAGAGGATAAGTAAGCTATACAGTAAGTAAGCCATAACCCCAGGGAAACTCACCTTTTAGTGCTGCTGTCCCTGATGGACCAGCTCTATGCTGCTGTTTCTCAGTAACCATGGAGATGGCATGGATGTCTAGGAGGATAGTACCTGACTGGTTGCTTGACTCCAGATACACACAACACAGACTGACCACAAGCCGCCTGAGAAAACAGTGTGTGGCCATGGAGTAGGTGTACATCACACAGAATCAACCAGATATCTCACAATTCCCTGGTAGAGGAGCACATGGCTGTAACCTATTCAATAATGTTAGATCAAGTTTCATGAAAGGATTTGAGATATCAAACGGGTTCATATCCTTATCGGTGTCTGATGTTCTGTCGCCACCTGGTGGAGATTTAGAGGCTGCTAGAAGTATGAATTCAGGCGTTTTGTAGTCAGGATTTATAGATCTAAATCTCAGCTATCAACTTTTGTTCGAAGCTGATATGACGCTGTGGAGGCCCCCCTGAATTTTCATGGTCACTATTGGAGTTGAGTGTTAAACTAATTTGTGTTGTCAGACCACCGTCTTATTTCGACGTTCCACCCAGTTACTAACTTATGTAAATTGGCATTAATATTTCAATAGACTCGATCAAATTTGTAGTAGCTCATCTCTGACTAGGCTACATCTGGCAAATATCACACTGCTAATTCTTTCATGGTTTTCGTGAGCTGGTTGAGTAAGAAAAGGACTGAGCCTGACTATTCGTGAGCTGTGTAACCCCCCCCCCCCCACTCAATAATGAAGTGAAACGAAATGGCGAGTCAGTCTGAGTGTCAGGCTAATTGAATATCAGTTTAGCTGGCTTGTCATGCACAATTGTACAATTGCAGTGATTTGGTTTTAAAAGCTGATGTATAATGCTGACCAGATGTACACTCCTAGAACTACCCCCTGTTGACCACTCACTCATCAGTTGCCTGTTATCATTCCTCTTTCTGAAGTGTTAATTTGTCTCCTCAGGTTGGATCCTGCTCATGCAGGGGCAAGGGACTCCAGTCAGACTGGTCTGCCCCACATCTCCAGCTTACCAGAAGCCCATACCCACCCCTGCTACAGACCCCCCAATGCTCCCACTACCCCCAAGCCTGAGACCACCACCCCCAAGCCTGAGACCACCACCCCCAAGCTGTGGAACAGCCTGCCGCCACAAATTCAGTCTGCCCAGACCCTAGACATGTTTAAATCACAGCTAAAGACTCACCTGTTTTCACTGGCTTTCTAAGGCTAGTTAAGCCATACATCCCTGGCCCTCGTATGACTGTGTTGTTTTTAAATGGTGCATTGTTTGTATGTATTGTCTGTTTTTATTTTATTTATACTGTAAAGCACTTTGGTGCAACTTCGGTTGATTTTAAATGTGCTATATAAATAAAGTTGCAAATGAGAAATACAAGACTCCCGCACACACTTTTTCTCTGCTTTAATCTTTTTAACAACGTTTCGGTGTTGCCACCTTCATCAGGACAGATTTTTGATTTTTTCACTTATATAAATAATGTTGACCTTGACCTATCTAGCTCTAACTCTTAATCTTTTTTTCACTCAGTTCAGTTCACTGAGCACAGCCGTGGGAGCGGTGCTTATTAGCGCGTCAGTATACAACGGAGACCCAAACACAGGCCAAGAATGTTCACAGACTTTATTCTCAAATTAAATGAACATCCAAAACATACATGTAACAACAATTGTCATCTCAAGAGCCTGAGTTGTCACCGTGGCCTCGACATGAGGTTGGTAGGTAGGAAGGTAGATAGGTGAGTGGGTGGCTAAATCGGTGTTGGTGGATTGGTAATCAAGGGGTTATTTGTTATGTCTTGTGTCTCTTCCGTGGCTAGGGTTGGGTGGAACTGGAGTCTGGCTCCTCAGACCTTTCCTGAGGGGCTCAAACGTTGGCCCCACCTGTCTGTCAGAGAGGGCTGGCTGGTCCCGGTCACTTGAGGATGGTGGTTTGGCAGATGGTGCTGCCATCTTCAAAAGAGAATCCGAGCTGGAAGAGGCCATTCCAGGAAAGACTCCTTCCCACTGATCGCGAAAGCGCCTCCGATGGAGAGCCAGCTTCAGGTCCTGCTTCCATTGGTCGTCAGGCGATTGTGGAACCTTCATCTCAGATTTTCCCTTTGAACCTTCACTCTTGTGAGTAGAGGCAGATGCGCTGACACCACTAGACGTCATGCCGGTGGACAGGTGGGTAGACTTTATCGTGGCGGGGCCGTTTCTCCGTGGTGGTTTGGAAGAAAGGGCTGTGCCAGCCGCCCTCTGCATCAGACAGTCCGAGGTAGAAGTGGCCTTTCCAGGAAAGACTCTTTCCCAGTGATCGCGAAAGCGCCTCCGATGGAGTGCCAGCTCCAGGTCCTGCTTCCACTGGGAGTCAGGCGATTGTGGGCGAACCTTCATCTCAGATTGTCCCTTTGGACCTTCACCCTTGTGCGCAGAGGCAGATGCGCCGACACCACTAGATGACACAGCGGTGGAGAGGTGGGTCGATGTTATCGGGGCGCGGTCGTGTCGTGGTAGTTTCGAAGAAGGGACTGTTTCAGCCGCCTTCTGCACTAGACAGTTCGAGCAGGAATCGGCCTTTCCATGAAAAACTCCTTCCCACTTCTTGCGAAAGAGCCTCCTACCAAGCTTCAGCTTCCAGTCAGCCTCAGGTAACGGTGGAGCGTTCTTCTCAGGTTTTCCCTTTGACCCGACCCGACGTTTAGAGGACGACTCGCCGACACCACCAGACGCCATGGGGCTGTTCCCTCGACTGAACCGAGACCTGGCAGAGACCATGTCGTCTTCACAGTCGTCCCCCGGGTCACAGGGATGATAGTGTGAGCTGCTGGAGTGTGAGCTGCCTTCAGATCGGCTGTCCATCTCCAGCAGCGCTTCCACATGGCCGAAGCACTTGTCGCATGCGGTCACATCAATGTCACACCGTTCCCTTTTGAGAGAATGAAATACAAACTAAGATGACTTGATTACTTCGATAGATTTAAATATTAGGGCTGTCAATTTAACATGTTAATTAGATTAAATAATTATACAAAATTAATACACAAAAATTAACAGAAAGGTCTGTTGAAATATCTTCATTTGGGGGCTTCTGCCAGCAACAAAAATGACATAGGATCAATTTGTGATTAACTGTGATTAATTAATTACAGATCATGTAATTAATTAGAGTATTTTTTTAATCATTTGACAGCCCTAATAATATATAATCGAAATGCATCATATTATGCCACTCATTATACACATAACACACACACACACACACACACATCTCTCTCTCTCTCTCTCTCACTCACACACAAACATTGTTTTGGATGCACTGAAAAAAAAACATAATAAACTTACCGATCAGTGTTGAAACAGATTCCATCCTAATTAAGAAAGAAAAGACAAGATGGCTGGTGAGGTTATACAGGCTTCACAAAGACAGAACAACTCCTGGAATCGTTTGAATTGTGAATTATTAAATTACAATGAAACTTTGATTACTAACCTCAGGGTTAGGGTCACTGACCATCCCATGGATGACCATCCCGATCTAGCGAGCTCACTGCTTCGCTCCGCAATATCGGTCTGGCCTTCGCCCCATAGAGAGCGATTATGTGGGCGGGGCTACTTGCCTTGACAGACAAACACCTTCAGCCAATAAGCATTCAGCAAACTTTTGCCAAATCCAGGAGAAGGGTATCTCTGCAGGCCGGAGACTTCGAGGGGGCGGGTCAACTGTCAATCAATTTCTACTTTGGCCAATCAGAGGCAGACAATCGTCTTGTCAATCAAAAACTAATTTCGCCTGAAACGGTTGTCAATCACTTTTTATTTGCCGAATCGCCTTTCTCTTTGGAGAAGGGGTGTGAGACGCAAAGCTAATTTGTCATTAATAAGTGTCAGCTGCGGACGATCAAGCGAACATATTGGACGTCTTTCGAGGTAAGGGAGATTGACACAAGTAACATAACAATAAGCAGTTATTTTAACGTATTTTCAATTAGTTATAACATTGACAGCGCCTAAATGCTCACATTTAAGAACGTAGACGAAGATGCTGAGATGCCTAACGTTATCTAAATAGCTAAGTTAGTGTATACATCCACGATCCTAGCCGTCGCAACGTGGCTAGCTAGGTGTAGGCTGTTCTTGACCCAAGTTAACATTAGCAAAGCGGTGTACCTGCGCACATGCACAAACAGAGCAGTGCTTCTACAAAGAAATCTATCATATTTATTTTCTCATGTAAACACTGGGCGTTTGGTGTTGCCAAGCAATTAAGCTCTTTGCACAAATTCCACTACTTCCTGAAATTCTACAGGCATCCTTATTTCCTGTCCTATACCATTGGATGGAAGTTATTAATCAGGTGTGCCGCTTATATAGATAAACAAATAGACAGGTAGGTGTGTATATATATACACAGTATGCATGATTATGTTCTGTTAAAAATATATAATTTGTTGACAGGAAACCAAGAGGTACAAGAGAGTGGAAGAGAGGGGACAGGAGGAGAGGACATAGAGATGAGAGGTGAGATACCTGATGTTAGCCAAAGAGACACTACATTAATTAGATCCTGGCAAGTTTAATAAATAATGTGGATGGGTGGGTGGGTGTGGGTGTGTGTGTTTATAGCTTATGTTTATGTTTTGTTAATTTGTGGACAGGAGATGAAAATGGACACCACAGTGGAGGAGAGGTGACAGGAGGAGACCAGCATGGACAAAAGACAGGAGGAGAGGTGACAGGAGGAGACCAACATGGACACCACAGTGGAAGAGAGGTGACAGGAGGAGACCAACATGGACACCACAGTGGAAGAGAGGTGACAGGAGGAGACCAACATGGACAAGAGTGGAAGAGAGGTGACGGGAGGAGACCAACATGGACACCACAGTGGAAGAGAGGTGACAGGAGGAGACCAACATGGACATCAGAGTGGAGGAGGCCAGGCTGGGAGAGAGGTGACAGGAGGAGCTAGTCTCATGTTTCTAATAGATGGTGTGTTCTCATCAACATTCACTTAAGTTGTGTCCTCTCTGGATGACCTCCACTGCTCTCAGTTAAAGATGATATTAATCCAATATGATGCGTGTTGTTCTTTATAGATCTAGCCTCTTCATTTTGCTCTCAAAGTGCACCAGATTGAAGCACCACAACTAAATGACCTCGGTATTACAAAAATCCTGCGTACAGCCCTGGTCCTGGATGTTTCAGAGGGCAGATGATAACCTCCTTCTAATCAAGGAGCAGGTGTTAATAACTCTGCATCACTACACTGGTGACATTTTGGTTGTACCGTCTGATCACAACACTGAGTTCTAATCTAATTTTTTAACCTATCTGTCTACATGTCTGTCTGTCCATCTCTATCTTTCATTGTCTGCCCCTGTTTTATTATTGTATCAGGCTTCATGTTTGGTGATGGGACCTCAGTGGGTGAGAACAGACATGCTGAATAGACATAAAGATGTAGGCTTGGGCAGCATCTTTCCATCCATTTAAAAATAAATATGTATTATTTTATGCCAACCTACATTCAGTCTAGCCCTAACCCTAACCTCTTAGAGTGCAGGAAGTGTCGGCCAGCTGTGTCGTGTCTCCATTCTCAGCGTCAGTACATCCAGTTTGATGGTTCACCTGGGCCAGTAGACTAAGCAGAGCCTCGACCCAAACAAGGTGTCCTGAATGGTCTCCCAGGTCCGCCTTGTACAACTGAACTGTCAGCCCAGTGTTTGTGTGGTCTACAAGCTATTCAATAAAACCTGGAGAAAATGATCTGTATCTTGTCTTTACACTTACAGCACACATGCTGCACAAATGATAACCTTAATTGTATGACACTTGTTTTGTCAAATGTACAAGGGTATCTCTGACTTGGCTAGACTGTGGATGTGGTGACTAGTCCAGGCCAGTCAGCATGGTAGAAGCTGCATACAGGTGAGCGGAAGCTGAAACGCTTGTTCCTTGGCTAGGCCCAAGGCAGCTTGCCAGCAGGGTCAGGCCTGTGCCGGGAGGTCAGTACATTAGAACCCCCTTAGGCGGGCTGTATGTATCCTAGGTTCTCAAACTTATATTTGTGGTATAGAAAGGTAGAACTTGCTTGGTTGATTATGTAAGTGTGTGTGTGTGTGGGGTGCTGTTGATTTTCCTCCACACATCTCTCAGCCATATGTTTCCCCTATGTGGATCTGAAAACAGTGATGGGGATTAAATTAGGTTGCTAAGAGAACTGCTAGTCACCAGAAGCATTCAAGAACATAACCTGTGCTGGAATACTAGTGTATGAACAAATCAATACAAGTAGAGCACATCTACTGACAGGCTGGCTGAATGACTAGAAGACTGACTTGGGACCTCCACTGAGGACATCCCAGTCCTGGCTATGGATCAGTAGTGATGCTCCCCTGCCCCTGTAGTCCAGGCATTTTATGACATAACCTTGAACAAATTGCAACAGAAATTATTTCAACTGTTGTAGTGTCATACATATGTTCTTTATAACATATCAGTTAGTCCCCCAAAATCCCAGTGCTGGAAAGTAATGAAAAATGCAGATGGAAGGTATGTGACAAATATACCAATTTCCAATTTTCGCCTATGTAGAAGAAAAAGGTTTATGCATGTTTTCTTGTCTGATGTCCACACAACACTGTCCACCAACCAGAAACTATATAGGATGCATCACAGTGCATATACAGAAATATATTTTTAATTCTATTGGCATTTGGTGAAGAGAAAAGGGGTGAATCTCACACATATTGCAACAGAAAATCTGACGTGTATTAATCAAATAGCTCAAGAGTCTAGAACCCTGGAGAGGACAGTCTACAACCCTGGAGAACAGTCTACAGCCCTGTAGAGAACAGTAGAACCCTGGAGAACAGTCTACAGCCCTGTAGAGAACAGTAGAACCCTGGAGAACAGTCTACAGCCCTGGAGAGAACAGTAGAACCCTGGAGAGGACAGTCTGAGACGTAGAACCGTCCATAGCAGAGCAGCCAGGTGCTAGAGGGTCCACTTCAGATACCTGTGGGAGAAAATCACACGCGCGTGCGCGCGCACACACACACACACACACACACACACGATTAGAGGGTCCACTTCAGGAGAGAAGAGAACATGAGCAGGATGATAATAATAATAATAATAATAATAACTTGCATTCATCATCATCTTCATCATCACATGCCGCCTGATGTGAATTTGCACACCCTGATCCTTTACAGCTGCTACATGCAACAGAACACTCAAGGCCATGTTTCTTGCATGTGCACCTCAGGCTGCTGCAGTCTGTCTTGCAGGTGCATCTGAAGACCTTAAGAAGTTCTTGTGGAGCTGGTGGTAAGTCCGTCTGGACAGGGACAAGCCTCCCATCATTCTCTTTCCACCCCCATTCTTGTGGCAGGAGTTCATCTACAGGTTCCTTCCACTGTTGCACCTGGTAGTACACACGGAGACTCTGGTACTTTGCTGCTGCTGACGTTGGTGGTAGACTCTGTGGCTGTACATGAGAAGTGCTGGTAGCCACCTTCTCACAAAAGCGCTTGTATCTTAGACTGTCAAGTCCCTCCCCAGGCTTCCCATTGTACAGGCACAGCCAAGCATTCTCTCCTGCTGACACAATCTCTGCTCTAGAAGCTGACTATGAGTCAAACACTGTAGCTTGCTGATAGAACTCGCTGCTGGCTCTGAACTTCTTGAGGGGAGCTCCTTTCCCAATGCCATAAAGCCAGGACGTAGTGTCACACCCAGCTATAGCATGAATGAAGAGAATGTGAGTGCACACACTGGGACCTAGCTGCTGCTTGACGGACTTGATGTTCCAGATGCGTGGCTTCATGCTTTTCTTGGGCTCAAGTTTGAAGAAGAGGTCATGGGAGTTGAGGTTGGTGTGGTAGATGAGGAGGACGAGCAGATCTGTATCATGTCACCAGGATGGGGGTGGAAAGAGAATGATGGGAGGCTTGTCCCTGTCCAGACAGACTTCAGCTCCACAAGAACTTCTTAAGGTCTTCAGATGCACCTGCAAGACAGACTGCAGCAGCCTGAGGTGCACATGCAAGAAACATGGCCTTGAGTGTTCTGTTGCATGTAGCAGCTGTAAAGGATCAGGGTGTGCAAATTCACATCAGGCGGCATGTGATGATGAAGATGATGATGAATGCAAGTTATTATTATTATTATCATCCTGCTCATGTTCTCTTCTCTCCTGAAGTGGACCCTCTAATCGTGTGTGTGTGTGTGTGTGTGTGTGTGTGTGTGTGTGTGTGTGTGTGTGTGTGTGCGCCCGCACGCGCGTGTGATTTTCTCCCACAGGTATCTGAAGTGGACCCTCTAGCACCTGGCTGCTCTGCTATGGACGGTTCTACGTCTCAGACTGTCCTCTCCAGGGTTCTACTGTTCTCTACAGGGCTGTAGACTGTTCTCCAGGGTTCTACTGTTCTCTACAGGGCTGTAGACTGTTCTCCAGGGTTGTAGACTGTTCTCGCCAGGGTTCTAGACTCTTGAGCTATTTGATTAATACACGTCAGATTTTCTGTTGCAATATGTGTGAGATTCACCCCTTTTCTCTTCACCAAATGCCAATAGAATTAAAAAATATATTTCTGTATATGCACTGTGATGCATCCTATATAGTTTCTGGTTCATTGGGGACAGTGTTGTGTGGACATCAGACAAGAAAACATGCATAAACCTTTTTCTTTTACATAGGCAAAAATTGGAAATTGGTATACTTTATCTGCATTTTTCATTACTTTCCACCACTGGGATTTTGGGGGACTTTTGATATGTTATAAAGAACATATGTATGACACTAAAACAGTTGAAATAATTTCTGTTGCAATTTTTTCCATATTGACCCCTTTTGTCTCATAAAATGCCTGGACTACTGGGCTAGTGAAGCCATTGCTAGCCTCTACCCACAAGCCTCCATTACATTGATCATAAGCCTACTAAGAGAATACCAAGCGGAGTCTTGGTAAGGCTTTTATCATCATGATTTATTAAGTCTTTCAAGATACATGATTTGCATTAAAAAATATAATCTCTCTCACACACAGTCATGTAATCCAGTAAATCTAACTCCATAACAAATTGCATTAGGCCTACGTAACTAGCAAGCTAACTATAGCGAACGAAGTCAATGTAGATAGCTGGCTACGTTATTAATTAGCTTAGCTAGCTACGTAACTAGAAAATGTAAATAGCTAGCGAACGAAGGTTACGTATTGTAACCCCAGTTCTACGAGTGGAGCGGAGCCCCATAGGGGGGCGCTAGCGCTCCTATTGGTAACCCATGTTGGCATGCCAACAACCAATCTGAAGATAAAAACATGTACTCTTATCGTCCTAACCAATCACAGACCCCCCACCTACTATAAAGGTGGCTAAACCCCAGCAATCTGCTCTCCCACACTAAGTCAGACGAGCTAGAAAGCTAGAGGCAGGGCCCGGAAAAAACCCTATGGGGCTCCGCTCCACTCGTAGAACTGGGGTTACAATACGTAACCTTCGTTCTACATCGTGGAGCTACGCCCCATAGGGGGGCGCGCACCCCGCACAGGGGGCGGAACAATGGTCAAGCCGCATAAACATGCAAGTAAAACTGGCTGGGAGTACCGACCAACACAGCCACGCCATCTCAGGGCGTGGCCCTAGCAGCGAAACTCAGGACAGAGTCCGCCAGGGAGCTAGATGGCACATCCAGTAGATAGAAGCGGATAAAAGGCGACGGCGACGCCCAGGACGCCGCCGCACAGATATCCTCCACACACACCCCTTGAAAAAGCGCAACCGAAGCGGCAACACCCCTAGTGGAGTGCGCGCGCACCCGGCCAGGCAAAGGGCGACCTGCCGCGGTATACGCAGCAGAGATGCCCTCACAAAGCCAGCGAGAGAGGCGCTGCTTGGAAAGGGGGGAGCCCAGCTTGCCCGCACCGTAGCATACGAGCAGCTGAGGCGTGGTCCTGAACGAGGCCGTGCGCCCAATGTAAACAGAGAGCGCACGGACCGGGCACAAGAGATGCAACCGGGCGCCCTCCACCGAGCAGTGCGGAGGAGGAGAAAAGGCGCGCAGCTCCAGAGGCCTAGCACTATAAGAGTGCCTAACCACCTTGGGCAGGAAAACCGGGTTGGGCCTCAGAACGGACTTACTGCCGTCCCCAGTGATGGTGAGGCAGCCCGGCTGCGTCGACAGCGCACACAGATCACTCACTCGCTTACCCGAGGATAATGCGAGGAGCAATGCCGTTTTGATAGACATCCATCTGAGATCAACCTGCTCCAAAGGCTCGAACGGCACCTTGCACAGTGCGTCCAAAACCAGAGACAGATCCCACTGGGGGGCCAAGGCTCTGACAGGTGGCCTAAGCCGGACCACACCCGTCAAAAAACGCCTGACCAGAGGGTGAGCAAAGACCGTAGTCCTAGCAAACCCCTCATGGCATGCCGAAATAGCAGCCGCATACACCCTAATGGTGGAGGCAGCAAGCCCCAGGTCCAACAGATGTTGCAGGTAGGAGAGCACTGCCTCAACTGAGCAGGTCTCCGGGTCTACATCATCCCCATCACACCAACGCACGAAAGACTCCCACTTCCCAGCGTACAGCTTAGAAGTAGAGCCAGCACACGCGCTCTGAATAGTGCTGATCACAGCCGCGGAGAGACCCCTCCGAGCTAATCTGCGCCGTTCAGTAACCAGGCCACCAAGCGCTGACCCAGAACCGGGGGGGCCTGTATCGTGCCGCCCGCCTGGGACAGGGCATCCCGCCCGTACGGAATGAGCCAAGGGCGAACCTGAACCAGAGCCATCAGTTCCGCGAACCATCGCGCACTGGGACGGTCTGGCGCAACCAGGATCACTGTCCGACGCTCGGACCGTATTCTGGTCAACAGCATAGGAATGATCGCCACTGGGGGGAAGGCATAGAGCAGGCCCTCCGGCCAAGGGGTGTGCGCAAAGGCGTCCACTCCCAGCGGGGGGCTGTCCGTCCGACTCCGAGAGAACCAAAGAGGACAGTGAGCATTCTCCCTTGTGGCGAACAGGTCCACCTTCGCACGACCGAAGCGTGCCCAAAGATGTGACACAATCTGAGGATGCAGCCTCCACTCGTCGTGGCGCGGCCCGCCCCTCGACATGAGGTCGGCGCCGACATTCAAGTGGCCCGGAATGTGCTGAGCCTGGAGGGAGCTCAAATTGGAGCTCGCCCACAGCCACAACCTCACCGCCGCGCGATGAAGAGCCACTGAGCGGACACCACCCTGACGGTTGATGTAGGCTACCGTGGCACGGTTGTCTGAGCGCACTAGCACAGGGAGCCCCCTCAGCGCAGGTGCAAAGTGCCGAAGAACCAGCAACACAGTCTCCAGCTCCAGGAGATTGATGTGCCTGTTCTCGCCAGGAGGCCAACGGCCCCCCACGGCTTGGGACAGGCACGTCCCTCCCCAGCCGGAGAGGGAAGCGTCCGTGAAAATCGGTACGCGGAACGACACCCTGCCTAGAGGGACACCACGCGCGATGATGCGCGGGTTCCTCCAGAAAACCAGGTCCGTAGCCAGGGACCCGGGCAACGTCACCATCTTGAATTTGTCCCTGCTGACATTCAGATGAAGACGTGCGAACCAACGTTGTAAGCCACGCATGTGCAGGAGGCCCAGCGGAACCACCGCGTGGGCCGATGACATTAAGCCCAGCAAACGCATCACCGTCAGAGCCGTGACCACCCTCCCTGGCCGGCAGATAGAGAGTGCCTGGGCCAGAGCATCGCGCCTCGGCGCCGCCAGGGACGCGCGCATCGAGACAGAGTCCAAGCTGAGACCCAGATAAATCACAGACTGAGACGGGCGCGGCGTGCTCTTTTCCCAGTTGATGGCGAAACCCAAGCCTGTGAGATGAGTCACAAGCCGGGAGGTGTGCGACCTGGCCTGAGCGGCTGACGAGGCGAGGATCAGAAGGTCGTCCAGGTAGGCGAGCACTCTGATGCCCTCGCGCCTCAGCGGTAGAATCGCCGTTTCCAGGCACTTGGAAAACACCAGAGGAGCCAGCGCATAACCGAACGGGAGCCTGGTGTACTCGTAAGCCACACCCTGGACGGCAAAACGCAGAAACTTTCTGTGACCCTCTCTGATGGGAACATGAAAGTATGCGTCCTTCAGATCTATGCTTGTGAAGAAGTCTCCCTGGAGAACGGAGTCCAACAGGTGCCTCACTGTGAGCATACGAAAATGCCGTTTGGCTACGCATTTGTCCAGAAGGCGCAGGTCGAGGATGGGACGCATCCCCCCTGTCCGCTTCGGAACGAGGAAGTAACGAGAGTAAAATCCCGCCCCCGAGCGGCTCGGTGGAACCACCGCTATCGCCTCCTTGGATAGGAGCTCCGCTATCTCCGACTGGAGAGCGCTCTCCTGCCGCGGACCCGAGACCACAGTCTCCACCACCCCGGTGAAGGACGGAGGGTGGGCGATAAACTGAATCGCATACCCCGATGACAGGATGCGAAACAGCCAGCGAGGGAGGCATGGCAACCGCATCCACGCCACTCTGCATAGCGAGAGAGGGCCCGCCGCCGTGCGCGGGACGTTCGCCAGAAAGCGATCGTATTCTAGAACGGCCCCGACCGCCACCGCTGGCACCTCCCCACCCGTGGGGGCTGCCGCAGTCCAAGGGGGGCCGCATATGAAAGGGAGGCGAACCGCAGACACTGACATCACACACCGACTTACTCGAAGTGGGGGCAACATCAATGTCAGTACAGTGTAAACGTCCTCCAGAGCCCGGAGACGTAAGCCCGCAAGTAGCCCGAGAGCTGTTGTGAAAACCAACTAGCATCTCTGCAGACAGTGGGGCCGCGTTAGTGTATGCACACGAAGAGGCCACCGACTTAACCTGTGCAGCGGTAGCCCTTGTATCGCTCACAACGCAAGGAAAGGGAGCATCGCTCTCATATGCAAATGAGGCAGACGGCTGAAGTAGCGGAGCCCTGTCATTGTATGCAAATGAGGCCGCCGCCGACATAGACTCAGGCTGTGTGGAGGCAGACGCCTTTGAACTTGCCGAGAAAAGTCGGGGAATCTTGCTCCCATATGCAAATGAGGCAGACGACCCATACCGATGCAGCGCAACGGGGGAAACCAATGACGTACGAGCATTCAAATTTGAAATATAGCAGAGCGAGCGCTCAATTTCAAACGAAGTTCGCTCAACGGTCCTAACGACATCAACCGTCTCTCGGGCTGTGTGCGAGAGTAGCTTAGTCGAACGAGACACAGGGGCTTCATTTCCCAGCCGTTCACGATGGTGCGGTACACGAATACCTGCGCTCACCGTAGAAGTAGCAGAGAACGCCTTCCCAGTATTACACACCAAGCGAGACACAGGATTAACTCTATGTCGAGCCCTCCTCTTGGAAACGGAAAGTCTAGCTACCGAAAGCTGACCCGTAGAGGGGGAAGGCTGCCCGACAAACTTCCTTGATATCCCCGCCGGGGTAGGAAGAGTAGCCAGGCTAGCGCTAGCCAACTGAGTGGATGAACTGGCCCGTAGTTTACTTGAGTGATAACGGGGCAGAACAGCGCTACCCTCCACCGACTTAATTCTCTCGGTAGAGAGCGGAGGGGCAGGCGCAACCATCTCAGAACCAGAACCCAGAGACACATTAATCATAGCATCAGACTGTCGAGCATGGAAATGACACAAGTGACCACCGGTGTACACATGAACACGCTCTTTATTGTGCGAACCCCTAATACAGGGACCACAACCAGCCTCTAACGTGAGGGGAGGGCCATCGTGAACAATAGCAGCCTGAGCAGACGTTAATTGTCACGCATTAGCGCCGGGCTTCCTTCTCTTCCACCGCGGAGCAGGACCTTGGCGAGCGGTGGAAGGAGCACGGGGAGCCTGAGCGGACCGCTGGCTCGCGGGAGGGGGACCGGGGGCAGCCCTCGGAGGGGCGGACCTCGCCGTCCTCTTCCTCCTCTTTACGGGGGCACGGGAGGCAGCAGACTGGGACCTCTGGACCCCGAGATGCCTGGCCACCAGCTTGGACTGCTCCTCAACCCTGCCGAGGCGTTCCAGGGTTTCGCCGGCGGCAGAGCCGAACAGCCCGGACCGGTAGATGGGAGCGTTCAGCAGAGCCGTGCGAGCTGTGTCGTTCACCGAGGAGACGCCCAGCCACAGCAGGCGATGGTGCACCACAGCGTTAGCCATGACGCGGCCAGTGCAGATCGCGGCAGCCTGGCAGAGCTGCATGGCCGCTCCAGCCGCAGCCTGGAGGTCGGGAACCCGTTCGGGCGATGGCGAGGCGCCGCTGCTCAACTCTGATGCCAGGGTAGTGACCAGGATGGAGATGGAGGAGACGGCGGCCGTGGCCTGGGCAGCGAGGACATACATGCGGTCGGAGAGGGTAGCCGCCTGTCGGTCTCGCGCCCCGGGAAGCTGAGGCTTCTTGGTATTGCTCCACGCCGCCGCACCAGGAGCGAAGTGGGCGGCAAAGGAGGGCTCGAGCGCCGGGACGCCACTGGAGATGTTGCGTTCATAGCCGGACACACGCGTGGCTTCAATCCAGGCGCGAACCGGGGCCTTAGCCTGCTCGAGGGGCGCCACCCAGGTACTCTCGACAAACTTGTCGATATGTTCCATGACCGGGAGGGGCCGCTTGATTCTCCGCGTCGAGAGCTCGAAGCAAGAAATGCCCCAGAGGTTGGTGCAATTCGCCTCAGGCTCTGACGGGAGGGGAATTCCGATGGAGACCGCCGCGCGCTCAAGTATACCGGGGAAACACCCAGGCACGCCTGAATTCAGAGGGCAGCAGCGCGCACTGGGAGCACGGCGGGTTGGGAGAAACTCCCTCTTCGGCGTGGCTCTTCCCCAGGCACGCCACACACCGGTCGTGGCGGTCCTCCGGGTCCAAGGCACCACAGCCGCAGTCCTCGACCCACGGGGCATCTTCTTCCAGAAGAGGAGGGGCGGGGACGTCCATCGGGGATCCGGCGCCGGAGCCCCTCAGAGGTAGGTCGCCGCCGCTCTTCTCGCTCTTCTTAGTCTTCTTCATCTTAGAAAGGTTTCCTTCAGCTGCTTGAAAGCTCGTCTGAAAATGGGAGAGCAGATTGCTGGGGTTTAGCCACCTTTATAGTAGGTGGGGGGTCTGTGATTGGTTAGGACGATAAGAGTACATGTTTTTATCTTCAGATTGGTTGTTGGCATGCCAACATGGGTTACCAATAGGAGCGCTAGCGCCCCCCTATGGGGCGTAGCTCCACGATGTAGAACTAGCTATAGCGTCATTTCTACCACGCCCTTAGAGAAAGGCGATTCGCCAAATAAAAAGTGATTGACAACCGTTTCAGGCGAAATGAGTTTTTGATTGACAAGACGATTGTCAGCCGGTGATTGGCCAAAGTAAAGATTGATTGACAGTTGACCCGCCCCCTCCAAGTCTCCGGCCTGCAGAGATACACACTTGAAATCCAGTCGGAAGAACGGCAAAAACGTATTTTCCACCGATAAACTCAAACTAGTGCATACTACTGTTCTTGTTTAATTGTTGTGGTTAAGTCTATTTCTGCAATAACTGCACTTATAGCTGTATTTATTCTTCTAACGTTAACGTTACCACTCTTTGCTTCGGGAGCCGACATGTTTGTTTAGCGAGCGGCAGGGACACGAACCAATCAGGGGCTGCTTTCCACTGTGGGGGCGGGACAGCAGTTAAAACGCAGTCCCTGATTGGCCCGGTATGGTCTGGATTTTGGGATATTCGCTCTGGAGGAGGCGAAGGCCTACGGAAGAGCATTAGGGCCAACAACTGAGTTTATTATTTTTTAAGCTTCCGAGTTTAAAGCCAGAATTTCTGATTTCCAAAAATCGTTTACGTCGTTCCAAAAATCGTTTATGTGCTGCCAGACAGCTCAAGTTTGGATACATTTAGTTGCTGTGTGTATCAGTATCTGCTCTGCTGTTTTAGCTAATGTTTGGTAACGTAACGAATAACATTACAGCTAAAACTTATGAACTATTTGCTAGCCAGCTAGCTAACTGATTTAGCAGGGTGAGTGGGAGACCTCCAACTGACACTCAGATCCGACTTGAGAAGATAACTTTACGCTGCCCGTTTTGTGTTCTCTGCAGGTAGATGGTGTAGTTGCTTAAAAATGAAAGTATTTGCCAAAGCCTGGGTTCGCTTAAAAAGATGTTCAGTCAGGTTTATTAAGAAACAATACGGTTGCAAACGGACTTCAATAGTAAAAACACAGAGTGATTCTATCAGAGAAGTCAAAGTCAGATCGCCAAAACTGCTCCTTATATTGCTTCAAACCAACGAGGTAGTATAGGTGTCATTTGATTGGCTGAGTCGGATATCACCCAGTGGGCGGGGGATGAAAACTCGCTTTGAATATTACTTTGAATATAGACAAAGGTCTGAGTCAGGGCAGGAAGGACAAGGTGTGGCCTTTCTGACTTGGACAAAAGAGCGAGGCAGAGGAGTCTGTTTACAATTACAAAGGGAGAGTTTGGGTGTTTATAATTATAAAGGGAGATTGAAACCTAGGGGTTTTCAGGGGACTTGATGAATAGAAAAGATATGAATCTGAATAGTCTTGAGACTGTGTGTTAAATTCCATGACAACTCCCTCATCTGTGGCTGAACAGCCACATAAAATATATACATCAGATATAAAATAAGCATAATCAAAAAAATAAAAAAATAAAAAAAATAAACACAAATTTCAAAAACTCTATGCTATACATGTGGAAAAGAAGTAATTTCTCCACTAGGTGGAGCAAGAACAAAAATGCAAATTACGCTTTAAAACTCCTTGTTACAGAAATTTGACAGGAAACAAGGTAAAATAAAAACATGTATAGTCTAAGAGTGGACAACCATTCACCAAAAACCCTTGATTTAAATTTTGAATAAGGCAAAAAGATAAATGGTTAGCAGTGTAAGGAGGGCAAAAAACCTCTTGGTCAATTTAGAGGAAAAAAAAACAAAAAAAACAAAGAAGTAAAACTTCAAAATCATCTATCAGCTCATGTTTCAAAACATTATAAATCTTGTAAACAAATATGATATTTTTTCAAGATAATTTCAAAGTTCATTCACTCTTGTTGTGAATAATCGCATGTAATGTCCTATGGATCATAGCTTCCATGTTTGCGTCTCTGAATGTTTAATGTAGGTTCCAGTGTGCGGTTAGAGGTGCAGTCATTGCTGTTGAGATTGTCCACGTTGTCATACCACAACCACGAGAAGGAGGTGACCGGCAAGGTCAGTCTCCGATTGCTCATCAGAGGAGAGGACAGTGTGGCGGTGACTGCTTTGTCCTTGAGATCTCTGGTTCGGCTGCATGGACCGTCCTCTCAGCTACTTTTGACAGCTATTTCACACAGGCCAGAATGTCCTGGTGCTGATTGTTCCATCTTTGACGGGTAGGTTCATCCCGCAACATCTACTTCTCTTCCATGTTTTCTGGCCTGTTCTCAGGCTGCTCATTTGCTCCTGGTAGTCTCTTGTCTCCCCATTTGGCAGGTCTACATAGAGCGGTCAGCCAGCGAGCTCTCGGAAGGTGAGGAGGGAGTCCCTGTCCTGGTCCAGCAGGGTGAAGGTGCGGTGGGACACGGTGTCCGTGTGGACCCCACACAGCCAGGGCGAGTGCTGAACCCGGTCCACACGGTACTGCTCCACGTAGGGCCGGCCCGGGTCGTGCTGCTGGAGGGCCACCTCGGCGCTCCCGCTCCCCCAGTACAGGCTGATGAAGTGCTCCGTCTGTGGATCCACAGATGAGAGAGACAAACAGAGACAAAACAGAAGAGCAAAAGGAGAGTCCTCTGGTCTGGTCTCCCTGTTCCCCTCTTTGGTCAGGAACGGTTATTCAAAATCTGTTGGAGATTCTCAGAAATATGGTTAAACGCAAGCTCCTGCTTTGGGGAAAAAATTTTGTTATTCAGTCAGGAACACTTAAACAGGGTGTCTGTTCAAGTGTCATTTAGAGCCAGTCTGCAGTACCCTACAGTGACATCAGGGGCAGTGTTAGAATGACTTCAACACGCCCAGTCCCCAGTCATGATCAAGGCAATTGGATTTGGCTCTAGAAATTCTCTCGCGATTTTATGAAAATAAAATAACCATATTCTCGTCTCAACAAAACAACACCCCCTAAGGGTGAAAGCAAAAATTTCCTGAAGTCAGGATAAAAATAGAGATGGGGCAAAGAAAATGACACTAAAATGAACTGGCTTCATTTACAATTAACTAATCAAAAAACTCCATCAAAGCTTCATTTGTATAGCTAAAATTTGTATATCTAAACCCTCCCTCTTCTGCATTTGAGGACAGAGTATTTGGGCACTGCTTCGGACAAAATGGTCTCTTCTCCGTTTCATACTTATCTGTCGCTCACAGTGAGTCGGTGACATGGCGTTGGCCTTGCATCTCACGAGTCCCAGATCGCCCATCTGTAGGGAAACAGGCCAGTAACCTCCATCTCCACCTCCGGTCTGTGCCCGTCTCCTGGTTCGGCATTCACCCATCACTCCCGGAACGACAGTTGTCTGTAAAAAAAAACACTCAGAAAAAACACTCAGGCCCGATGAATGTGCCTCAAACTATAAACATGAGATATTTAACATAACCATTTAAAAAATATAATTGGGTTATGAGATGCTGCATTCAGATTAAGACACTGGCAACCCTTATCTATTCCCCCCACTATTATGCACAAACCTTATGTCTTCAGCTACATATGTCTTGTCCTGTTTATTTACCTTAAAAAAAATGGGTCTATTTTGGCTAGTTAAAATCTACCTTGTGGGTTGTTCAAGGGAACTCCAGCAGATGGCGCTGAACCCTAGGTTACAGGATTCTTTCTCTCCTTTCGTCTGCTGTAAATGTGACAGTCTTTGATCCAGTGACCAGTTTTACCACAATGAAAACACGCGTCAGTTCTGTCTCTGTTTTCGTTTCTCTCCCTCGGTTTCCTCCTGTAGTCCATTCTGTTACTATGCCCTTGATTCTTGTTCGTGTGACGACCCTGTGGTCGTGGTTGGTTGGGAGCAGACGGAAAAACAGAGTTGGGAGGCGGGGCAGCAGCTGCGGGTGAACCAGTCATAGTTTGGGAAGGATGTGTGAGCTCTGAGTGCCGAGTCGGCGTGATAGAGTTCAAAACGGAATGACTAGGAGGGGGGAGGGACTCTGAATATTCATCTCTCTGATTAACTTCGTCAGCTACGCTTCTTTCTGACTTGAAAAAACACTCGTGTGCGAGTATTTCCCACTTCCTGAATGCATTCCAATCTATCGCATTTCCAGGCTTCCTTCCTAACCTAGTCATTTCAAACGCCTGTAACTGAGCCCTAACAGTTGCTAACTCACTAATATTGAGTGTACCGGACAGGGGGAAATCAGAATGCTTCGCCCAGATCAAATACTGTACACAAGCATCATCCCAAAGCCTTTGCGCAACAATCTTAGCTGGCCCAGACAATTTGAGAATATCAAGTGGCGAGCTAGTAACGGCACCCATTTTGCACCAAAATCGCTTACGGAAAAACAAACCAAAAAACACTCTCCTACACTCCTTCGTAACACGGAGATGAACGTCTCTCAGACTACTCACTAGCAGTTACGATTTACGGCCCTTAAAAACAGTGTCGGCAAAAATAAACAGTACTGTTACCTGAAAAAAAAAAATATATATATATATAGCGCTTAAACAACACATACAAGACAGAGCTGAAGTTCAAACAGTAAACATAGCAGACTAACAATCCCGTGCACATACAATAAAAAAGACAGCAAACTCACACGGGGACGCAAAAACAAAAAATGACCAAAAGACGACCAAAAATGACGTACATACGACTAACACAAAACAAAGAACGACCAACAGACGACCAAACGACGACTTAACACACGGATCCTACCAAATACTGTACAGCCCTTGGTCAAAGCTAACGCTCGTTAGGTTTACCAATTTGATCAAAGCTAACTTCTCGTTAGGTCTACCAAACCACCCGGGATCAAATGGGAAAACGTTTCTCCAAGAAACGCGGATTGGAAACACCAATCACTCCCTGTAGCTACTTTTCTGCGGTTTTAATCTCACCCGCGACCGGCCAAAAGGGAAGCCTGTTCTGTGCCAATTCTGTGGCGTATTTAACTCACGTTTTAACTTGTAACCGATCAACAACCTAAATTGTACATCAAATTACAGGGGAAACAAGCTTCACGAGACCAAAAATCACACTTCTTCTGAACACTGCTCATGCCCTCGTAACGAAACAAGGACGAAGTCAAAACGACAATACGATATAAATATATATATTGCTGTTCACAACTTCCTTAGATAGTTACACAACTTATAGTACTAAAATACCCACGCTGGGGTTTCTGTTTTCAATAATCTAGACCAACAAGCTGAACCGAAACCAAGGCAAATAACAAGCATAAAAGATTCGTTTTTCAACGTACCGTGAGTTTAGCCGGGTGAAACCAACGGCGGGGCTTCTCCAAAAGCAATGCGCATAGACGCAACGAGAGAAGCTTCCCAAAGCGGCTACCGCTTCCGCACGTCTGCGTCCCTCGTTTCCACTCCGGCAAATCTCACAGCAGTCGATCCCATCCCCGTCGCCAATTGTAGTTGCTTAAAAATGAAAGTATTTGCCAAAGCCTGGGTTCGCTTAAAAAGATGTTCAGTCAGGTTTATTAAGAAACAATACGGTTGCAAACGGACTTCAATAGTAAAAACACAGAGTGATTCTATCAGAGAAGTCAAAGTCAGATCGCCAAAACTGCTCCTTATATTGCTTCAAACCAACGAGGTAGTATAGGTGTCATTTGATTGGCTGAGTCGGATATCACCCAGTGGGCGGGGGATGAAAACTCGCTTTGAATATTACTTTGAATATAGACAAAGGTCTGAGTCAGGGCAGGAAGGACAAGGTGTGGCCTTTCTGACTTGGACAAAAGAGCGAGGCAGAGGAGTCTGTTTACAATTACAAAGGGAGAGTTTGGGTGTTTATAATTATAAAGGGAGATTGAAACTTAGGGGTTTTCAGGGGACTTGATGAATAGAAAAGATATGAATCTGAATAGTCTTGAGACTGTGTGTTAAATTCCATGAGAATGGGCAAAAGCTTCCCTTTCTAGGCTAACGGTAAAGCTAGGCTAACGCGAGCTTCTTGTCTTTGAAATTGAGAGTTTAACATGTTTTTGAAAGATTTTTCACGGTGCCCACCCACATCCATTGTATGACCAAAACGGTGGTAGAACAATTATCAGACTTTCTCAAAATTGCTAGTTTTGTCAACTTTTTGATCTGAACCATTGTTACTATGGATGTATTAATAGAACCACAGTTGATCATCCAGGATCACACCCCTGATTCCTCGCTGTCCAAGTTGGTGTCACCACGGTATCGTCAATCAGTAAAATGGTGATGGACAGGTCTCGATGCCTAGGCTACCTTCCCCCGGGAAGAACAGTCAGGTTGAGCTTCAAGGTGTGTCGCCATCCACTCCGAGATGTCAGCCAAACACGCAGCAATGCTTATTGTTGTTTCTGCCTCATATGCTAGGCTAGGGGTGTGTAGGGGTGGGTCGTAGCCTATACCCACCTCCCTTGTTCTCTGTAAAGCGCATTGTGTTGCCTCTGGGTATGAAATGCGCTATACAAATAAAACTTTGATTGATTGATTGATTGATAGGCATTAAGAGGATAAGTAAGCTATACAGTAAGTAAGCCATAACCCCAGGGAAACTCACCTTTTAGTGCTGCTGTCCCTGATGGACCAGCTCTATGCTGCTGTTTCTCAGTAACCATGGAGATGGCATGGATGTCTAGGAGGATAGTACCTGACTGGTTGCTTGACTCCAGATACACACAACACAGACTGACCACAAGCCGCCTGAGAAAACAGTGTGTGGCCATGGAGTAGGTGTACATCACACAGAATCAACCAGATATCTCACAATTCCCTGGTAGAGGAGCACATGGCTGTAACCTATTCAATAATGTTAGATCAAGTTTCATGAAAGGATTTGAGATATCAAACGGGTTCATATCCTTATCGGTGTCTGATGGTCTGTCGCCACCTGGTGGAGATTTAGAGGCTGCTAGAAGTATGAATTCAGGCGTTTTGTAGTCAGGATTTATAGATCTAAATCTCAGCTATCAACTTTTGTTCGAAGCTGATATGACGCTGTGGAGGCCCCCCTGAATTTTCATGGTCACTATTGGAGTTGAGTGTTAAACTAATTTGTGTTGTCAGACCACCGTCTTATTTCGACGTTCCACCCAGTTACAAACTTATGTAAATTGGCATTCATATTTCAATAGACTCGATCAAATTTGTAGTAGCTCATCTCTGACTAGGCTACATCTGGCAAATATCACACTGCTAATTCTTTCATGGTTTTCGTGAGCTGGTTGAGTAAGAAAAGGACTGAGCCTGACTATTCGTGAGCTGTGTAACCCCCCCCCCCCACTCAATAATGAAGTGAAACGAAATGGCGAGTCAGTCTGAGTGTCAGGCTAATTGAATATCCGTTTAGCTGGCTTGTCATGCACAATTGTACAATTGCAGTGATTTGGTTTTAAAAGCTGATGTATAATGCTGACCAGATGTACACTCCTAGAACTACCCCCTGTTGACCACTCACTCATCAGTTGCCTGTTATCATTCCTCTTTCTGAAGTGTTAATTTGTCTCCTCAGGTTGGATCCTGCTCATGCAGGGGCAAGGGACTCCAGTCAGACTGGTCTGCCCCACATCTCCAGCTTACCAGAAGCCCATACCCACCCCTGCTACAGACCCCCCAATGCTCCCACTACCCCCAAGCCTGAGACCACCACCCCCAAGCCTGAGACCACCACCCCCAAGCTGTGGAACAGCCTGCCGCCACAAATTCAGTCTGCCCAGACCCTAGACATGTTTAAATCACAGCTAAAGACTCACCTGTTTTCACTGGCTTTCTAAGGCTAGTTAAGCCATACATCCCTGGCCCTCGTATGACTGTGTTGTTTTTAAATGGTGCATTGTTTGTATGTATTGTCTGTTTTTATTTTATTTATACTGTGAAGCACTTTGGTGCAACTTCGGTTGATTTTAAATGTGCTATATAAATAAAGTTGCAAATGAGAAATACAAGACTCCCGCACACACTTTTTCTCTGCTTTAATCTTTTTAACAACGTTTCGGTGTTGCCACCTTCATCAGGACAGATTTTTGATTTTTTCACTTATATAAATAATGTTGACCTTGACCTATCTAGCTCTAACTCTTAATCTTTTTTTCACTCAGTTCAGTTCACTGAGCACAGCCGTGGGAGCGGTGCTTATTAGCGCGTCAGTATACAACGGAGACCCAAACACAGGCCAAGAATGTTCACAGACTTTATTCTCAAATTAAATGAACATCCAAAACATACATGTAACAACAATTGTCATCTCAAGAGCCTGAGTTGTCACCGTGGCCTCGACATGAGGTTGGTAGGTAGGAAGGTAGATAGGTGAGTGGGTGGCTAAATCGGTGTTGGTGGATTGGTAATCAAGGGGTTATTTGTTATGTCTTGTGTCTCTTCCGTGGCTAGGGTTGGGTGGAACTGGAGTCTGGCTCCTCAGACCTTTCCTGAGGGGCTCAAACGTTGGCCCCACCTGTCTGTCAGAGAGGGCTGGCTGGTCCCGGTCACTTGAGGATGGTGGTTTGGCAGATGGTGCTGCCATCTTCAAAAGAGAATCCGAGCTGGAAGAGGCCATTCCAGGAAAGACTCCTTCCCACTGATCGCGAAAGCGCCTCCGATGGAGAGCCAGCTTCAGGTCCTGCTTCCATTGGTCGTCAGGCGATTGTGGAACCTTCATCTCAGATTTTCCCTTTGAACCTTCACTCTTGTGAGTAGAGGCAGATGCGCTGACACCACTAGACGTCATGCCGGTGGACAGGTGGGTAGACTTTATCGTGGCGGGGCCGTTTCTCCGTGGTGGTTTGGAAGAAAGGGCTGTGCCAGCCGCCCTCTGCATCAGACAGTCCGAGGTAGAAGTGGCCTTTCCAGGAAAGACTCTTTCCCAGTGATCGCGAAAGCGCCTCCGATGGAGTGCCAGCTCCAGGTCCTGCTTCCACTGGGAGTCAGGCGATTGTGGGCGAACCTTCATCTCAGATTGTCCCTTTGGACCTTCACCCTTGTGCGCAGAGGCAGATGCGCCGACACCACTAGATGACACAGCGGTGGAGAGGTGGGTCGATGTTATCGGGGCGCGGTCGTGTCGTGGTGGTTTCGAAGAAGGGACTGTTTCAGCCGCCTTCTGCACTAGACAGTTCGAGCAGGAATCGGCCTTTCCATGAAAAACTCCTTCCCACTTCTTGCGAAAGAGCCTCCTACCAAGCTTCAGCTTCCAGTCAGCCTCAGGTGACGGTGGAGCGTTCTTCTCAGGTTTTCCCTTTGACCCGACCCGACGTTTAGAGGACGACTCGCCGACACCACCAGACGCCATGGGGCTGTTCCCTCGACTGAACCGAGACCTGGCAGAGACCATGTCGTCTTCACAGTCGTCCCCCGGGTCACAGGGATGATAGTGTGAGCTGCTGGAGTGTGAGCTGCCTTCAGATCGGCTGTCCATCTCCAGCAGCGCTTCCACATGGCCGAAGCACTTGTCGCATGCGGTCACATCAATGTCACACCGTTCCCTTTTGAGAGAATGAAATACAAACTAAGATGACTTGATTACTTCGATAGATTTAAATATTAGGGCTGTCAATTTAACATGTTAATTAGATTAAATAATTATACAAAATTAATACACAAAAATTAACAGAAAGGTCTGTTGAAATATCTTCATTTGGGGGCTTCTGCCAGCAACAAAAATGACATAGGATCAATTTGTGATTAACTGTGATTAATTAATTACAGATCATGTAATTAATTAGAGTAATTTTTTAATCATTTGACAGCCCTAATAATATATAATCGAAATGCATCATATTATGCCACTCATTATACACATAACACACACACACACACACACATATCTCTCTCTCTCTCTCTCTCACTCACACACAAACATTGTTTTGGATGCACTGAAAAAAAAACATAATAAACTTACCGATCAGTGTTGAAACAGATTCCATCCTAATTTAGAAAGAAAAGACAAGATGGCTGGTGAGGTTATACAGGCTTCACAAAGACAGAACAACTCCTGGAATCGTTTGAATTGTGAATTATTAAATTACAATGAAACTTTGATTACTAACCTCCGTGTATCCTTGATGCTTTCTCCACTGATCTAGTA
Organism: Borostomias antarcticus; assembly: GCF_949987555.1. Taxonomy (NCBI): domain Eukaryota; kingdom Metazoa; phylum Chordata; class Actinopteri; order Stomiiformes; family Stomiidae; genus Borostomias; species Borostomias antarcticus. The sequence continues at coordinate 3,343,610 of NC_140258.1, forward strand.
TCCAATTTACTACCACGACCAGGGAGAGCACAAACAGAAGTACCAAGCAGAGCCGTGTTGCATCAAGGCCCTGGACCAGGCTTGTTGGCACATCACCGACTAACTGAGGTTGAATTATCACCCTCTCTCGGCATCTAAAAACATTCTTAGTCTCACTATAGAACATATTCTTAATTCTCCAAAGCCATGTCTTTGACAACATGTTCAGACTGCAAACACCACAGCACTGACGCTTGTCCACTTGTCAAAGCTTTATATACCCTGCCGTTGCTACGTGTATGTTACGTCATAGTGCGAACACCCATGTCACAGACCGGATATTCCTGTGACGTTTCAAGCTAGCCTAGTATGACCATCCCATGGATGACCATCCCGATCTAGCGAGCTCACTGCTTCGCTCCGCAATATCGGTCTGGCCTTCGCCCCATAGAGAGCGATTATGTGGGCGGGGCTACTTGCCTTGACAGACAAACACCTTCAGCCAATAAGCATTCAGCAAACTTTTGCCAAATCCAGGAGAAGGGTATCTCTGCAGGCCGGAGACTTCGAGGGGGCGGGTCAACTGTCAATCAATTTCTACTTTGGCCAATCAGAGGCAGACAATCGTCTTGTCAATCAAAAACTAATTTCGCCTGAAACGGTTGTCAATCACTTTTTATTTGCCGAATCGCCTTTCTCTTTGGAGAAGGGGTGTGAGACGCAAAGCTAATTTGTCATTAATAAGTGTCAGCTGCGGACGATCAAGCGAACATATTGGACGTCTTTCGAGGTAAGGGAGATTGACACAAGTAACATAACAATAAGCAGTTATTTTAACGTATTTTCAATTAGTTATAACATTGACAGCGCCTAAATGCTCACATTTAAGAACGTAGACGAAGATGCTGAGATGCCTAACGTTATCTAAATAGCTAAGTTAGTGTATACATCCACGATCCTAGCCGTCGCAACGTGGCTAGCTAGGTGTAGGCTGTTCTTGACCCAAGTTAACATTAGCAAAGCGGTGTACCTGCGCACATGCACAAACAGAGCAGTGCTTCTACAAAGAAATCTATCATATTTATTTTCTCATGTAAACACTGGGCGTTTGGTGTTGCCAAGCAATTAAGCTCTTTGCACAAATTCCACTACTTCCTGAAATTCTACAGGCATCCTTATTTCCTGTCCTATACCATTGGATGGAAGTTATTAATCAGGTGTGCCGCTTATATAGATAAACAAATAGACAGGTAGGTGTGTATATATAAACACAGTATGCATGATTATGTTCTGTTAAAAATATATAATTTGTTGACAGGAAACCAAGAGGTACAAGAGAGGGGACAGGAGGAGAGGACATAGAGATGAGAGGTGAGATACCTGATGTTAGCCAAAGAGACACTACATTAATTAGATCCTGGCAAGTTTAATAAATAATGTGGATGGGTGGGTGGGTGTGGGTGTGTGTGTTTATAGCTTATGTTTATGTTTTGTTAATTTGTGGACAGGAGATGAAAATGGACACCACAGTGGAGGAGAGGTGACAGGAGGAGACCAGCATGGACAAAAGACAGGAGGAGAGGTGACAGGAGGAGACCAACATGGACACCACAGTGGAAGAGAGGTGACAGGAGGAGACCAACATGGACACCACAGTGGAAGAGAGGTGACAGGAGGAGACCAACATGGACACCACAGTGGAAGAGAGGTGACAGGAGGAGACCAACATGGACAAGAGTGGAAGAGAGGTGACGGGAGGAGACCAACATGGACACCACAGTGGAAGAGAGGTGACAGGAGGAGACCAACATGGACATCAGAGTGGAGGAGGCCAGGCTGGGAGAGAGGTGACAGGAGGAGCTAGTCTCATGTTTCTAATAGATGGTGTGTTCTCATCAACATTCACTTAAGTTGTGTCCTCTCTGGATGACCTCCACTGCTCTCAGTTAAAGATGATATTAATCCAATATGATGCGTGTTGTTCTTTATAGATCTAGCCTCTTCATTTTGCTCTCAAAGTGCACCAGATTGAAGCACCACAACTAAATGACCTTGGTATTACAAAAATCCTGCGTACAGCCCTGGTCCTGGATGTTTCAGAGGGCAGATGATAACCTCCTTCTAATCAAGGAGCAGGTGTTAATAACTCTGTCTGCATCACTACACTGGTGACATTTTGGTTGTACCGTCTGATCACAACACTGAGTTCTAATCTAATTTTTTAACCTATCTGTCTACATGTCTGTCTGTCCATCTCTATCTTTCATTGTCTGCCCGTTTTATTATTGTATCAGGCTTCATGTTTGGTGATGGGACCTCAGTGGGTGAGAACAGACATGCTGAATAGACATAAAGATGTAGGCTTGGGCAGAATCTTTCCATCCATTTAAAAATAAATATGTATTATTTTATGCCAACCTACATTCAGTCTAGCCCTAACCCTAACCTCTTAGAGTGCAGGAAGTGTCGGCCAGCTGTGTCGTGTCTCCATTCTCAGCGTCAGTACATCCAGTTTGATGGTTCACCTGGGCCAGTAGACTAAGCAGAGCCTCGACCCAAACAAGGTGTCCTGAATGGTCTCCCAGGTCCGCCTTGTACAACTGAACTGTCAGCCCAGTGTTTGTGTGGTCTACAAGCTATTCAATAAAACCTGGAGAAAATGATCTGTATCTTGTCTTTACACTTACAGCACACATGCTGCACAAATGATAACCTTAATTGTATGACACTTGTTTTGTCAAATGTACAAGGGTATCTCTGACTTGGCTAGACTGTGGATGTGGTGACTAGTCCAGGCCAGTCAGCATGGTATAAGCTGCATACAGGTGAGCGGAAGCTGAAACGCTTGTTCCTTGGCTAGGCCCAAGGCAGCTTGCCAGCAGGGTCAGGCCTGTGCCGGGAGGTCAGTACATTAGAACCCCCTTAGGCGGGCTGTATGTATCCTAGGTTCTCAAACTTGTATTTGTGGTATAGAAAGGTAGAACTTGCTTGGTTGATTATGTAAGTGTGTGTGTGGGGTGCTGTTGATTTTCCTCCACACATCTCTCAGCCATATGTTTCCCCTATGTGGATCTGAAAACAGTGATGGGGATTAAATTAGGTTGCTAAGAGAACTGCTAGTCACCAGAAGCATTCAAGAACATAACCTGTGCTGGAATACTAGTGTATGAACAAAGCAATACAAGTAGAGCACATCTACTGACAGGCTGGCTGAATGACTAGAAGACTGACTTGGGACATCCACTGAGGACATCCCAGTCCTGGCTATGGATCAGTAGTGATGCTCCCCTGCCCCTGTAGTCCAGGCATTTTATGACATAACCTTGAACAAATTGCAACAGAAATTATTTCAACTGTTGTAGTGTCATACATATGTTCTTTATAACATATCAGTTAGTCCCCCAAAATCCCAGTGCTGGAAAGTAATGAAAAATGCAGATGGAAGGTATGTGACAAATATACCAATTTTCGCCTATGTAAAAGAAAAAGGTTTATGCATGTTTTCTTGTCTGATGTCCACACAACACTGTCCACCAACCAGAAACTATAGAGGATGCATCACAGTGCATATACAGAAATATATTTTTAATTCTATTGGCATTTGGTGAAGAGAAAAGGGGTGAATCTCACACATATTGCAACAGAAAATCTGACGTGTATTAATCAAATAGCTCAAGAGTCTAGAACCCTGGAGAGGACAGTCTACAACCCTGGAGAACAGTCTACAGCCCTGTAGAGAACAGTAGAACCCTGGAGAACAGTCTACAGCCCTGTAGAGAACAGTAGAACCCTGGAGAACAGTCTACAGCCCTGGAGAGAACAGTAGAACCCTGGAGAGGACAGTCTGAGACGTAGAACCGTCCATAGCAGAGCAGCCAGGTGCTAGAGGGTCCACTTCAGATACCTGTGGGAGAAAATCACACGCGCGTGCGCACGCACACACATTACTTTCCACCACTGGGATTTTGGGGGACTTTTGATATGTTATAAAGAACATATGTATGACACTAAAACAGTTGAAATAATTTCTGTTGCAATTTTTTCCATATTGACTCCTTTTGTCTCATAAAATGCCTGGACTACTGGGCTAGTGAAGCCATTGCTAGCCTCTACCCACAAGCCTCCATTACATTGATCATAAGCCTACTAAGAGAGGCTTTTATCATCATGATTTATTAAGTCTTTCAAGATACATGATTTGCATTAAAAAATATAATCTCTCTCACACACAGTCATGTAATCCAGTAAATCTAACTCCATAACAAATTGCATTAGGCCTACGTAACTAGCAAGCTAACTATAGCAAACGAAGTCAATGTAGATAGCTGGCTACGTTATTAATTAGCTTAGCTAGCTACGTAACTAGAAAATGTAAATAGCTAGCGAACTAGCTATAGCGTCATTTCTACCACGCCCTTAGAGAAAGGCGATTCGCCAAATAGAAAGTGATTGACAACCGTTTCAGGCGAAATGAGTTTTTGATTGACAAGACGATTGCCTGCCGGTGATTGGCCAAAGTAAAGATTGATTGACAGTTGACCCGCCCCCTCCAAGTCTCCGGCCTGCAGAGATACACACTTGAAATCCAGACGGCAAAAACGTATTTTCCACCGATAAACTCCACTAGTGCATACTACTGTTCTTGTTTAAGTGTTGTGGTTAAGTCTATTTCTGCAATAACTGCACTTATAGCTGTATTTATTCTTCTAACGTTAACGATACCACTCTTTGCTTCGGGAGCCGACATGTTTGTTTAGCGAGCGGCAGGGACACGAACCAATCAGGGGCTGCTTTCCACTGTGGGGGCGGGACAGCAGTTAAAACGCAGTCCCTGATTGGCCCGGTATGGTCTGGATTTTGGGATATTCGCTCTGGAGGAGGCGAAGGCCTACGGAAGAGCATTAGGGCCAACAACTGAGTTTATTATTTTTTAAGCTTCTGAGTTTAAAGCCAGAATTTCTGATTTCCAAAAATCGTTTACATGTGCTGCCAGACAGCTCAAGTTTGGATACATTTAGTTGCTGTGTGTATCAGTATCTGCTCTGCTGTTTTAGCTAATGTTTGGTAACGTAACGAATAACATTACAGCTAAAACTTATGAACTATTTGCTAGCCAGCTAGCTAACTGATTTAGCAGGGTGAGTGGGAGACCTCCAACTGACACTCAGATCCGACTTGAGAAGATAACTTTACGCTGCCCGTTTTGTGTTCTCTGCAGGTAGATGGGCAAAAGCTTCCCTTTCTAGGCTAACGGTAAAGCTAGGCTAACGCGAGCTTCTTGTCTTTGAAATTGAGAGTTTAACATGTTTTTGAAAGATTTTTCACGGTGCCCACCCACATCCATTGTGTGGTATATTGACCACATGATTATTTAGGTTGCTTAATGCTTTGTGGACCTCGGTGAACACGGTCAAGTTATTGTACGGTTGCGCACATGCGCAGTGTGATGCTGTCTGACAAATGGTGTACTAAAGAGTTGAACGTAAATCTGGGTCCGTCTCGTTATTAATATGTAACAAGTGGCGACGAGGATAAAAAAAAAATAAAACTTTTCCAGCAGGTGAGACACACGGTGTCGGTACTATTGAGTACAATGGCCCGGTTTGGAAGAATTGATGAGTTCAAGCCAGAAAATGAGCAATGGTCGGCGTATATCGAACGGATGGACCAGTTTTTTGAGGCTAACGACATAGGAAAAGCATGTGGCTACGTTGCTAAGTGTAATGGGCGCAGCCACCTACTGTATGGACTTTTGAGAAATTTAGTGCAGCCGAACAAGCCAAAAGACAAAACGTTTGACGAAATAGTGGCCGTTCTTAAGGGACATTATGAGCCAAAGCCTTTATTGGTCGCGGAAAGGTTTCGTTTTAATCGTTGTAACCAGAAGGCTAACCTGCCAGTGGCGCAGTATGTAGCTGAGTTGAAGCAATGCGCAGCTAACTGTGAGTTCGGCGCGAACCTAGACTCCTCGCTACGTGACCGGTTCGTCAGTGGAATGAGGAACGAAGCCTGCCAGAGGAGACTACTCTCGGAAAATGATCGCACTTTTGCTAGAGCTTTTGAGATTGCTCTCAATATGGAGACTGCCGACAGGAATGCACGTCAATTGAGAGGGGGAGGCGGGAACGTCGATGGGGCAGCAACCGTTCACAAGGTGAGGACACAGGGAACAATGAACTGTCACAGATGCAAAGGAAAAAATCACCAAGCAAATGAGTGCCATTTCAAAGACACAAAATGTCCTAACTGTGGCAAGACTGGGCACATCAAAAGAGCATGTCGTGCCAAGATGGAGACAGACGGTGTTAGGAAGTCACAACGCAGTGGACAGCAAAAGAAACACACAAAATATGTGGAAGCTGATGAGGACTCAGATTTGGATGTGTTCACCATTTTGACTGTCACAAATGAGGATTCTAAACTGTACAAAGCAACTGTCTCTGTAGCTGATGTTGATTTAGAAATGGAAATAGATACCGGGGCTGCAAGAAGTATCATATCACAGGGAACTTATAGGAAGCAATTCTCACATCTGCCACTAGAGAGAGCTAATGTTAAGCTTAAAGCTTATAATGGAGGTTGTATTCCTGTTTTGGGGCAGATCACAGCCAAGGTGGTCTATGAGGGTCAAACAGAGGACTTGCCGCTTTTAGTTGTTGAGGGAAACGGATCAACTCTGTGTGGCAGGAATTGGCTAAGGAAACTCAGACTTAACTGGCAGCAGATAAAGTGTCTGAATGAAGCAAAGTGTAAGTCACTTAGTGAAGTGCTAGATGAATACTCTGAGGTATTTAATGAGGAGTTGGGGACTCTTAAAGATATAAAAGCCTCAATCACGGTTAAGCCTGATGTACGTCCTAAATTTATTAAACACAGAACCCTCCCATTTGCTATGAAAGAGACAGTAGAGAAAGAGCTCAAGAGGCTGGAGGAAGCTAACATAATATCTCCAGTGAAGCACAGTGAATGGGCAGCACCAGTAGTGCCAGTGGTGAAAAGAGACAACTCACTCCGCCTATGTGGGGATTATAAAGTATCGGTAAATCAGGCAGTTGAAACAGATACCTACCCCCTGCCTCGTTTGGAGGAGCTTTTAGCAACCCTTAGTGGAGGTAAGGTCTTCTCTAAAATGGATTTAGCAGCAGCTTACCAGCAGGTGCTGCTGGATGATGATTCAAAGAAATACACCACCATCAACACCCACAGGGGATTATTTGTTTATAACAGACTTCCCTTTGGAGTCAGCTCTGCTCCCTCCATATTCCAGCGGATTATGGAAAATCTGATGAAAGGTTTACCTGTGGTAGTTTTTCTGGATGACCTGCTCATCATGGGACGCTCGGAGGAGGAACATCTTCACAACCTCCAGCTGGTCCTACGACGCCTTCAGGAAAATGGGCTACGAGTGAAACGCTCCAAGTGTGAGTTTGGCAAAACTCAAGTAGAGTACCTAGGCCATGTACTGGATGGGCATGGCATCCACCCTTCAAAGGACAAGGTGAGAGCTGTGCAGGAGGCCCCTGCGCTTACCAACGTCAAGGAGCTCCAGGCCTTCTTGGGACTCTATAACTACTATGGAAGATTTGTGCCACAGCACAGCACAGTCTTAGCACCACTGTACAGACTGCTTAGAGGACAGGTACTTTGGGAATGGACTAAGGTTGAGCAGGGGGCTTTTGAGAAGTGTAAAGCCCTGCTGACTAGTGACAGGGTTTTAGCCCACTATGACCCCTGTCTACCACTCACCTTAGCATGTGATGCCTCTGCTTATGGCATCGGCGCCGTTATCCAACACACTATGCCAAATGGGGAGGAGCGACCAATAGCTTATGCCTCCCGAACACTGTCCCCAGCAGAAAAGAAATACTCTCAGATAGACAAGGAAGCTCTAGGTCTGATATATGGGGTAAAGAAGTTTCACCAGTACTTGTGGGGTAGACACTTTAACTTAGTTACAGACCATCGCCCGCTGCTGACACTGTTTGGCGAGCACAAGAGTCTGCCTACACTGGCTGCTGCACGCATTCAGCGGCGGGCAATAATCTTATCAGCCTATGACTACCACATTGTCTATCGCAAGTCAGAAGAGCACAGTAATGCTGATGGACTTTCCCGCTGTCAAGGGAACTGCTGGGACTACAGCTGTAGTCCACTCACTGCTGGCTGAGCATCTTCAAGGGGCACCGCTCAACGCCACACGACTTGCAAGGACGACACGCACAGACAGTGAGTTATCCCGAGTTTACAAGTATGTCATGGAAGGCTGGCCCACCCAAGTAGAGGAAAACCTAAAGGGGTTTTATACAAGCGGAAATGAGCTGTCCACCGAGCAAGGTTGTGTCCTATGGGGGACCAGAGTCATCGTACCCGCAAAGATGAGAAGAGCAGTGTTAAAAGAGATTCACTCAGGGCACCAAGGAATAGTGAAAACAAAAGCCCTAGCTCGCAAATATGTATGGTGGCCAAACCTTGACTCGGATCTGGAGCAGACAGGAATGTGAGACGTGCCAGCTGGTACAAAAAATGCCACAGCAGGTTCCACTCCACCCGTGGGAGTTCCCAGGTGAGTCCTGGAAGAGACTGCATGTGGACTTTGCTGGACCCTTCCTGAACAACATGTTCATGATTGTGGTTGATTCACACACAAAGTGGTTGGAAGTGTTTCGCATGTCACAAATCACCTCTCAGGCTACCATTACTAGGTTGAAGAGACTGTTCGCCTCCTATGGTCTGCCGGAACAAATCGTGACAGACAACGCTACCACTTTCACATCTGAGGAGTTCCAGACTTTTGTCAAGCAAAATGGAATTCGACACACCACAAGTGCTCCTGGGCACCCGGCAACTAATGGTCTGGCGGAGAGATATGTCCAGACATTCAAGGCCGGTATGAAAAAGCTGGCTAGCACTGACCCGAACATCGAGGACAGGCTTTCACTGTTCCTGTCGCAATATCGCACTACACCTAACTGCACGACTGGACAGTCCCCAGCTGACCTGTTCCTACACAGGCATGTCCAGACCAGGCTGGATTTCCTCAAGCCTTGCACCAAGGAGTCTGTGCGCAGGAAACAGTATCAGCAGAAGGACCGCCATGTTCGCAGGGCTCTAGACCGGTTCTTTGCTGTCGACGACGCTGTGTATCTGCGTAGCACAGTGGGAGGAGGGGATCTCAAGTGGATTCCAGGGTTGGTGGTGAGACAGACTGGCCCTGTGTCGTATGAAATCAGAGAGCGGGACACCAGTACAGTACACAGACGCCATGGAGATCAGCTGCGAGCTCGAGCCATTGCTGAACCTGATACAGCCGTTGTTGAACCTGAGTCAGAGGATACTGGATCACAGGCAGCACAGGTTGAGGGTAAAGACTGCAGCACTTCTCAGGGAATAGTTGACACTACTATGCAGACACCAGAACAGCTAGAGCCTGAACCTGTGGCTCTGAGGCGCTCAAACCGAGAGATTAAACCACCAAGGCGCTATAGGCCATAAGACGGCATACCACTACAATGGACTGTGTTCATATGCATACACTCATTCCATATTTAATGGACTGTTAAGAGCAATGTATTAGAGTTAAACTATGCCACATTTTGTTTTAGTTAAGAATCACTAGACAACTGTAGTTCAGTTAAGGAACACATGTTGGTTGATATTTCCTGTTGGATGGAATGTTTTAGTTGGATGTTCTCAGCTAAAAGGGAGGATAATGTGGTATATTGACCACATGATTATTTAGGTAGCTTAATGCTTTGTGGACCTCGGTGAACACGGTCAAGTTATTGTACTGTTGCGCACATGCGCAGTGTGATGCTGTCTGACAAATGGTGTACTAAAGAGTTGAACGTAAATCTGGGTCCGTCTCGTTATTAATATGTAACAATAGCCTACTTGGACAACAGAACATAATGAACATAAAAATAAAACAAAGTAGGCTACAGTTACTCTGAGCTACCAATAGCCTACAGTATAACCAGAGATTACATGATAATAATATGAAGAAGCTATCAAAATCCCTACCGAAGCCATAACTAGCAAAATAGGGCTAACGCTAATATAGCTAACAATGTGACCTCAAACTTCATATTCCCACCTTAGAAATAGCTAAGGAACGGCCATATGCAAAGGGATGCAGAACATTTGATTCATGCTTTTATTTCAAGCCGACTTGATTACTGTAATGCACTCTTCACTGGCCTCCCCCCAAAAGCACTGAGAGACTTCAGCTCATTCAAAACTCTGCAGGCCCACTGTTAACAAAAACCAAGAGGAGAGAGCACATTTGTCCAGTCTTAAATGCTTTACATTGGCTTCCAGTAACATTAAGAGTTGATTTTAAGGTCCTCCTCCTTATATACAAAGCCCTTAATGGGCTTTAATGGACCAAGCATTGCTAACTCCCTTGTCAATTACACGCCTTCAAGAACATTGCGATAATCCACTGCTGGTTTACTAGAAGTTCCCAGCAACAACAGTCGGCCGATCAGGAGTGCAGCCGTTGTCAATTATGGCCCAAAGCTATGGAACACAATACAGATATCAGGGAAGCCAGCTCGCTAAATAGTTTTAAAAGAAAGCTAGAAACGTATCTCTTCACTTAAGCTTTTAACTAGCTCCTTTTGCACTTGCAGGCTACTGTACTTTTCTTTCTTTTATCTCCAGCACAATATTTTATTAAATTGTAATTTTACACTGTATTTTACTTGATTTCTTATCTTCATCTCTTATTGTGTTTTGTCTTCCATCTTATTTACCTGCTTGTTGTTTATTTGACGTATTTTTATTTGAAGCACTTTGAGCTAGTTGTATGAAAAGTGCTATATAGGCTACATAGTGTAGTATTGTTATTATTATTATTATTATTATTATTATTATTAATCAATCAATCAATAAAACCCTGTTTGTCAATCTGCAGCTGGATTGTATGTAAAATTTCCCCCATGGTAAATGTGTGATACAATGACCTCAATACAGGCTAGATGTCATACTCTACTGGTAAATCCAGTGAGAGTCAGCTACAAACCACGGCTGGTCATTGGCTGGTCTTGCTGGATTTACCAGGTCTGTCTGGTCAGTCTCACCCTGTCTGTCAGTCTTAAAGGCGTGTAACCGTAGGACCTCGTCTCATTGTTGCTTGCGACTTTAATTAGATTTTTATTACACATTTTATTGCACGTCTCTTAGTCCATGCAGCTCACTAAGCACAGCCGTGGGATGGGCACTGATTAGCGTGCATCAGGATACAATGGAGATATGACCCAAACACAGGAGAAGAATGTTCAGAAACTTTACTCTCAAATGAAATCAGTAAAAGCACAAAACATAACGTCTTGTGTTTGTTCAGTGGATAGTGTTGGGGGGAACTGGGGAGTCCGGTCATCAAGTCTGGTCACTGAGTCTGGTCATTGAGTCGGGTCATCAAGTCGGGGCTGTGATTGAAGGGACTTGCTCAGACGGGTTTGTGTCAGGTTCGCGACTTTTTCCAACAATTCGCGACGGAGCATCTCATGCAGAGAGCTTCGGACCTCGTGTCCAGTGGGCCTTGGGCGATTGTGGAACGTCAGGCTTAGATCGTCCCTTTAGTGTCACACCACTGGACACCATGGGGGTGGATAAGTGGCTAGCGGGGCTGTCTCCTCTACCGGTCTTGGTCATCGCGAATGGTAGTCTGACAGATGGACCTGTTACAGACGGGGCTGTGTCAGATGGACCTGTTACAGACGGGGCTGTGTCAGATGGAACTGTTACAGACGGGGCTGTGTCAGAGGCCCTCTTCATCAGAGAGTCCGAGGTGGAAGTGGTCGCCCCTTGAGAGACTTTTTCCCACTTGTTACGAATGAGCCTCCAACGCTGAGAGAGCTCCAGATCTTGTCTCCAGTGGGGCGCGGGCGATCGTGTAACGTCCAGCTCAGATTGTCCCTTTACCAGCACACTAGTAGATGCCATGGGGGTGGATAGTAGATGCCATGGGGGTGGATAAGTGGCTAGCGGGGCTGTCTCCTCTACTGGTCCTGGTCATTGAGAGTGGTGGACTGGCAGATGGAGCTGTGACAGATGGAGCTGTGACAGACGGGGCTGTGACAGCTGCCCTGTTCACCAGAGAGTCTGCGCTGTTGCAACAGAGCCTCTGACAGCGAGGCAGCACCAGACGCTCCCTGTCGGCCTCGGCTGAGAGCGGAACGTTCAGCTCAGATGTGCCCTTTGAACTTTTGCCCTTGTGTGTCTGGAAGGGCTCGGCGACGCCGCCAGACGGCATGGGGGCGGAGCCTCTACTCATCTCAGACACCGGGTCTTCTCCACAGGCCCCCGGATCATAGGAGTATGAACCTGGATCGTCTTGTCCTGGACAGTCCCAATGGAGCTCATGCATCTGCATTAGTACTTCCAGACGGGCAAGGCAGCTGTTGACCCGGACTGTCACACTCTCCAGCTCGGCCCTTTTGAGATAGAATAAAAAAATGACTTTTGATGATTTTAGTACACTTGTATAATCAAAATGCATCATACCACACACTTTACACATAAACACACATCTCACACATGCAAGCACAAACACACACACACACACACACAAACACACACACACACACACACACACAGTTGGATACACTGCAAAAAACATTTTGAACTTACCAATCACTGTCTTCACGGTTTTCATCCTAATTTATAAAGGAAATACCAGATGGATGTTGAGTTCATTAAGGCTTCACAAAGAGCAGCTTCTGTAATTGTTTGAATTGTAAATTATTAAAGTACAATGAAACTTTGATTACCAACCTTAATATTTCCTTGGCGATTTCTCCATTGGTCTAATAGCCAAGACAGGATCAGGATCATAGAGAGAGCGAACACAACTCCCCAGAGTATCACATCAAGGTCCAGGAACGGGTTTGGCTGAAAGGGCGTCGCCTCAGGACCTTGGGATGTATGTCCACATGGCACCCTCTCTCGGGTTCTAGAAAAAATCTTTCTTGCACTATCGAACATATTGGCAAAGACACATCTTTAGCAACATGTTAATCTCATCGCAAACACCACACTGACGCTTTTCCACTTGTTACAGCAGGATGTACCTTGCCGCTGTGACGTGTGCATGTTACGCCATGCGAACACCCGTGATGTCACAGACCGGATAGAACACTGTGACTTGACGGCTAGTCCAGGCGGCCAACTAATTGAAATAAATGTAGTGCTAGATTTAAATAGATTTAAGCTATTTTCTTTTAGCGTTGTTGAGACCCAACGATGCCTGCTAGCCAAATGTGCCAGAGACCCCAGAAGCAGAGACAAGACCGGATCCAAGTTCAACGATTTGATAAACCCTACCTAACATAACGAAAACTAGCCTATTTAGTTGTGTATGGGTGCCTGGTGGGAATATGAATGGAGTGTGTGTGTGTCAGTTTCCGGTGCGAGTGTAGGCTAAATGTACCGGGGAGTGTTGTGTAGGCTATGTGCTGCAGAAGAAAAGCCCTAGTGGCAGGGGTGAGGCGACAGGGAGAATCCGAGAGGTGGGTTCCTGGGTCGAATGCGTGGGGGGAGACCATGGAGGTATAATATCACTGGAGACGGCATTGAAAATGGCTGCCTATTCATTTCAATGAAAGTTGCTCACCGGCGCATGAAGCCATTTGACGTAGTGGCCAAAGCCCGGTATTGCAAGTCATGTCACGGCATGCGGCCCAAGAACCTTATTTCCCATGTTAGTGGATGATGATAGATAGGGCTAGAAAAGGAAAACAAAATTTTTCTGGGTATCATTCAGCATCAGAGACCAATCTTATCAATATAAACTTTTAGTTTTAGGGGTTTTGGGGTTTTTGAAGCCACCAATACCTGTATTGAGCCATTTAAACATGTGCTGTGCACGAGCCTCGGGGACGCGCTGGTCGCGCGTTCGTGAGTCCTGCGAGTCCTGCGAGCTCGGGAAAGCACGTCACCATAGGAAGACCCGCCCTACTCTGCCTCTGATTGGATAGGAAGTCATGTAATGACGTCGGTTAACATTTGCTATGCTTTAGCAATGAAGCTTATGATCATGCTAATCATAGATATGAACGTATGTCTATGATGCAAATGATCATGACATGTGGTTACTTTAGGACATCGTTGGAAAAGATCTAGAGGGTAAGTGGGTCAATGTTGAATAACTTAGCTTACATTACCTAATGTTACATTTCTTTATATTAACATCAACTATATTGATAGGCTAGGGAGCTATGCTAACGGTAGCTAATGCTAACGGCTTAGGGTTAACGTTAGTTAATGCTAACGTTACGTTCGGAGGTCTGATGTATTTCAATTTTAACAATGTTGAGCATGATCAATGTGACATTGTTCATACATTGATTACAGTCTGTAATCTTGTCTGGCATTATTTAGCTATAGTGGGCTGATGCTTGCTGCTGCTACTATAGCATTTGCCACATTATACATCAAATTAATCAAGCATAGTTAGTGTTATTACCTGAAGGCATTATTACCATTGCAAGTAAGCATGCCATGTATATGCCATGCCTGGAAATCAAATTAATAGTGTAATTATTCCCCATCATAGCTCATTGTACACTGATATAATCATTCTCCTTGCCTTTGCTAATACTCATCTCTTTTATCAAACTTTGTGCTAGGAAAGAAATCTGGCTGTGATTCGTCACTAGTGCTCATCCAGGCTGTTGTCATCTCCCGCCTGGACTCCTGCAACTCCCTACTTGAATCAGAACACATAATCAGCTCTGCCTTCTCTTTGACCAGGTTAGCCAATGGGGCAACTGTGGCGGTTGGGGGAGGGGGGTATAATTATTGGACAGGACACCTGACCATCATCCTCAGTGTTGACTGAGAGCTTGTGATGGCTGTTTGTTGGTCTCTCCCCAGGTCAACCTAATGAGACCCTCCTTCATCTTCTTCCACAAGATAGACCGGCTGGCCCCAGTACGCTCCAGCAGACAGGACCAGATACACAGGTGAGGCCTGTCTGTCACGGAGCCACCGCCTCGCTCCGCCTCTGATGTAACTCGGTTCTTCAGCTTGGCTGCGTACTTGATTGATGTTGCACATGGGCGATTGGAACTAAACTAACCTTGCGTTGCATTTGTCTCTCTCTCTCTGGCTCTATCGTGTCCACTCTGCTGGCGCTGATGGATGGGTTGGACAGTCAAGGGGAGCCAGTGGTCCAGTTCCTGTTCATGCTTGGTTGTTGCCTACTCACCTTCCCATCTCCTGCATCACCTGCCACCTGTCTCCACTCTGCCCAGCTGCACCTCATCCCTCATTACTCTTAGCATTAATACCAGTCAATTTCCCTTGGTTCTCTGTAAGATCATCCAGTCATCTACCAAGTCTGCTCAGCTCTTCTGTCTGCCATATTTTGAAGTTGTTTATTGAAATTGAGTTAAAGTAGTTTGTATGGGTCAAGCATCCTCCAGTTTGTATGACTCAAGATCTGTTTACTGCCATGTATATGGTTCACACATACTAGAAATTTGACTAGGGTTAAGGCATACACTGGTGACATGTTTTTAATTGTTTTGTGATCACTGTCTTTGTGATATTTTCTGATGACCAAGCCTTTGATCTAAGCAGAGCCTTAGCACATTATGGAGGAACCATGTCCCTTTCTTTTACCGATCCCTGAGAGCAAGACCTGTGAATGTCCTGAACAGTGTGGTGGCCACATTTGTTGGGAATTTGGGTGGAAACAGTGTGGAACATCATTGCATAGTTTGACTGCCATTTCATACCAACATTAAGAGAAAGTGGAGAAGTAGGCTATACCTAGAAAATACTATAGTTGTGCAATTCGTTTGTACAGTCTGGTAGTTAAATGGTTAAAAATGGGCAAGCAATAACATTGGAGGGAAATGTATACTGACACTGATGATTGTTTCAGAAATGGTCTGAGACAAAATAATGAAATGTTATACATCAGTATTGTGAAACACTGAACATATTTTAATGACTGACAAGGAGAGAGGAAACAGTCCAAGTTAATCAATAATAACTAGGCTCACTATGAACAGTGTGTATTATTGGCTCTGTTCTGACATCAGTGCACAGTTCATTCCACCACTGTGAGGCCAGGACAGAAAAAAGCCATGGCCAGGCCAATCTGCCGTAGGGGGGCTTGGAGCAACTGGGGAACAAATCACCTCAAGGCAGCAGAGCTTGACCACAGCCTGGAGGTCGGAGGGAGCTGTTCATTTGCCCTGTAGGCTTGCATCACAGTCCTAAACTGGATGGGACAGCGCAGGGAGCCAGTGCAGAGAACGGAGTAGGGAAGTTTTGTGGAAGAGCATGGGGCCGTTGAACACCAGGTCAGCAGCAGCTTTCTCCAGGAGTCTGATGGCCAACGCTGCAGGATGGCAGCAAGTAGGGAGTTGCAGGAGTCCAGGCGGGAGATGACAACAGCCTGGATGAGCACTAGCGCCGAATCACAGCCAGATTTCTTTCCTAGCACAAAGTTTGATAAAAGAGATGAGTATTAGCAAAGGCAAGGAGAATGATTATATCAGTGTACAATGAGCTATGATGGGGAATAATTACACTATTAATTTGATTTCCAGGCATGGCATATACATGGCATGCTTACTTGCAATGGTAATAATGCCTTCAGGTAATAACACTAACTATGCTTGATTAATTTGATGTATAATGTGGCAAATGCTATAGTAGCAGCAGCAAGCATCAGCCCACTATAGCTAAATAATGCCAGACAAGATTACAGACTGTAATCAATGTATGAACAATGTCACATTGATCATGCTCAACATTGTTAAAATTGAAATACATCAGACCTCCGAACGTAACGTTAGCATTAACTAACGTTAACCCTAAGCCGTTAGCATTAGCTACCGTTAGCATAGCTCCCTAGCCTATCAATATAGTTGATGTTAATATAAAGAAATGTAACATTAGGTAATGTTAGCTAAGTTATTCAACATTGACCCACTTACCCTCTAGATCTTTTCCAACGATGTCCTAAAGTAACCACATGTCATGATCATTTGCATCATAGACATACGTTCATATCTATGATTAGCATGATCATAAGCTTCATTGCTAAAGCATAGCAAATGTTAACCGACGTCATTACATGACTTCCTATCCAATCAGAGGCAGAGTAGGGCGGGTCTTCCTATGGTGACGTGCTTTCCCGAGTTCGCAGGACTCACGAACGCGCGACCAGCGCGTCCCCGAGGCTCGTGCACAGCACATGTTTAAATGGCTCAATACAGGTATTGGTGGCTTCAAAAACCCCAAAACCCCTAAAACTAAAAGTTTATATTGATAAGATTGGTCTCTGATGCTGAATGATACCCAGAAAAATTTTGTTTTCCTTTTCTAGCCCTATCTATCATCATCCACTAACATGGGAAATAAGGTTCTTGGGCCGCATGCCGTGACATGACTTGCAATACCGGGCTTGGCCTGAAAGCCCATGGTGGCTTCAATGCGCCAAGCTGATCCTGGGGGCTTGGGGGAGACCCGTCCGGGAGGGTCCTGGGTAGGGGAGCACGGGGAGATGCGGTCCCGAGGAGAGAGAGAGAGTGGAGGGAAGGAGCGGGGAGATGGGGCTTAGGAAGTTCGGGGGAGGACGTAGGTGGAGCTGGGGAGACACTGGGTCTTGAGCCGGAGGGAGCCAAACAGTTGTCAACGTTCAAGCGCCCGACGTTTGTCTTCAGCAGCCTGAAGTAGTACCGAGCCCAGGCGGTGATTGGCTTCAGCTGGTCAGATGGTAATGAGAAACACCTGCTGCTGAAGGAGACGCGGGACCAACCTCAATGATGACGCGCTGAGTGGGACTGGGAACGTGACTGGGATCGGCTTGGGCGTGGGGGCACAACAAGCCTATTACAATTAATACACTCAATCACGAAGATCGTTTCACAAACATTAAGGCAACGTAAAGAGAATATATCCTATAAATATGTGACACATCAGCCACTTTCAGCTGGAGGGGTATCCCTCAATATTTAAACCGTCACTCAACAGTAGCGGGCTACCCCCCCTCTATTTAATCATAAAGATATTTGGCGCCTCTTTGTGGCAGAATATGATATGATCAGATCTGCACAAATGGCACAAAGACAATTTGCTTGGGGCGAAAGAACCCCAGTGCTATGAGGAAATCTATAAGTGGATTTAATATCCACCCACAACTACTGTATCAGCTGTCATTCCTGCAAGGTCCAAGACCACTCCCCCCCCCCTTGCTTATCCAGACCTGGAAATTACTCAAATCAAATTCCATACTTTTCCATATACCGGATGAACCATGATTTTCATATATTTTTTCATAATATTTTTGGTCATCAATTTGATCCCATACCCTCTGCAGGCCAATCCCTTGTTTATCAAAACAATAATTTAGCCATAAGGAGGTGGGGTATGGCTGCAAGTTGTGAAACAAATAATGTTGTACGTGTTTGTGTTTACATCACAGAAGTCCACAAGATACAGACAACATCAGATAGCTTATGAAATACAATAATTTATTAAAGCATTTTTAAATCCAGTTATAAAACATCATTTTGTGATTGTTTTACTCCAAACAAGCAGAAATGTCCTAAGTACAGTCATTATAAATTGGAAGCTAAGAGCTCTGGTGTAGCTGCCGGCAGCTGACCAGAACAGTCAACGAGAGAGGAGAGCAATGAAACGCAGGGAGGACAGCGATGCTGAGAGCGAGGTACAGACATGGGCTAACATCCAAATCACAGCGTAGCTTGACAGGCAGACACCCGTTGCCCTTACAAACATGGGTCTCGGGGTCATTTAAAAGAAAAATGCTTGCAACCAAATAATAGTGAATCTAGGTTTTAGGATAGGAGCTTTTTTCTTCTTTCTTTGAAATGCTTGTATCATGAATTGCAGACCACCTAAGCAGGGGGCCAAACCAGGGGGCCAAACCAGGGGTCCACCTGTGACTCGTCCTAAACGTTTCTCTGACATGGCAGATACATCTGTTATACTATGCTACTCTATACTATACTCTCTGTATTGGCTTGTGAAGACGTGTCCTCCTCACTGCTCCTCTCTCTTCCAAACCATTAAAATGACACATAATAAATACCCCACGCACCCATGTCCCCCTCCCAAATAAAACATCCTTCAGTAGCAGAAGTACCAAGCAGAACATGCTCGTTTCTGGAGGAAAAAAAAAACGCTTTCTTTGAACAACAGTTTCAGTCAGAATACATTTCATTACCAGGATGCAAAAATGTTCTAATCCATAAGAAAATCAAAACAGCTGAATACTGAGGACTAGTTCTATAAGCGTGTATTACACAAAAAGCACACAATCACTTTGTAGAGCCACTGCTTTTAGTGAACAACACTGCCTTAGAATGAAGGCACTCTCATGGAGTGCGAATGTAATTTTGCTTATTCTACTGACTTGTAAAAGGCATTTTATTTCACCAGGGATAGAACCCTGCTTCTGAGGCACATTTCAATGGCAGAGTGCAGCAAAACCAACCAACTTCTTTAATCCTCCATTCGTGAAAGGCAAAGTCTGCACTGAAACTATTACTTATAGTCCATAATAACAGATGGAAGCAGTGAAACTACTTAAGGCATTAGAGTTGAAGACAGGAACCTCCCTAGGTGTAATGCTGACCGTCATATTGCCCACTGAACCTGAGGGACTCTTCCAACAGGAGAAATATACAACCTGCATTTCCATTCAGTGGCTAAATCAAGACATATCAGAAATAATAATAGTGAGACCCGCCCCCAAACCCCACTCTTACCACAGATGTGTTAAAAACAACATGTGTTATATCGTCCTGAACTATACACACAGACTTGTTAAAATAACACATCTGTTAAGAGTGTACAGTATCAGAACCTCATTATGGTCAATAACTCAGTTACTATGCCAACGTGGGAAAAAACAAACGCAACATTCTCATGGCGGGGGGAGTTACCGAGGCGACGTGAGAAACGGAGTGTGGTCTGCGTCTCGATCCAATGAGATTAGAGAATGTAGAATTTGACACGACATGTGATACTCATACTGATATTGTACTGATCAGGCTGCAACCAGATGGTGTAGGTGTGAATACAGCGCAGCCTCTAGGGGAATAAGCACTATTAACTGGGCGATAAAGCCTTTAGTGAAGCAGATGCTACAATGTTGGCATATGCACTGAGGGAGACCCCCACGATTCTCACTAGCCAGTCAATGTCTACGAGAAGGACAGATTTGCTTCTGGTCAGCAAAACTCCCTGCCATTCAGATTTCTGGGTAGTGGAGTTTAATCCCTGTAGCCTTCGCGGCCTCCTTCCTGCGAACTTTTCGACCCAAGGTGGTTGCGAGCCCGGTGGAGCTGTTGTCCCGTCCATCACCTGATCCAGCTGGTTCCGTAACTGGAAACCGATCTCACGCTGCAGCGCTTCTTCACGATCATGTTGATGTAGGCCTTCATGATCTTGGTGATCTCCCTGACCTGATGATGATACAACATAAACACAGTCACCCGCCAGGAACAAGTACATGTGGAATACACACAGGAACATTATTATACGCTATTCAGTACATGTGGAATACACACAGGAACATTATTATACGCTATTCAGTACATGTGGAATACACACAGGAACATTATTATACGCTATTCAGTACATGTGGAATACACACAGGAACATTATTATACGCTATTCAGTACATGTGGAATACACACAGGAACATTATTATACGCTATTCAACAGCCAATAAAACCATGGCTCTGAGATGCTACGATGCGACGACGATGTGTTTATAGTGCAGTTCCAAGCGATGGCGTTTGAAAGTACCTGTGGCGTTTCGAAGAACATCTCCCTCTCGTCCACGGTGATCTTGTAGGTGTTGGGCTGCGGGGCCCCGAAGAAGACGATGTGTTCGTAGGGGAATGTCTCCAGGGGCCGGGGCTCTCCTCTCTTGTACACAGACACGTTCTCAGCACTCACGCTTAGCCACAGGTCGTGAGGGAAACCTCCTTCCTTACACTGCAGACACACACACACACACACCTGGTCAGAGACATTGGCTAACATCAAACAAACACTGTCTGGTAACCTTCAAGTGACATCATCTTTGTTACCCACCGTGATAAGGGTAAAAACATCGTACACACATTAACACTTTGTACACATTCTGTATATACACACATCACACACAACATTTTGTATTTTGTACTGTCATTTGCACAGTCCTGTCTTTGCACTGTCCCGTCTAGTCCTTCCACCCCGTCAAATGATGTCTCCATGAGTATTATGCACCAATTGACCAGAACAAATTCCTAGTATGTGTAAAAACTACCTGGCAATAAAACCCAGTGTGATGGTATGACTTGGGTCAAATAAAAACCGTGTCAGAAAGGCATCTTAGGGGGCGGTCACACCTGGAAAAGACACTTTAAACACGGACGCTTCAAAGACGCTTGAAATGCCTGGGCCAAATATGACGATGACGAAATGGCGCTTCTCGCGTCTGACGCTCAAAAAGTTGAAAAAAGTTTAGTAGTCAAATCGTTTTTTTATTCGTCTACAACTCAAAACTGACGCGCCTGCAAGAAAAGACGCCCGTCGAAAAAGACGACGGAACGCCAGTCAGACGCGCCGTATCATAGGAAATCAATGGTTTTACTAGCATCTCGTTTCTAGCGTCTTTCCCAGGTGTGATCGCCCCCTTAAGGCTGTATTGTGTTTGCAGTCCTGCGCGTCAGATCAGTCACCTCCACGTCGAAGAGCGTGGATCCGTAGCCGTGCCACTCCTTGATGACGGTCATGTACTTGAGCATGGCCTGGTGCTGGTCCAGCCCCCTCAGCCTGGCCCACTTCTCCAGGACGCTGGCGCGCGTGGCCGACGTCTCCTCCTTCACCCACATCTCCAGCATCTGCTCCTCCTCCATCCTCTGCTTCTTCACCGAGCCCGTCTTCAGGCCCCGCCTCAACGTGCCGTCCAGGAAGCTGGTGCGCCGGCGCTCCAGGGTGTGGCCTGGCGTGCCGCCGGTGGTGGCCCCGCCCCCGCCCCCTGCCTTGGTGAACTGCAGGATGCGGCCCACGGGGTAGACGGCCTCCAGGGTCAAGCCCACCCGGGCCTTGTCCCCGTGGAGGAACTGCAGCCGCAGGGCGGCCAGGTGCTGCAGGGTCTCCTCGGGGGCCGGGAAGTGGCCGCTGGTCAGGCTCTCATGGGCCTGCAGACACAGAGGGGGAGGGCAGCCAATCAGACAATCAACCAATCAACCAATCAACCAATCAACCAATCAACCAATCAGCCAATCAACCAATCAACCAATCAACCAATCAACCAATCAGACAATCAGACAATCAACCAATCAGACAATCAACCAATCAGACAATCAACCAATCTCTTCATTGTCCCATGAGGGAAACCTGAGGAGGTCGGTCAGGATCAATAACAAAGACTGATGCAAGAAGAGAGAGTGAATCGTATATATTTATTACACGGCTCTCTGAAATACTCGTCTCTGATTGGACAATCGCACGTTCTACCGGTGAATTATTTCTCAATAATTCACCGGCAACAAGCGATATTCGCCGCTGCTAAGGGCAACACATTATACACGTACGTCTATGGGCGACAGTTGAAAGTTGTCTGAAAGTTTGAATTCTAAACAATAACGGTTTGACTGCTGTAGCCTGCTATGTTCAATCTCTGAAAACGTCCGTTGCCCAAGCACACAGAAACCATTTTCCTGGCGAAATAAAAAGTGTAACTTTTTGACGTTACGTTGGTAACTAGCCGTATAATAAGCGGGATAACGTAGCGAGGTGAAGTCCGACACCGCCTCCATCTCCTGCAGCGAGTTGAAGATCTTCACCGCCTCGTCCTGGAGGCTGGCGTAGCCCTTCTCCTTTTGCACTGTGAGAGAGAGAGAGAGAGAGAGAGAGAGAGAGAGAGAGAGAGAGAGAGAGAGACAGAGAGAGAGAGAGAGACAGAGAGAGAGAGAGAGAGAGAGAGAGAGAGAGAAAGACAGAGAGAGAGAGACAAGAGAGAGAGAGAGAGAGAGACAGAGAGAGAGAGAGAGAGAGAGAGAGAGAGAGAGACAAAGAGAGAGAGAGAGAGAGAGAGACAAAGAGAGAGAGAGAGAGATGAGGCCTTTTTCCATCAAAAAGATAATTTGCTCAAAATAGATCTAAAGCATCTAAAAGTGACTGCGCCATGGTTGATGGGAAAATAATTGAATCGATTGAATACCAATTTAGAAAAACGAATTACTAAAATGCACATCAACACGGGGCATTCGAGCTAACTCGCTAGAATCACTAGAATGGAAAACCGTGTGAGGGCTTCTAATACCGCTCAAATTTACATCGATTTACACGTTAATTCGCTTGAAAATCTTATGGAAAAAGGTTTATAGACAGAGAGCGCTAGTTATACTGAGAGAGATAAGATATTCACTACTAAAGGCTCGTTCAGAGACCATAAGCTCCAGCTTTGTGTATTTCACTATCAACGAACAGTGGCCCCCTGCGGAGAGGGATCAGAGAGTCGACTCACAGTGGACGCTGACGTCCCCGTAGGGCAGAGGTAGTAGTGGGGAGTGCAAAGGATGCTGGGTATATCTCAGGATGGGGTTCCTCCAGTAGGTCTGCTCCACAGCCTCCACATTGAGACTGCTCTCCTGGAGAGAGAGGCAGCGGGATCAGGGATCGGCTTGTAATGCCTGGGAGGACGGCTACAGGGACAGCTAGTAGCGTGGTAGCGCGAGGTCAAAGGTCAAAGTCAACACAGGAAGAAACCGCCTGCTTTGGAAGGGATGCATGCCGTGGTTTGAGCCAGGATAGCACTAAGCACTGCACACAGCTAAATGAAGACATTCTGGAGAAAAGAGGAAAAAATACGATGTTCACAGAAGGAGGCTGAAGCCTGAAATAAAGGAATATCACTTCAAACACACACAGTGAGCTCCACTCAAGTGACTCACTTAACTACAGTGTGTGTGCCTGGTCACAGGCAGGGAGGGCCTAGGTAGGGGCCTGCACAGCTGAACATGGGAGATGGACATGGGTTACAACAGAGCTCAGACGGGAATGCTACTCGACAATACATAAAAGGGTCATAGGTCAACGACACATTGATGAACACATGATCTCGAAGGCCTGGCCTAGCTAGCGTTTCCCGGCGCTGTGTTTCTGATCCGAGTGAGATTTGATAGCGGAGGCGGGGATCGGGGTACCTTGATGTCCCTGATCAGTTGCTGGGTGGGGGTCTCGATGGGCACCTTACTGTCGATGGCCCCCTGGATGGCTGAGGCCCACCTCATTGCCTCGTTGAGTAGCTTGGTGTAGAGGCGGTACGAGTGTTTCCGCCCGTGGACTATGATGTTCCAGTAGCCTGGGTGGACAAGGAGGGGACGGGGAAGGTCAAAACAGAGAGAAGCTGGAGACATTTTGTTTTTAAAGCACTGACTTAGCTTGGTACAATAGGTTACTACTGCCACCATTTTTCTTATGCCTATCCAACTCTTTCCTATCTACAAGTGGCTAGACCTGCGGTGGGGGTGTTTGTAATTGTAACCAACCCTTGGAGTGCCAACACAATTGAAAACGGCGTCCGTACTCACCGGTCTCCTTGAAGACCTTCTCGTCCGGCTGCACCACTGAACACAGGCTGTTGAGCACCAGGGTTCCCAGCTTGGAGGTGCCGCGCTCGGAGGACTTGTAGTAGTCCAGAGAGTTGGTGGTCAGGACGAACCAGCGCTTCTTCAGCTTCAAAGAGGAGCTCTTGGCGCCGGACTTCATCTCTTTGTGCAGCCAGCCTGGGGGGGGGGGGGGGGGCAGAGAAGGAGACTGAGAAACACTGAAGCTGTGTTCGGAATCGCTCCCTATTCACTATATAGTGCACTATATAGGGCGTCAGCCATTTTGTTTGTAGTGTCCGAATTCTCCGCGGAATTTTCGTTCCCTATATAGTTCACTATTTATTACCCACAATTCACCTTGATTTGCAGGGAACAGTGCATGTACCCTACATTTTCTCCGTTCCCTAGGTAGTTCACTACATGGTGAACCCTATATAGGGAATAGGGAGTGAGGGAACGAGGGAGCGATTCCGAACACAGCTTGAGAAAACCGCATCCATCCATAACGATACAGGAGACTTGATACATTTTGTCAAAGTCCATTTGGCTCCACATGCACCTCCTACACAAAGGATCACGCTAACCTCGTACATTGCAGCGAGCCTAGTTCTACCCAAGGCTAGTTCTACCAAATCACATCTTGAGTCAGTACGGTCAACTCTGCCGCATAAAAGTCAACCCTATAATCAGGCCCCGGCATCCCAGACTGACCACAGGACTGACCTCTGACCAGGAACTCCTGCCCGTCCACCCGGGAGTCTCCCTTGGGCTTCTGCAGCAGGCCGATCCAGTGGTGCATCTCCTCCGGCGTGTCGGCGTTGCAGTGGATCACCCGGTTGGCTGTGATGATCACAAACGAGTTGGGCCTGGGGACACATCAATCAATCAACCAATCAATCAATCAATCAAAGCTTTATTTGTATAACGCATTACATCAGAGGCAAAACAATGCGCTTTACAGAGAACAAGGGAGGTGGGCATACGACCCACTCTCTACATATTCCAGAGGGAAGCAAAAAAAACAGTATCATCACATACGTGGTAAAAGGACTGCGCTTCTATAGCGCCATCCTGCCTTGACGCTTTTACAATGGCCTCTCATTCACACACACATTCACACACCAATGGTGACAGGTGCTAGCCTGCTCATTGGAAGCAATTTGGGGTTCAGTGCCTTGCTCAGGGACACTTTGGACAGGGGGAGTCAGGATTCGAACCGCCGACCATGCTGTCATTGGACAACCCGCTCTACCTCCTGAGCCACAGCCGCCCTGATATGACATACAGGGCCCGTAAGAGCAGCAAAATAAACTGTTGTTGTTGTTATGCGAAGGTCATAAGGTCATGCTATTGCAGTCTGAAACGAAATAATTGCTGGAGAAAACAGGTTCTTCCTGGAAAACGGTGCATCAGCATGAGATCCAGCAGAGCAGAGTGACTGAAGGCTCGGTTCTCACCTGTCAGGGTTGTCAGAGGCACAGACCGAGTCGATCAGTCCAACATCCAGAGTTCCCTGGAAGGAAATGCAAATTGTTTTCCCGATTTACATGAAATATTTACATCCACAAGATACATACTGTAGCTCTAAACTACCATCGACAAGCTGGATCTCTAGCAGATGGGTCGGAGGAGAGAGAGAGAGAGAGAGAGAGAGAGAGTCTGTTGTTACTGCAAGGTTGAGGAGCCAGAACCCAAGAATTGTATTCCCCTGTACCTGTACAATGGATGTAATAATAAAGGAATCTGAAGAGAAGAGAGAGACATAGACAGACAGAGAGGGAGAGAGAGAGAGGGGGAATAAAGGAAGAGAGGGAGGGAGGGAGAGAGAGAAAGAGACAGAGAGTCAGTGACAGAGGTGGCCCTCACCACAGCGTTCTTGGGGTTGGCCTGCTCGGGGTGCATCTCCGTGAGCTGCTCTGGACTGGCGCTGTGGACGCGACTCAGCACATTGAACCAGCCGCTGCAGGGGCACAGAGAGGAAGAGGAGGATGTGGGGGAGAGATACACTGATCAACGCCACTACTCTAGTTCACCAGTAGAGGGAGACATACATCTATCATTTGATTATCAGGCAAAACACCAGAGTAAACTTTGGTAAATGGTAAATAGACTGCACTTATATAGCGTTTTTATCCAATGCACTTTACAATGGCCTCTCATTCACCCATTCATGCATACATTCACATACCAATGGCAGCAGCTGCCATGTAAGTGCAATTTTTTGTTTTATTTTCATTTTTTTGTGTGTGAAAATTCTTTTTGGGATTTTATCCTGTTATCACAATCATTTTGTGCTTGGGATATATTTCACTGCTTCCCCTACCATTATGGGACAACCTATATTTAATGGGTTACTGTATTTAATGTGTTACTGCTGTGAAATGGTGGAAATGAAAATTCTATCATAATCAAATCAAAAATCGAATCTGCGATAATTTGAAATCGAATTCTGACCCCAAGAATAGAAATCGAAATGAATTGTGCGATCACGAGTGATTCCCATCCCTAACCAGCAAATACCAGTATTCTCTACATGGTGGTGCATACAAAGCAGGAGCACTGTGCTCGTACCTGGCGTCTTCAGGGGACTCTGCGTAGATGTGGTCCTCTCCTCCGTCACGATGTTCAGAGCGTTCTCCTTCTCGTGGTTGTCCACAATCTCCCTGTGAGGAGGTCAACACAGAGCGGGGACGCCGTCAGAACCAGAACCGTCTGGCGCTGAGTGCTGAGAAAGACGTCGCCTCAACACGCTCTGTATCTAATGAATGGTGAATAGACTGCACTTATATAGCGCTTTTCCACCTTAGCGGCACTCAAAGCGCTTTACAATGGCCTCTCATTCCCCCATTCACACACACATTCACACACCAATGGTGGTAGCTGCCATGCAAGGTGCTAACCTGCTCATTGGGAGCAATTTGGGGTTAGGTGTCTTGCTCAAGGACACTTCGACATGTGGACAGTCGGAGCTGGGATTCGAACCACTGACCCTTCGATCATTGAACGACCCGCTCTACCAACTGAGCTTCAGCCGCCCCCCTAAGTAACACTTTAGCCACAGAACACACCATGAACAGAACCAAAAGGCAGGACTGTTACGACGTAGTGTTGCGTAGCCGGACCTCTATCTCCACACTGCGTTTACGCTGGGCCAGCGCGGGAGAAAGGTCTGGCTGGACTCATTAACATTTGGGGATAAGGGCGAAAAAAAATGGAGTGGTTGCTAGGTTGTTGTTTTATGCACTGTAGTCTGTTTTGAATCTGATTGGGCGGACAATAGATTTTGCCGCCGCTGATTGGGCAGTAATAAACGAATGACAAGGCTTATCCCCAAAACCTACATCCGCTGAGTCACGCTAGTTACGACATAGCAACAGTTAGCTTCCTATCCGTCTAAACGCGGTCCCAAGTCGGGGGAGCAGGCTCTCACTTGGCCGCGCGGATGTCGATGGTTCCCTTCAGCTTGTCCTCGCTGTCGTTCTCAAAGTAGGCGAGCTTGGACTCCCGCAGGACGAACCAGCGCATCTTCCAGTTGCGCCGGGACAGCGTGGACATGCCGCCGCCCTTCTTGTACAGCCAGCCGGACTTGAGGGAGTCCTGCTTGGCCCGGAACCACATGAAGGTCTCGTCTTTCAGTACGCACCAGCGCCGTCGCCATGGGATCATCAGCCCCCCTGAGAGAGAGAGGAGAGAGAGAGAGAGAAAGAGAGAGAGATAGGAGGAGGAGAGAGTGAGAGAGAGAGAGAGAGAGAGGAGGAGAGAGAGAGAGAGAGAGAGAGAGGAGAGAGAGGTAGGAGGAGAGAGAGAGAGAGAGGAGGAGGAGAGAGAGAGAGAGTGAGAGAGAGAGAGAGAGAGAGGAGGAGAGAGAGAGAGAGAGAGAGGAGGAGAGAGAGGAGAGAGAGAGTAGGAGGAGAGAGAGAGAGAGAGGAGGAGGAGAGAGAGGAGGAGAGAGAGAGAGAGAGAGAGGAGGAGAGAGAGAGGAGGAGAGAGAGGAGAGAGAGAGGAGGAGAGAGAGGGGAGGAGAGAGGAGGAGGAGAGAGAGAGAGAGAGGAGGAGGAGAGAGAGAGAAATGAGAGAAAGAGAGAGGATTGAAAGAGAGAGAGAGGGGGGGAGGGAAAGCGAGAGAGAAGGAAAGAAAGAGAGGAGAGAAAGACAGAGAGTAGGAGAGAGAGAGGGTGGGGGAGAGAGATAAAGAGAGAGGGAGGAGAGAAAGAGAGAGAGAGGGGGAAGGAGAGGTTGAGAGAAAGAAACAGACATTCTCTGATGAAGGCTTGTTTGGACGGCCAAATAAACTGGTGAAATCGAGGCGCTGTCCCTGTCCTGCTTTCTGTCCCTGTCCTGCTTTCTGTCCCTTTCCTGCTTTCTGTCCCTCCCCTGCTTTCTGTCCCTGTCCTGCTTTCTGTCCCTGTCCTGCTTTCTGTCCCTTTCCTGCTTTCTGTCCCTGTCCTGCTTTCTGTCCCTGTCCTGCTTTCTGTCCCTGTCCTGCTTTCTGGAGCTGCACATATTCAGATGTAATTTTCCTACTTTTTGCTTTAGCACAACAGTAAGTGTCTCTTTTTGAGAAGGTGCATCCAAAATCTCCTCTGATACAGACATCTAGTGATCATTTCTGTCACGAGTGCCCCTACCATTCTCAGAAAAACACCATGAACATGCCTCAGTTGGTCATGGGACTGGTCAGTGTCCAGTGAAGATCAAGTGTTAACAGCTGCAGTATAAGGAGCCCGCTGACCACTAGCTATTGTTTGTATGGATGACCGCCTATAAAGAGAGACCACGCTGAAAGCCGAGTCGTCTGAGCAGAGAACGCTGAACGCAATAGCGTCTCACTGTGACTGACCCAGATATCTGGATATTGTTTTAGTAAATAAGTGTTGAATCCGATCTACAATCCCCCTTCCGGTAAATTGCATTCCTCTCCGGCCATTGATTCTTCAGCACCAGACAAATCAATAGACCATCGCATGGTACAGTCAGAAGAGGGCAGTATAGGAGTGCATATTCATTACCAGGATGGAAGGCGAGGTGGGTTTTTAAACATACATCTCTCCCCGTTTCTTGTACCAGAGAAGTAGCGCACTCTTCTCCTCAGAGCTATTCTCCTGCTAGCCCGGCTAGCTAACAAACCACCGCAGCGTTTCGGCACGCGAAAGCCCCCCCCCCCCCCCCCCCCCGACCTCTCAGCCCCCCCCCCCCACCCCAGACCTCTCAGCCCCCCCCCCACCCCCGACCTCTCAGCCCCCCCCCACCCCCGACCTCTCAGCCCCCCCCCCCCACCCCCGACCTCTCAGCCCCCCCCCACCCCCGACCTCTCAGCCCGGTGGGCGCGGTACCGCGCCTCCACCTACCCTTCATGTAGAGGTAGCTGTGGAAGTACGGGGGGCCGCTCCCGTTCAGCAGGTTCGCCCTCCCGTTGGACACCTCCTCGTCGGTGTCCACGTAGCCGTCGTTGTCCTCGTCGCCGTCGATGAACTGAAACACGGGCGCGACTCGTTAGAGGGGGGCGGGGCTCCGACAGGAGCGATCTGCAGTGTCAGGTATTGTTGTATCGTATTAATTTTCTTGTTTTGTTGTTCATTTTTGTTGTTCATTTTTGTTGTTTGTTGTTGTTGTTCTGTGTATGTGTGTTTTTTTTTTAAGTTCAATAAAGTTGCAGCATCACTCAGCTAGCAACCACATTTAGTCTGGTCTTTTTGCAAATGAAGAATGTCTAACACGGGATTTGGAGCAGCAAAAACACAGGTTGTATAAGTTTCCCTGTACAGAGTCTTTAGAAATAGACACTTGGCCTAAGCCTGTCTACCCTCTCTCTCTAGCCACGTGTTCCAAGGCCAAAATGCCCCTTAAATACTGTTTTCCTGCCTGCGTATCGGTATCAGCTAAAGTTCTGATTAAATGGTGCTAGGGGGGCCAAGATGACCCTTACTTGCTATTCACAGTGTGCTTGTGCTAGACCTGAAGGTTCCATAACACTCGTGTGCATCAGCTGTGGCGCGTAATATGTATGACGCAACGCCTAGACTTCAACCATTAATGAATTTATGACTATCAGGAGGGCCTTCTTTCTAAATAAGATATTAGATGGTGGGATTAGGCCTCTCTCCTAGTCTGCACTCCCAAAGTTGACCCCTTAGCATGACCCTTCTGCTAGGCCTGGTTGGCAGAACAGCTATTGTATATTTACCAGTGCGTGTTGACAACCCACTAGAAACTACAGGGCACACATATATGTTATATGCTAATCTCTCCAAAATCCATCAAAATTTACATCCAAATCAGGTGAACGGTTTAGGAATTATAACAAATGTTATATGTGGTACCCCCTTTTTTAAATCCCCCCCCCCAATTTTTCACTATTTACTCCATTAACTAGACATTGAAAGAGAAAACAACACTAACTCTGCACTTGTTTTATTCCAGATCAGAGGAACATAGTGGTCGATGATCAGCCCAGACAGGAATGAAGATGTGGGAAAAGACAAAAGACACAACCCATGCATTATCAATTTTGTTTGACTCACTGACATGAAAAGAAGACACTACCATTGCTTAAAAATATGTAAACTGTATAAACTTGTGATCATGATCATGATGCTGAGCCCAGTTTCTTAAGTGAGTGAGAGCATACATGCGCTCGTTGCACGCAAGCTTTCCTCAGTATTGTGACAGTACTACTACTTTTTAAACAGGTAATAAGAATTATTTGACCTTTCAATTCTCTTCACTTACATTAACAGACAGTGGCCGGGTTTCCCGAACGTGTTAAAAAGCACTTAACTCCAAAGTACTTCTTAACTCCCATGCAAAGGGTTGCTTAAGAAGGGTTCCTTAAGAAGGTTCTTTATCGGGAAACCTGGTTAGTGAGTGTGTGGTCTCTGAAATAATAAAGAAATATCATATATAGCCTAACTAACAGAAATACTTACAGAAATAACTAAATATCCTAACTCAAATACTAATTGAATTGCTGAAACTGAGCCAGGAACAGTCTGTCTAAGCCTGTTGCTGCCCTCCTGTGGCCGAAAACGGTAAATGCAGTCTATCACCGATACACATTTGTAGCCAACAAGAACGTGGACTAAATCATAGCCTACTTGGACAACAGAACATAATGAACATAAAAATAAAACAAAGTAGGCTACAGTTACTCTGAGCTACCAATAGCCTACAGTATAACCAGAGATTACATGATAATAATATGAAGAAGCTATCAAAATCCCTACCGAAGCCATAACTAGCAAAATAGGGCTAACGCTAATATAGCTAACAATGTGACCTCAAACTTCATATTCCCACCTTAGAAATAGCTAAGGTACGGCCATATGCAAACGGATGCAGAACATTTGATTCATGCTTTTATTTCAAGCCGACTTGATTACAGTAATGCACTCTTCACTGGCCTCCCCCCAAAAGCACTGAGAGACTTCAGCTCATTCAAAACTCTGCAGGCCCACTGTTAACAAAAACCAAGAGGAGAGAGCACATTTGTCCAGTCTTAAATGCTTTACATTGGCTTCCAGTAACATTAAGAGTTGATTTTAAGGTCCTCCTCCTTATATACAAAGCCCTTAATGGGCTTTAATGGACCAAGCATTGCTAACTCCCTTGTCAATTACGCGCCTTCAAGAACATTGCGATAATCCACTGCTGGTTTACTAGAAGTTCCCAGCAACAACAGTCGGCCGATCAGGAGTGCAGCCGTTGTCAATTATGGCCCAAAGCTATGGAACACAATACAGATATCAGGGAAGCCAGCTCGCTAAATAGTTTTAAAAGAAAGCTATAAACGTATCTCTTAACTTAAGCTTTTAACTAGCTCCTTTTGCACTTGCAGGCTACTGTACTTTTCTTTATTTTATCTCCAGCACAATATTTTATTAAATTGTAATTTTACACTGTATTTTACTTGATTTCTTATCTTCATCTCTTATTGTGTTTTGTCTTCCATCTTATTTACCTGCTTGTTGTTTATTTGACATCTTTTTATTTGAAGCACTTTGAGCTAGTTGTATGAAAAGTGCTATATAGGCTACATAGTGTAGTATTGTTATTATTATTATTATTATTATTATTATAATATAACACCCCACCAGGTGGCGCTGTTGTGCAAGATGCATCTTAGCCTACAACTGTGTTTCGGAAAAATCTAATTTATAATTAATACAAAATAGTGATTCAGTGGTGAAAATAGCATGTATAAATATAATAAACCTGACTGACACTATGTATAGTGCTGTTTTGCAGTAATTCCCTTTGTATGAGCGTGTCACAGACTGCTCTGACTCGGCAGAGGGGCACCGAAGCGTTCTCCCCTACTGTTGCTATAGCGACAATGTGAGCGTGGTCGGGAGTAATGTGAAAAAATATCACGCAGATTTAATTGGGTGGAGGGGCAGAAAAGTCTCTTCCCCTACGAAATCTACCTGGCAACAGGTTTAGCCAGGGAATAATGAAACAACGTTGATCAAAGTTGAACTACTGGGTCATTGTCAATGTCGATCTACGTTAGCCAATGCTGCTAGCTAAAGTTTTGTAGAGATTAAAAGTGTTTTCAGGTGCAACAATGAATAGTGTAGATTATTTGTTTAATGTGCGGTTTAGTACATTGAAACTTGAAGAGAAACTGGAAATAAAACGTTTAGTGCCATACGACCAGAAGAATTGGTGCTGCTCCAGGCTGGAGATAAGGTAACCCGTACCTTCAAACAGGAATGGTTTGAGATAAAGAAGTGGCTAACTGCTAGCACCTCGAGAAGTGCGCTGTTCTGTTTCCCTTGTATTCTTTTTGGTGGAGACTCTGTTTGGGCATCGTCTGGACTCAAAGACATTAAACATCTGTCAGAAAGAACAGCGAAGCATGCAAGCTCTGCGTCCCATCTGAACTGTGCCATGAAGCTGGGTTTACTGGGGCAGCTCAACGTCCCATCTGAACTGTGCCATGAAGCTGGGTTTACTGGGGCAGCTCAACGTCCAGGCACAGATGATGCGTTTCGCCTTTCCATCGCGGAGCACAACAAACAGACCGAGGAGAATCGGTATGTTCTGGGGAGGCTGATCACTTTTACCGTAGACTAATTGGCTACCTTTAGTTCTTGTGATGCCCTTAAGACACCTGCAGATATATTCAACAAACTACAACGGATTAGAAATCTACATGCAGTTAATACGCGGAATAGACTGAAGGACAAATTCACCCAACCAAGGATACAGACGGAAATGGGCAGACGGACTTTTATATTGTTAAAGAATTTCAACTCATCACCATGTGTTCACGCCAAGATAGGTTTCTGTTTATCTTACTCTATTGATTTTCCTGTTTCCTCTGTTTAATTATTTTACAATGTTTGTGGGAATCACACCTTAACTAAGTTCTCACTGCCATATGTGTCTGCCAGAGCAGCTGGTCAAACATCATGTCACGACACTGTCCCCTTAAAAGGGCTCCGCCTCTATTGGACGGGGCTCTCTGACTTGAATATCACTTCCTGTTGTGAGAGACCGCTTGCAAACGTATTTAGAATAAAGCTCTCGTTTTTGTTTTAACCAGCTGAATCGACCACTCGCGTGCTCTTATTCTTAATCCAAGTATATTAAGAAAATAATCATCAACAATATGGCGACGGGTCTGTAAAACCGAATTGCGGTTTCTGGGACAACTACGAGTCTTTTTCGCGTGCTCCGGAGGCGATGCGTGGATCCGCGACAAGTTTTTGACTTGGGGACTCAAACGTCGAGCGGCTGGCGTAACTTGCTGGCTGTTTTCTCGATGCCCTTCTCCTCTGCGGCCCGCTGAAAGGTCTGGTACGTTGTGAATCTAAATTATAGTGGTACGATTGTGTTTTTCAGCTGGAGACATTGACCATAGTTTTATTCGCACCGGTTGTTGTACATGCATTTCTGTACATGCATTTCTGTTCTTAAAGCCGGTTGTTGACCGCATGCCCGCTTAAAATGCCTAATGTTCTCCCTGCCCTATATATCTAACCAGGGTTAGGTTTTTGTTTGCGACGCATTTACAGCGTTTCCAGTACTGAATAGTGGAGTACTACACAGCGTTATTACTCTCGAAAAGCCTTCTCTTTTGAATTTTTGGTTTTGAGATCCGCGTTGCGGAAGGTTGCTGCAACTCGGACTGCAAGCTTTTGTTGTTCTAAGGCTCGTTATTTTGTTTTTTGTACTCCGGTTGTGAAGGGCATGACACGGAGGTGGCTGTTACACTTCGAGAACTTTTAAACCCCGGGTGATTTGCTTTTGTTAAGTGAGTCGAGTAGGCCTTGTTTTGTTTCATTGTGTTTGTCTTGTCTTGGGTTTCTGATCCTGTTTTTCTGGGTCTTTGTTTGGTGTTGTCCTTCTGTACATGTTAGCTACGGTTTGGTTGTGCATTTCAGTGTTTGGTGTTGTGCTGGCTTTGTTTTGTGTTTAGTGTTAGGGGTTATTTTGGGATTTCTACGGCACTCTTGTGCTCATCCTTTGTTCTTTTAATTCTGCTCCAAGCTACGTATCTTGTATTTCTGTTAGCTTTGGTTTTTGTGCTATTGGTTCACTGATTAGCTTCTCTGTGCTAGCTGATTCGTCCACGTGGTTGGTTCCACATGTTGGTTAGCCCACGTGCTTAGCTAACTTTGTGCGCACGTGGTTTGACTTCCTGTTTTGCTGCTTGTGAAAAAAAAAAAGAGAGAGGTCCTGTTTTTCCTCATACATTTTGAGGATCCACCATTTTGGTTTCTGAAGTCTGCCATTTTGGGAAAAAAAAAAAAAAAAAAAAAAGTAACAGGAGAAAAAAAAAAAACCTCTCAACACAGCAGTTATTGTTTTTTTACTGTAATTTTGATATTTGTTTGTATTTGTAAAATGGGAAGTACTGCTAGTGCACCAAAAAGGGAACCTTTAATGGGGGCTGCCAAGATAGTGGCATTAAAGTATGATCCGAGTGTGTGTGAGCAAATTTCTTTATGGGCTAAAAATAGTGATTTTCCTCCTGTGTCTGGTACACTGTCTGTTAAGTTGCTAGGGACAGTAAGAGACAGCTTAAGGAGTTTCAATTAACTAAGCTAGGTAGGAAGTCAGAGAATGCCATTAACTGGTCTCACTTTCTCGCCTGGGAGACAGCTGCAAATGACTCAATTGATAGAGCTGAAACTGCCCGCAACAAAAGGGAGGCTAGGAAGAACTCTGTCACTGCTAAAGCTGTTTATGTTAAGAAATTAATTCCTCCTTCAGACAACGACGACCTTTTAGAACCGTGTCGTTTATATCCTGATCCAAATGCGGCCATCCCTATTCCAAACCCTCTGGCTCAGCAGGGCATCGTCCCTCCTCTAGCCCAGGTGCTGCCCCCCCCTCTTCCAGTCCCGACACTTCCGCCAACCTCAATGGTTCAACACCCCCCCCCTGATCCTGCATTGTCACGGTTTACGACCCCTATTGCTGGTCCGTCATCTGTCCCCTCTCAGGTTTCACATCTCCCCTCTCCCTCTACTGGAACTCCTTTTGGAGCCCACCCTCAAGCTCCTTGGTTGCTTCAGATGTCACCCCCTCCAGGTTATTATTCTCATAGCAGTACTGATGGTAGCAGTCAGTCTAAATTGGCTATTTCCTTCCCTGAAACTTCCCTTTCTACTGGCTCATCCCCTTCATTGACTGGCTCTATGACTCCTGATGACACCTCAGCCAAAGTCTCACCTCCTTTATTGACTCCCCCTGATACTACTCCTCCCCCTGCTCTTGATATTTCTCCCCCTGCTCTTGAAACAGTCGAGGGCCATCAGCACTATAGTCTTAGGTCTACTGGTCAGGTTCAGGAACAACAACTCTCTTCTGCATTAGGCAAGATGCTATTGCCAATGATTAGATGCATTAATCCTGTACCTCAACCACCTCTGGGCCAACCAGGTCACGCCATATGGAGCCCTTTTTCTGATGTCTACAGACCTTTCCGTTGTGATGAGCTGCGGGAGCTGGCTTCCTCATTACCTGATCCTGCTAAGGACATTGACAGCTTTGAGAGAGATGTGAATGCTGCTGTTCAGATGTACAGACCGCACTCTGAGGAACTTGAGGCTGTAATGAGGCTTGCGCTACGTCTCAAATGGGCTGATATAAGGGGAAATTTTGATGATAAATTGACTTTTGATGATCCTTTATTTGCACCTCAGGTGTTACAGCTGCTGCAGAGAATCAGGCTCCGGTTCCCTCCACAAACTAACTGGGACCTGATCTCCTCCTGTAAACAGAAGCTGAATGAATCTTTCGATGATTTTTATGAACGTCTGGAGAAAACCTTTTCTCTTCACTCGGGCATGAATAAGCATGCCAATGACTACAATACTGTTTTGAAACAACAATTAATGAACAATGTTCTCCCTGCCCTTAGTGACCAAGTCAGGACTTCGTGTGTAAACTGGGAAACACAACCGCTAGTACAGGTCGTGGGTGTGTTCAGATTTGCCGAACGTTTCACTCTGCTAAAGGAGCAAAGGGAGGCTGCTGAAAAGAAGGACTCTGACGTGAAGCTGCAGGCTGCACAGGTTAGGTACTTCAACTCCAATGCTCGCACAGAGCCACAGCAGAGAGATGGACAGCGTCAACAATCAAGGGAGAATAGAGGGAATCAGGGTAATTCACAACCAACCAGCAGGTTTAACAAATCAAATGAGCGCTGTAATCACTGTGGGAGAAAAGGGCATTTCTGGAGGGAATGTAGACAATACGCTAGGGTACAAAGGTCTTCTCCTAACCAATGGGGATCTGCACCCCCTCCGGGAGTCTCTGTCAGTTCTCCGCAGGGAAATGGTTTCTGACTAGGTGTAGGACAGGTAGGGAAAGCTAGGGAAAGTGAGTGTGTACGTGATGAGGAGAGAATCATTCATATTCATCAATACCTTAATCTGCATACCAAACCATCTGATAATCCAACTGTAACTATGACTGTTAATGGGGAAAGTTTGTTTTTTTTGGCTGACACAGGTGCTCATTCTTCTGTAATTAGTACTGCTAGCATGACACAGCGTCCTCAAGTGACTGAGGAGCTGGCTAAAACTGTTGGTGCTGCAGGCATTGTGAAAAATGAAAGAGTGACTGTTCCATTGAAAGTGGAAGTAGATGATTGTCAGCTAACACACCAGTTCATTTTGAGTGAATGTTGTCCAGTGAATCTTTGTGGGCGAGACTTGTTATGTAAGCTAGGTTTCCAGATGACCTGCTCCTCAGAAGGTGTCACCATACTCAGATCATCAACAATGACACCTCCGGAGGTGACAACCATGTACACCGACGCGCCTACCGATTGGTCTTATAATTGGTATGTTGATTGTAACACTCATACATCACAACATTTGGAAAAGTTGTTTTCAAAAGTACGGACATGTTATAGCTACGATGCTCCGCTCAGCCCTCATGATAACTTGCTCTGTACCGCATCAACATCTTTTTTAAGCCAAGACCATGGGTTTGAGGACACTTGGATGTTGCCTCAAGTGGATGAGACATTGATGTGTAATGTGTTGTATGTTGGACCGGATCATGCAGTTCTTTCTGTCGACCTTAACGGTACACAGAAACAGCTGTATGATGGTCATTCTGTGCCTCATGTGTCTCTTGCTGTTTCTGAGTTTGTTAATAGGAGGGATGCTGATGCGTGGCTGATGGACATAATGACAATAACGGACTGGGTCGGAAATCCTCATCAAATGAGGTATTCCGCCAAGACGGGGGTAAGAGCATTTCCTTACACCTGGGCTATTCCAGTCACTAGGGGAATCCAAGGATCATGTTTCTTCCAGACACAATCTGATGACTTATCTGAAGATTTATCTGTGTTACAAGGACTTCCAAATTCATTATGGGCAAAGGACAAATTTGATATAGGGAAAATTCGAAACGTGAATCCTGTTGTGGTTACCCCTAAAAGTTCATTCCGACCAAAGCGCGCTCAGTACCCGCTCCCTCTAGAGGCTATAGAAGGTATTGCAGAGGTACATGCATCTTTGTTAGAGCGTGGAGCCATTTCTGAGGTTGACAGCTCTCCTGTCAATTCTCCAATC
Source organism: Borostomias antarcticus (assembly GCF_949987555.1). NCBI lineage: Eukaryota > Metazoa > Chordata > Actinopteri > Stomiiformes > Stomiidae > Borostomias > Borostomias antarcticus. The sequence continues at coordinate 3,382,227 of NC_140258.1, forward strand.
CTCCCTGTGCGCAAAGCCTCAGGAGAATGGCGTTTTGTTCAAGATTTGCGTTGTGTTAATGAAGCTGTCATTGCTAGGACTCCTCTTTGTCCTAATCCGGTAACCCTCCTTGCCTCCATTCCTTCATCAGCTACTTTCTTTAGTGTTATTGATCTCAGTAATGCATTTTTTTCTGTACCTGTACACCCTGATAGCAGACATTGGTTTGCTTTCCAGTTCAAGAACAAAACATATGTGTGGAATGTTATGCCTCAAGGATTTGTTGATAGTCCTTCTATCTACAATGCAGAGCTCGCGCGCAGCTTAGAAGGATTTATTCCACCACAGAATAGCATCATTGTCCAGTATATGGATGATTTGCTTGTTGCTAGCTCAGACAAGGAGTCATGTGTCAAAGACACAAACGCATTGTTGTTTTATTTAGCAGAGAATGGCCATAAAGTTTCCAAACACAAAATCCAGCTGGTGCGTGAACAGGTTACATACCTAGGTCACGTTATTTCTAAAAATGGAAAATCTTTAGGTAGCAGCCGTGTGGAGGCTATCCTTGCTCTGCCCATGCCTACAACCAAAAAACAAATGATGTCTCTGTTAGGAACTGCAAACTATTGCCGGGCCTGGGTCCCGGATTTCGCTGAGCTCACACAACCCTTGTCCGATCTGGCCCACGGACGCAACCTTTCTCCCTCTGACCGAATCACCTGGACTGACGAAGCACGACTGACTCTAACGGCCCTTAAACAGAGGCTGTCTACAGCCCCTTGTTTAGGTCTCCCTGACTATGAAAAGCCTTTCCACCTTTTCACAAATGAAAAGGACGGTTATATGTCCGCCGTTTTAACCCAAAAGCATGGGGACCGGTACAGACCGGTAGCATACTACTCTAAAAGGCTTGATAGTGTAGTTAGAGGGTTAATCCCATGTCTTAGATCAGTGGCGGCGGCCACTGAAGCAGTATTGGGATGTGTCGACGTGGTAGCCATGCGACCACTAATCGTGAATGTTCCACATGCTGTCTCTGCTTTACTTTTACAGGCAAAGACCTCACACCTGCATCCAGCGAGACTGTTACACTATCAGAATGTGTTACTAACCATGTCTAATGTTACTCTCCAGAGATGTACTGTCCTGAATCCAGCGACACTGTTGCCAACACCAGATGACGGAGATCCACATGATTGTGTGGCTGTTATTGACTTAGTCAGTAAGCCACGCCCTGACCTCACTGATGTTCCTTTGTCTAACCCTGATTTTGAACTCTTTGTGGATGGTTCTGCCCAGCGATCACAAGCTGGTGAGCCTGTTGTTGCCTATGCGGTTACTACTGCTGTTACAGTGCTGGAATCAGCCAGACTTCCTAACCATCTCTCTGCACAGGCTGCTGAATTATTTGCGCTCACCAGGGCATGTATTTTAGCCAAGGGTAAGTCTGCTACTATCCACACTGACAGTGCATATGCGTTTAGCACAGTCCATGATTTTGCGATGCTATGGAGGAATCGTGGGTTCCTTACCTCAAGTGGTAAACCCATTGCTCATAATACTTTGATTAACCATTTATTGCAAGCAATGTTGTTGCCATCCAGTTTAGCAGTATGCAAATGTAAAGCTCATGCTAGAACCTCGGATCCTGTGTCCATAGGTAATACGGCTGCTGACTCAGCTGCTAAAGCGGCGGCACTCTCCTCTTGCGCTCCTGTGTTGTCTATGCTCTCTCTCTCATCTGTGGATTCACAGGTCTCTCCTCCCATGTCTCTGAACGACATTGCCGACCTACAGGAATCTGCTCCTCCTGATGAGAAGAAGAAGTGGAAAACCAAATGCACATTCAATGATGAAAGCAGGTTATGGCTAGGACCTAATAACAAACCAGTCTTACCTCGTTCTTGTTTCCAGTATGCGTTCAAACTAGCGCATGGTCCTGATCATATTTCAAAATTAGGAGTTGTGGATGATGTACACAGGTATTGGTATGCGCCAGGGTTCACTGTGTTTGCAGAGCAGAGTTGTGCCAAATGCATCATCTGTATGCAAAACAACATTGGGAAAGGTATCAAAATGAAAATGTCAGCTCACCCGAGACCAGAGTCTCCGTGGGAACATGTGATGATGGATTTTATTGAACTTACACCATGCGAAGGGTATAAATATTGCCTTGTCTTAACTGATGTTTTTTCTAAGTGGACTGAAGTTTTCCCTTGCAGGCATGCCTCAGCAATCGCTGTGGCCAGGAGTCTCCTCCGAGAGATAATCCCCAGATGGGGATTGCCTTTGAAACTTTCCTCTGATAGAGGAAGCCATTTTGTGAATAATGTGATTAATGAGATTTGTAAGAGTTTGCAAATTGACCTCCGAACGCACTGCAGTTACCATGCTGCATCAGCCGGGATTGTAGAAAGAGCTAACCAGACATTGAAGGTTAAGCTCACCAAACTGATGGCAGAGACAAATCTGTCATGGATGAAAATTTTACCTTTAGCTTTGATGTTCATGAGGGGCCGTCCCCACCAAACTACGGGGCTCTCCCCCTATGAAATCATTTCTGGTAGACCTATGAGAATGTTTAACAAACCTTTTCCCCAGAACAAGCTGACTCTGATGTCCTGTGAACAAGACATGGTACAGTATTGTCTGGCACTCAACAACATACTAAAAGATCTCTTCAACAGAGTGAAGGCGACCATCCCGGATGCCAGAGAGGGTTTCTTGCATCACCTCCAGCCAGGCCAATGGGTGGTGATCCGGGACCTGAAACGGAAGGCGTGGAATAGTGCTCGTTGGCTAGGCCCGTACCAGATCTTGCTGACAACCCAGACGGCCATCAAAGTAGCTGAGAGGACGTCTTGGGTACACGCCACCCACTGCAGGCTGGTTCCAAACCAAGACGAGGCCAGCCGGCCAAAAGATTCCAACAACCAAGATGCATTACCCGGTGTCACCACCAGGGCGAAAGCTCACTCTCTGGTCTCCTCATCTGAGGAATCAGACCAAGGATAACACACCCTATCTTTTCCTCATTGCTGTCATGATGACAACTTTGACCCCTGCCCCAGCAACGCCCAATCATAATCCAACCACACTCCCCCTCACACACCTACTCGCACCCCCCTTGAAAGAGAACTCGGACCAGTTCTCTCCTGAAACTGAAACCATTGAACGAAGGAAAAGACAAGAAAACACTCCAGTATTCATTTGTCCCGTTGAGCGTTGCACTCCACTTGACTGTTGGGTCTATACGGTAGACGAAGATGGATGGAAGATGCTGCATACTGCTTATGGGAGATTTGAAAGTAACAAACGATTCCCAGGTTCTACTATTGTAACTGTGACTGAAGTTAATGTAGAGAAAGATTCTCCTTATTGGTGTGTTTTAGCTAAAGATGTTATGCGAGTATCAAGAACAAAGAATTATGGAGTTGACATTTGAAGATCTGTTCCAGATTATCCTCGAGGTACTGTGTTTAACTGCTCTATGCACCTAACCAAATCAGCTAAGTCAATTGGACAGGAAAAGAAGCATCCTAATGAAGCTATTAGTGTAGTCAGAGACTTTGCACATAGAATGAACTACGCTAACTGTTGGATTTGTCAAAATGTACCTCTTAGTACTTCTGCACCCATATTCTATCCAATTCCTTTAACCCAAGCAGAATGGTCACACTATGACTGGCAGGGTTTAGCTACTCATGTTTTCTCTGCTCCTGGACAATCCTCTGCTTGTCATTTTCATGTAGGATTAGATAGACTAGGTAACTCCTATACAGGGATTGAAGAGGTTATTCTAAGCAAATTGACACTAGAGGTTAATGAGAATCATAGACCTTCTAATTTCTCCCGCCTTATTCTGTTCAAGGTTACACACTTTTCTGAAATAGCTGGACAGGGATTGGTTCACAAAATTCAAGTTATATTAGTCCAAATAGACAATCATGCACCGAGTACTAGGTTAGCTTGCACAGCTGTATCTACTACAGTAAATTGGCGAAATTCAATTACCATTTCTGGATTAAAATGTCAAATTATCGATTGCATCATTAAAGCACAAACAAAATTGCATCCTCAAGAAATGGAACATCAAAATCAAGTCGACCAATTCAAAGTAGTACCTCTTCAACAGGTTACAGCCTGTATTGATCTTTTCAGATACAACACACAAATTAGGACACAAATTAATGATCTAGGCACTAGCTCCTGCGTTGCTCCTATCTACGAATTCTTGTATCCAGGTTCAGCGATAGGCCTTCCAAAAGGGGTATTTTTAGTCTGTGGCGATACAGCTTATTCAAACCTAAATAGCAACAGTGTAGGAAGATGCTATCTTGCTCATTTAATCCCCATGATTAGGAAGGTGGATCACGCTGAAATGCAGGTAATTCATCATCAATCCAATTATAGACATCGTCGTGCTATATCGCCCTTTCAGTTTATTTTTGGTGTATTTTTCCCTAACTATGGCATGTATAACACCCAAACTGAACTCATGACTCTCTCCGCTGTCTTGGCGGATCACTTGAATGCATCGGACAGAGTAATTTCGGCCTTAGCTAAGGAGGTGAATGAAATGAAGAAAGTTGTGCTACAAAATAGGTTTGCCTTAGATATAATTCTTGCTAGTAAAGGAGGAACATGCGCGATTGTAGGGTCAGAATGTTGTTCGTTCATCTCAGATCCAAATGCCACATTAACAGAGTTCCATGAATCAAACATGAAAGGTATTCAGATCTTAAAGACTGTCCATGGGTTTAATGCTTGGGGAATTTTCGATAATGCTTTTTCAAGTTCTGGAAATATTCTCAGATCTCTAGGTATCATTTTTATGATTATTATTTTGATTATTATTATTATTGGCATTGTTCTTAAGTGTATTGGAAAGTGTTTGAATACTGTTACAGAGATACCCATTACTGCATTAATGTTCAAAGGAGAAGTTGAATTAGACCTTCATTCAACTCAAGAACTTAGTCAAGTCTGTGCCATTGGAAATAAGGATTTTGAATTGTTTTGAAACTTGAAGTTAAGTTTTTTTTCCTCTCAAAAGAAAGAGGTTTTTTTTTCCACTCATGAATATATGAAATCTGTATTAGATTAGTATCATGTTATCTTTTTACCTTGCTTATGATGATATTTTATAATTTGATTCCACATGGTTGATTCTTTCATTTATTATTGTTGTGGATGTTTTACCCACAAGATTGGGGAATTGTTAAAGAATTTCAACTCATCACCATGTGTTCACGCCAAGATAGGTTTCTGTTTATCTTACTCTATTGATTTTCCTGTTTCCTCTGTTTAATTATTTTACAATGTTTGTGGGAATCACACCTTAACTAAGTTCTCACTGCCATATGTGTCTGCCAGAGCAGCTGGTCAAACATCATGTCACGACACTGTCCCCTTAAAAGGGCTCCGCCTCTATTGGACGGGGCTCTCTGACTTGAATATCACTTCCTGTTGTGAGAGACCGCTTGCAAACGTATTTAGAATAAAGCTCTCGTTTTTGTTTTAACCAGCTGAATCGACCACTCGCGTGCTCTTATTCTTAATCCAAGTATATTAAGAAAATAATCATCAACAATATATAGGATGGTGATCATGTGGAATTCATTGCACATACCATAGTGCTGTATTTTCCTTCTTTGAACTTCTTTGGAGAACAATTTTACAATATTTTGTTACAATAATTTTAGATGTGTGATTTCGTAAGTAGCTGTGTTTTTGAACTATTGTATTTTACTGTTATTATTGTATTCACTATCATGTTTCTTTCTTTTCCTATTTTTTCTTGAATTCTATTTATGAATTGTAGTATTTTCTGCATTATTGTATTGTACTGTATGTTTTAGTTGAGGACTCTTGGAAGACTAGCCGATGGCTAAAAGAGATCCTAATAAACAAACAAACAAACAATGCCTTCCTTGCAGTTTCCTCAAGAAACACCGTAAGAGCTACAGGAGAGATGATGGAAATAAAATGAGCTCAACATACAAACTTAAACAGACCATATCAATTGGTGTATAAGAAAGCTCGCATTACCGTCGCGTTACAGCCATTCATTTAACTCCATCTAACATCAGGAGTAACATCAGCGCCATTGAGGTAGAAATGCATCAATTGAATTAAATACTTCTTAACAGTTAGATCGAAACAAATCACACAACAAACAATACCTTGTTCCCGTTCCAGCTAGGTGCTTAATGGGTTACAGGTAACAACAATGTTACAGGGAGCAAATACAGAAGGTTAGTTTACCAAAATAAAGGTCTCATAATATGAACAAACCAAAAAACAGCACTAAGAAAAATAAAGGCTTGCAGGAAGTAACTACTTAATAAATAGTCCTCACTAAGGGTTATTTACAACATGAATGAGAAATGGGTAATTTTCAATAGTATACAGTAGGGTGCTCCTACATCCATAGCACTGGTCTCCAAACGGTCTTCATCAAAACTATGTTTTGGTTGGGTTCTCTATTCAGGGACTGAGTTGGGCCTAATATTAACGGAACGAGTAGCCAAACCGTTTCGTCAGCACTTTGAGGTTGTGTCTCAAAGTAGGCTACTTTATGAACAGAATAACAGGACCCGGGGGCTTTAATCGGCCACACGACACCGCTCTCTCTCATGGGATCATGGGCTGTGCACTCGGGGGTCAGGAGCGCATGCGCGCCTCTGTCTTGGGCTCCTTTCAAATCCTACTGGCCTACGAGTAGTCTTCAAAATAACAAAACGCCCTTGAATATGAATGATTCATAGAGAGCGATTACCTTTATTTAATTTCGCCAATAATGCCTATCCATCTCTATCGAAAACGTGGACAATTAACGACTGGATTTAACGGACTGATTCCGACCAGCCTTTTAAGCGCACCTTTTTAATTCTGAATGTGGGGGTGTATTAAATAAGGGGTATCGTTGGGTCTCAAGCAAAAAGAAAATAGCTTAAATCTATTAAAATCTAGTATACATTTATTTCAATTAGCTGGCCGCCTGGACTAGCCGTCAAGTCAGTGTTGCCGCTGTGACGTGTACACGTTACGCCGTAGTGCCCGTGATGTCACAGACCGGATAGAATTATATCCGGTCTGTGACATCACGGGCACTACGGCGTAACGTGTACACGTCACAGCGGCAAGGTACATATCCTGCTGTAACAAGTGGACAAGCCTCAGTGCGGTGTTTGTGATGAGAGGAACATGCTGCTAAAGATCTATCTTGGCCAATATGTTCGCTAGTGTAATAACTGATCTTTTTAGAACCCGAGAGAGGGTGCCATTTTCAAGTAGACCTGTAAACCAAGGTCCTGAGGCGACGCCCTTTCAGACCCCGTTCCTGGATCTTGATGTGAAACTCCTCTGCACGGGAGTTTTTATTGCGCTCTATGTGATCCTGAACTTGCTTTGGCTATTATATAAATGGAGAAATCGCCAAAGAAACATTAAGGTTGGTAATCAAAGTTTCATTGTACTTTAATCATTTACAATTCAAACAATTACAGAAGCTGCTCTGTCTTTCTGAAGCCTTAATGAACTCAACATCCATCTTGTATTTCCTTTATAAATTAGGATGAAGACCTTGAAGACATTGATTGGTAGTTTTTTTCAGTGTATCCAACCATGTGTGTGTGTGTGTATGTGTGTGTGTGTGTATGTGTGTGTCTATGTATGTGTGTGTGTGTGTGTGTGTGTGTGTATGTATGTGTGTTTGTTTGTGCGTGCGCGTGTGCATCCATGTGTGAGATGTGTTGTTTATGTGTAAAATGTGTGGTATGATGCATTTTGATTGTACAAGTGTACTGAAATCATCAAAAGTCATTTTATTTTATTGTATCTCAAAAGGGCCCAGCGGGACAGTGTGACAGCCCGGTGCATGCATGCATGCGAGCCATTGGGACTGCATGCGAAGATGCATGCGAGCTATTGGGACTGTCCAGGACAAGATGATCCAGGTTCTGACTCCTATGATCCGGGGGGCTGTGGACAAGACATGGTGTCTGAGATGAGTTCATTTCACACAGCCCCATCTGTCACCAGTTCATTTGACACAGCCCCGTCTGTCACCGGTTCATTTGTCACAGCCCCGTCTGTCACTGGTTCATTTGACAAGGCCTCGTCTGTCACCGGCTCATTTGAAACAGCCCCATCTGTCACCGGTTCATTTGACACGGCCCCGTCCTCCTCCAAGTTCTCTCTGCGTCGGAGGCTCTTTCGCAAGAAGTGGGAGGGAGTCTATCAAGGGGCGGCCATTTCCACCTCCGACTCTCTGATGAAGAGGGCACCTGACAAAGCCCCATCTGACCCAGTCCCTTCTGTCACAGCTCCATCTGTCAGTCCAACACTCTCCATGACCAGGACCAGTAGAGGACACAGCCCCGCTAGCGCCTTATCCACCCCCATGGCGTCTAGTGGTGTGCTGATAAAGGACCAATCTGAGCTAAACGTTCCACGATCACCCGAGCCCCACTGGAGACGAGATCTGGAGCTCTCTCGGCGTCAGAGGCTCATTTGTAAGGAGTGGGAAGAAGTCTGTGAAGGAGCGACCACTTCTACCTCGGACTCTCTTATGAAGAGGGTACCTGATACAGCCCTGTCTGTAACAGGTCCATCTGTCAGTCCACCACTCTCCATGACTAGGACCAGTAGAGGACACAGCCCCGCTAGCCACCTATCCACGAACAAGGTGTGTAGTGGTGTGCTGGTAAAGGACCAATCTAACCCGGACGTTCCACGATCACCCGAGCCCCACTGGAGACGAGATCTGGAGCTCTCTCTGCGTCAGAGACTCTTTCGCAAGAAGTGGGAGGGAGTCTTTCAAGGGGCGGCCATTTCCACCTCGGACTCTATGGTTAAGAGGGCTCCTGACACAGCTCCATCTGACACAGCGCCATCTGTCAGTCCACCACTTTCCATGACCAGGACCAGTAGAGGACACAGCCCCGCTAGCGCCTTATCCACCCCCATGGCATCTAGTGGGGTGGCGCTAAAGGGACAATCTGAGCCGGACACTCCACGATCACCCGAGCCCCACTGGAGACGAGATCTGGAGCTCTCTCGGCGCCGGAGGCTCATTTGTAAGGAGTGGGAAGAAGTCTGTGAAGGAGCGACCACTTCTACTTCGGACTCTCTGATGAAGAGGACACCTGACACAGCCCCGTCTGTCACAGGTCCATCGGACCCAGTCCCTTCTATCACAGCTCCATCTGTTAGACCACCATTCGCGATCACCACCCCCATGGTGTCTAGTGTGGTGCTGGTAAAGGGACAATCTGACGCGGACGTTTCACGATCACCCAAGCCCCACTGGAGGCCATGTCCGGATCTGACTCTCCGTCGGAGGCGCATCCGTGGGCTGTGGAGACGAGCCATCCTGATGGTCCGCATCATTGGGATGCTGCTGCCGGACAGGCTGAAGGAGGTGGCTCGCAGTGAAGAGTCCCGTCAGCACATGTCACCTGATTGTGTCCAAGACCCGCTTGTCAGAGCGAGTTGCCCCTTTGTTCAAGCGTTCAAAAGAAAGCTTGCAGTCTTTGAACGTGGGCTACCGGCTCTGAACCAGGAAAAATCCAAGGTCACATCCTGCTAACAGCCTGGCCGGAAACAAGACGTTCAAGACACAATACATAACAAATAACCCCACGATGACAGATAATTTCCCACGGCACACCTGACGATCTCTCACGGCACACTGGTTGAAAATCACTGATCTAGACCATCACCATCTACCCCATGGGCCTCAACATTTGGTTTGTTCAGTTTGGGGTTACTTGTTATGTCTTGTGCTTGTACTGATGTCATTCATGAATAAAGTCTCTGAACATTCTCTGCCTGTGTTTGGGTCCTATCTCCACTGTATCCCACGACTGTGCTCAGTGAGCTGCCTGGACTTCCTGTCACACACACATACACACAGACATACACCAGCCCACTTCCGGCTTTAGGCCTGGGCCATAGCAAACACACACCAGTATTTGCCATGTCTCTCCTATGTCGTTTTTAGCTTCTCTTACTCTGAAAATGTAATTTATTGCTTTATAAATGTTCTTAGCTGGTAGACAAACATACTCCAGGAGCTTGCTCCATCAAAGCTTTATCTGTATAGCACATTTCATACCCAGAGGCAACACAATGCGCTTTACAGAGAACAAGGGAGGTGGGCATACGACCCACCTCTACATATTCCATAGGGAAGCAAAAAAACAGTAATCACCCGGTGGCCAGATAAGTGAGCTGTAAAAATTCTTCCCTGACCCCTCTCAACGAGGCGATCGACTCCCCCAAATGGTTCTATGTTGCTCCATATCTGAATGTCTGTGTGTCATGTGACATTACTGTTAATGACGTACTGTATTTGTGAAACTGTATAAATGTACATAACTTTTAAAGTTGTCTCATGTTTCTTTCATGCGTTATGTTGCCCAGATATGGATAAAAGACGGTTAGCTCTCTCATACTTGGGCCTCAAACTCAGAGATAAATCTAGTGCACCTCAAGTCAAATGTACAGTGTGTGTACTTGACCTAGGTTCTCAGTATGTGACTCACAATTCTCACCACTAGAGGGCGTCACACTCCAATTAATTCACCCATTCCCCCCTCTTTCTCATTCCTGTTGTGCTGCGCCCAGGAAGAGACGGGAGTGGATGGAAGTATACCAGCCGTGCATGTTTTGAGCATGGATTGAGAAAACTAGGCTTTAGGCACAAACTTCTATAGTTGATCAGATGGTTGGGAACAGGCCACAATTAAAGACTGTTTTCAAAGCAGTCAGCTTGTCACAGAGGTGCCAGGTGGTGTAGACTGAAGGAGGACTGCCAGGCTGGAGAGGAGGGCTGTCAGGTGGTGTAGACTGGTGAGGGGGACTGCCAGGTGGTGTAGGCTGGAGAGGAGGGCTGCCAGGTGGTATAGACTGAAGGAGGACTGCCAGGTGGTATAGACTGGAGAGGAGGGCGTGGTTTGGCTACACCCTTCCATCCTGCCAGGCCAAACTGCCCTCTGTGGAGCTCTCGTCTTCAACTCAAAGCTCATTGAAGAGCCGGGGTTCCAACCAACACCCTCTCAGATAATACATCTCAGTCCTAATCTATAAACAACTATTGTATGGTATAGTGATGCATCTCATCAGGTGGTCTCTGGACAGTGTGTTGTGTTCTTCAGGTGTACTTCCTGTGCTCTCCTGCCGAGAGGGACTGCATCACTGCTACATCACACACCTGACCTCTGACCTTCTCATCCTGGGACTGCATCGCTGCTACATCACACACCTGACCTCTGACCTTCTCATCCTGGGACTGCATGGTGTACAGATCGTCTTTTTGTTACTCGGTTAATCAATGTACATATAATACTCCATCTGCCTTGCCTTTTTTTCTATACATGAGCACAATAAAAAAATAAATATTACAAATAAAGTATATCCACAACATTGGTCTGTGATGTTTATCCTCAAGCACTCATTCAATCACAGACAGACAGGAGCCAGCGTTAAAGAAAAGAAGCACTTAAGAATGTTTATTTTTTCAACAACTGGCCAAGATACTCAGTAGAACAACATTAGAATACAGCCATTTGTAACAGGACGGAAATACTTGGATTACAGTGTAACAAACGTACAAACAAGCGTTTGGAAAAATCTCTACCGGCTATTTTTGTCAGATGACACAAACTGGCGAGTCTCTCGGCATCATTTGGTCACTAGAAAAGCAGCTGTCTGCACTCGAGGTCCTCGGGATCAACTGCTTGTGCAGCCAAAGCCTTGATTATTACCACAGGCTGCCGGCCTGTCGCTTCACTCAACAGCCATTCTGGGGAGCAGGAAGGGGATTCTCTCAGTGTAACGACACCCTGGCCCGTCTCAGTAGACACATGGCCGGGCCCTTCTTAGAAACGGACTCCCGGAAGGCCGAAATAAATGCATTTTTATTTGCATAATACAACTAGGTTCACTTCTTTATGTGGCCATCAGAAGCTGTTATGACAACGTCATAGTGAAGCTAGCATGCTAGGCTATACAATACAAAAATAAATGATTGAAGGTAAAATGCACAAAGCCAGCCAATTTACTGACCCCTGTGGAATGGATTAATAGAAACACGATGCCCTTCTGGTACGAACATGGAACACAGTCCTGAGACTATTCTGGTTCACACCAGCTGACCATGCAAATCACACTCAACTACTTAACAGTAAACATCCCTTGTGGGTCCACACTTCCTGTGTGAAGCAGCAGTGAAAGCAGCAGGAGAAGAAGAAACGCGGGCGGGGGACCTCCATTCAAGTTTACATTAAACGTTGCCAGTGGCTGCACTGGTTGGCCCTCCTCCACACCCCTCAGCAGATGGGCTGGCTGTAGTGGACCGGCACCCCTCGCTCGCTCCTCTTAATCTCCTTCATGAGGACGGCGGCGCACGCCGACGCTGTGACCTGCGGGAGGGGGAGGGGGAGGAGGGGGGGCAAGGTCGGGGGGTTAAGCAGAGTGGGAGGGGACCAGGAGGTGCGGGAACTTTGACCCTGAACACTTTCAGGACTAGGAGGAGACAGAGAGAGGGTTAAGTAATGGAGATTCTCTGGAGTGAAGGTCATGGTGTGAAGGTCATGGTGTAAAGGTCATGGTGTGAAGGTCATGGTGTGAAGGTCATGGTGGTGCAGGAGAGTGTGAGTAGTTGCTCAGCCTACTACAGTCTGAAACCCTCACCCAAGCCCTAACCCTATAACCCTATAACCCTATAACCCTATAACCCTATAACCCTATAACCCTAACCCTATAACCCTAACCCTATAACCCTCACCCTCACCCTCACCCTAACCCTATAACCCTAACCCTCACCCTAACCCTAGCCTACTACAGTCTGAAACCCTCACCCAAGCCAAGGACAGAATGAAAACATTATCCAGTCACTAAACAGTGAAAAGAAGCCAGAGGATTGAGCTGAACACAGAGGATTGAGCTGAACACAGAGGATTGAGCTGAACACAGAGGATTGAGCTGAACACAGAGGATTGAGCTGAACACAGAGGATTGAGCTGAACACAGAGGATTGAGCTGAACACAGAGGATGGAGCTGAACACAGAGGATTGAGCTGAACACAGAGGATTGAGCTGAACACAGAGGATTGAGCTGAACACAGAGGATTGAGCTGAACACAGAGGCAAACAAAGCCGGTAGTGTGCGATATGGGAGATCAGACCTGGGTATTGTATTATTTACAAATACTACTGAAATGCCCCTAGACTAATGAAACTGCCCCTAGACTAATGAAACTGCCCCTAGACTAATGAAACTGCCCCTAGACTAATGAAACTGCCCCCAGGTCTGCAGACAGAGGGGTTAGATGCAAGCGGAGGCAGTGGTCATGGAGACGGTCAGAGGGGTGAAGACCACGGGGTCCTGGTAAGGGTCGGGCTGGGGGGGGGAGAAGGGGGTGGGGGGGGAGAAGGGGGCGGGGGGGGAGAAGGGGGTGGCGGGGGGGCAGAGGAGCACGTAGGTGGCGGAGGAGGAGGAGGAGGAGTGGGAGCGCCAGATCTCCTTCCTGAGGATTGAGCTCAACACGATGGCTGCGACCTGGGGGGGAGGGAGAGAGAAGGAGGGTCATGGAGGAGGAGAGGAGGGATGGGGGGGGAGGGAGAGAGACGGAGGGTCATGGAGGAGGAGAGGAGGGATGGGGGGGAGGGAGAGAGACGGAGGGTCATGGAGGAGGAGAGGAGGGGTGGGGGGAGGAGGGAGAGAGACGGAGGGTCATGGAGGAGGAGAGGAGGGATGGGGGGGGAGAGACGGAGGGTCATGGAGGAGGAGAGGAGGGATGGGGGGAGGAGGGAGAGAGACGGAGGGTCATGGAGGAGGAGAGGAGGGGTGGGGGGGGAGGGAGAGAGACGGAGGGTCATGGAGGAGGACAGGAGGGGTAGGGGGGAGGGAGAGAGACGGAGGGTCATGGAGGAGGAGAGGAGGGGTGGGGGGAGGAGGAAGAGGAGGAGGTGACAGACAGAGAGAGCAAGGGGGAGGAGGAGGAAGAGGAGGTGACAGACAGAGAGAGCAAGGAGAGATTGATTGATGGAGAGAGGACAAACGGATAGGAGATAGAGGTGATGGACAGAGAGAGCGAGAGGAGAGAGATGGAGGGAGGGAGAACAGAACGGAGGAGGAGGAGACGGACAGAAAGAGCAAGGAGAGAGAGAGAGATG